>NW_006290305.1:1755761-1774940 GCF_000327345.1 Myotis davidii | reverse complement strand
CCTTCTTTTCTAGGTATTGGGGAGGGGTGGGGGGTGGGGGGTCCACAATTTAATGCAAGTGTTGATAGCAACACCAGCAAGTCATGACACAATCTCCCAGACATTGCAGAGGCAATGCTTGTGCAACACAGCCGTTTCCACAGCGTTGCAAATTCGAGCTGTTGCTCAATGGCCCATCAGAACCTCTCCAAGCCCCTGTGTGAGAGCCACTTGTGCCACAGACAGCGATTTCATCCCTTTCTACTCCCCTATGCCCATGCTCCAACGCCAGCATTAGCCAGCAAGTGGAAGAGCCTTCTGGGAAGTGGCAAATGATACACCCACGGGAGCCAGGACACACAAGGGCCTTGCGTCTTGGATTATAGTTGTCCTGGCAAGAGAAACGCTACAGATTGCTGAAAGCTGCAAGCATGCGCTCACTCCGTAGACAGCCAGTCTACAGGATCAGAAGACCCCACCCTTGGGACACCAGAGACCCAGTGAAGTAAAGTCTATAGGCCACACGGAAGTTGGCAAGAAATGCTTTGCTCAGGCCCCCCTCCTCTGAAGAGGCAGCAAGAGAAGAAGGGGAGCTGTTCACTCTGTGTGCCTACAGGCACCATGCCCAGTTAGCTCTCTCCTCCTTTAAGTGATAAATGGGGGTGCCGGGGGGAGGCCTCTGCAAAGATCAGAGGAGGCTGTAGACTGAAGAAATTAAGAAAGTTGTCAAAGAACTACCCTCACAAGGAAAGAACATATTTGTTTAAATGACCTGCACAAAACAAACTGTAAATTTCAGAAAGCATTTGCGAAGCAATCTCAATAAAATTCTGGAAAACTTGGGAATCCATGGAACAAGATATAAATGATAATAAGACAATAGCTGAGATTAACCTCTTCCCCAGCAGAAACGTGTATACTCGTTTTCACAAAATGTTCTTTTTCAGTCATCGACGAGTATACTAAGAAAATATGGTTAAAAAATATGGTTTATAGGAAGACGAGTTACAAACTGTTTTCATAACCAGCATCAAAAATACTATATAGAACCAAAATAAAAAAATTAGTCTGAAAAAGAAACGTTTTTAACAAAAAAATTGTTGGGGAAGGGGTTAAATGGGAGATGTGAGAGCAGGCAGAAATAATAAGATATAATAATGGACATTTATGTAGAAATAATTTCAAACTCCTAGAAAAATTGCAAGAATAAGAATAGTCCAAAATATACCCATTTATTATCCTTTACCCAGAGTTACCTATTGTTCACATTTTGCCACATGTTAACGTTTTGTTTATCATTCTCTCTCCCTCTCTCTCTCTCTCTCTCTCTCTCTCTCTCTCTTTCTCTCTCTCTCTCCCCCTCATCTCTCTCTCTAAATTATAAAATCCACAGTCTGTAAAATGTGACTTTGGATTTATGTGCTGCTCTCAAAAGAATGAGCAGGATTGCTCAAGATCATTAGGGCACGGGAAAGGAGGGGCTGGCAACATTTGGGAAGATGGAATTGAGGTTGCTGGGGCCGGATGCTTTCTGCATTTAGATTATGTCTTGTTTTGGAAGGTATGGTGGTGCATATACTCTATCTTGTGTAGCTCTTTCCAGGGTTTGAGGTGGCACCCATAATCAAACACGTTAACATTCCTCTGGTCGCAATCATGAATATTCATGCCAAGTAGGAAAACTGAAGATAAATAAATGGCTTCAGTCAGTTTCCATCAAGGTTAGCCACTACATAAGTTCAGACCAGTTGAGGGTATCCTGGCAAGTAGTTATGCGCAGAATATAATTAATAATATAATAACACTGTATGGTGTCAGGCGGGTGTGAGGTTTATTGGGATGATGACTTATTAAGTTATGTAATGTCTAACTGCTGGGCTGTACACCTGAAAATAATATAATAATCTAAGAATTTTAAAAAATAAATAAAAATAATGTATGTCAGCTGCATTTGAAAGTAAAAAAAAAAGATGAAATGTTTTATTTAAAAAGAAACAAAAGGAAAAAATAAATAAATAATAAAAGAATCTGAAACGGAGTTATATCTAAGAACCCTCCTGTCGAGGGCTAAGAGGTTCTCCTCTCCTGAGCTCCCTTGTCATGAGCACAGATACGCACCCCACAGCTGCACATTCTGTACCAAAGTAAACAGTGCCTGCATGCTGAACATCTTTCAAATTCTCTCTTTTTAAAAAAAAAAAAAATCTCATGATGGCCAAGATAATATTTGAAGGGTATCTTTTTCCTATTGAATTTAAGACCACTTTATATATTCCAGATCTTAAAATATTCACAAATGTTGAAATTATTAAACTAATTTTCATTTCGACATTTAACTTGGTTGAAAAGGCTCTCTGCCATGTGGAAATTTTAGTTTTTATGTGGACAAATTCATCCAACTTTTGCTTTTCAGCTGGCTGAGAATAGCCTTCCCTAAGCCAAGTTTGTAGAATTAGTTTCCTATGCTTTCCTCCAATTCCTTTAAGGTTTTATTTGTACATCTTAATATTTAATTCTTTTGGAAGAAATATACGTTTTGGGATTTCGGTCATTGAGTCCAATATTGTTGACTAAATAATCCATTTCATTGATTTGAAATGACACCTTTATCATACTAAAGGCCCAGGAATGCATGAGGCTGTTTCTTGTTTCTGTGTTCTCATTTATTTTTTCTATTTGCCTTTTCCTGCACCCGGCAGAGTCTTTAAATCCCTGGACCTCTCAAAAAATTATTATATCTGTTAAGACAAACAATCCCCATTTCTCTTTTTTATTCAAAAACATCTAGGCCAGCGGTTCTCAACCTGTGGGTCGCGACCCCTTTGGCGGTCGAACGACCCTTTCACAGGGGTCGCCAAAGACCATCCTGCATGTCAGATATTTACATTATGATTCATAACAGTAGCAACATTACAGTTATGAAGTAGCAACGAAAATAATTTTATGGTTGGGTCACGACATGAGGAACTGTATTTAAAGGGCCAGAAGGTTGAGAACCACTGACTAGGCCATTTTCCAACATTTATTCCTTTTGTTCACATTTAGAATCAATTTTTTAAATTCTAAAAAATTCTATTAGAATTTTGAATGTGGTTGAAGTGAATTTGTAGATTGATTTAAGAGAAATTGCTATCTTCAAAATATTATCTCCTTTTCCAGGAAAAGCACTGCTTATTGAGGCCTTTTTTTATGTCTTCAGTTTACTTTTGTTATTCTTGTTTTCCTCACATGGGTCTTTGACACTTTATTTTTATGGAACAGTTTCATTGAAGAATTAAAGTCATGTATCATACAATTCACTAATTTAAAGTATAAAATTTGGTACTCTTTAGTATATTCACAAAGTTGTGCACCTCTCACCACATTCAATTACAGAACATTTTCATCTCCTCAAAAAGAAACCCTGCACCCTTTAGCTATTACCTACCCTCCTCCCCACCTATCATTCCCCAGCCCTTATGCAATAACTAATCTACTTTCTTTCTCTATATATTTACCAATTCTGGACATTTCATATAAAAAATCATATAATATATGGTCTTTTGTGATTAGCTTCTTTCACTTGATATATTTTCAAAGTTCAATCATGTAATAGAATGCATCAGTACTTCATTCTTTTTCATGGTCAAATAAAATTCCATTCCACATCTTCTTTGTCCATCCATCATTCAATTGGCATGTAAATTGTTTTTACCATTTGGCTACTATGAATAATGCTGCTATGAGCATTTGTGTAGAAGTTTTTATGTGAACATATTTCAAGTCTTTTGAAAATGGAATTGCTGAGTCAAAGGGTAAGTCGATGTTTAACCTTTTGACTTAACTTTTTGTTAAACTGCCAGACTGTTTTCCAAAGTGGCTGCCCCATTTGACATTCTCACCAGCAGTATATGAGGGTTCCAATTTCTCCACATCTTTGCTAACAATGGCTATTATCTAACTTTTAGATTAGAGCTCTTCTAGTGTGAAGTGGTATCTCATTGTGGTATTGATTTTCATTTCCCTGAAAACTAATAATGTTGAACATCTATTCATGTGCTGATGGACCATTTGTACATCTTCTTTGGAGAAATATTTACTCAGATTCTTTGTCCATTTCTTAATTGTGTGATTTGTCTCTTTGTTATTGAGTTGTGTTTTTACATGTGTTTTTACATCCGACAATTCCTTTATCGGATACATGATATTTGTCCCATTCTGTGGGTTGTGTTTTCACTTTCTTGAGAGTGTCTGCTGAAGCACAAATACTTTTAATTTTAATGAAGTCCAAATTTATCTATTTTTTTCTTTTTGTTGCTATTTTTTTTCTACTGTTGGTTTTATATCTAAGAATCTATTGCCAAATCCAAGGTCATGAAGATTTACTCCTATGTTTTCTTCTAAGGGTTTTATAGTTTGGGCACTTATGTTGAGGTCTTTGATCCATTTATAGCTAACTCATATGGTGTGACGTAAGGGTCCCACTGCATTGTTTTGCATGAGGCTATCCAGTTGTCCCAGCACCATTTGTTGAACAGATTGTTCTTTCCCCATTGAACACACTTGGCACTCTTGTTAAAAACTAGGTGGTCACACAGAGAGCAGGCTGACAGCTATTGGAAAGGTGGGGGTGGAGGAATTGAGCAAAAAAGGAAAAAAAGAGAGAGAAACTCATGGACACTGGTAATAGTGTGGTTATTGCTGGGGGGTGGCGGTAGGGTAGAGGGGGACAAAGTGAGAATAAATGGTGATGGACAGAGACTTGACTTGGGGTGGCGACCACATAATGGTATACAGGTGATGTGTTGTACAACTGTGTATTTGAAACCTGTATAATTTTGTTAACCAGTGTCACCCCAATAAATTCAATAAGAGGGGGGGAAATTAGGTGACCATAGATACAGAGGTTTTTTTCCAGACTTTTAATCTTTATTATTTCCTTCCTTGTACTTTGGGCATTGTTTATTTTTCTAGTTCTTTCAGGTATAGGATTAGATTGTTTGCTTGAGATTTTTGTTGCTTCTTGAGGTAGGCCTGCAATGCTATGAACTTCCCTCTCGGGACTACTCTCGCTGCGTCCCATAGATTTGAGGTTGTTGTCTGTTCATTTTCAGTTGTTTCCAGGTAATTTTGATTTCTTCCTTGAGCGCATGGTTAAGCCATTTGTTGTTTAATAACATTCTATTTTGCCCTCATGTGTTTGAATGTTTTTCAATTTTTTATTGTAGTTGATTCCTAGCTTTGTAACATTGTGGTCAGAGAAGATGCTTGATATGAGTTCAATCTTCTTGAATTTGTTAATACTTAACCTGTGTCCTAACACGTGGTCTGCCTTTGAGAATGTTTTATGTGCACTTGAGAAGAATGTATATTCTGCTGCTTTGAGATGAAATGTTCTGTAAATATCTGTTAAATCCATCTGATGCAGTGTGTCATTTAAGGTCGCTGTTGCCTTGTTGAATTTTTTTGCCTGGAAGCTCTATATATTGATGACAGTGAAGTGTTAAAATCCCCAACTATGACTGTATTGCTCTCTGTCCACCAAGATTTTCTATATAAATTCAGGTGTGCCTATTGGAGATATATATATTTACAAGAGTTCTATCCTCTTGTTGGATCAATCCCTTTAGTACTATATGGTCTCTTTGTCTCTTTTATGGCCTATGTTTTGAAGTCTGTTTTGTCAGTTATAAATATCTGACCCCAGCTTTTTTTGTTTTGTTTCCATTTGCATGGAATATTTTCCCCCACTGAGCCACGCCAGCTGTGTCCTCCTGCGTTTATTAATTGGAATTTATCTGTAACGAAAAAGTTAACTCACTTCTCAAGATCAATAATTAAGCCACACTCCAGTCACGAGAGCCTGGGACAAGAGGAAGAGCAAAGCCTGCAAGGACAAAGGGTAGTCTGAGACACTTGAACTCAGCCCTTCTCCCTGCGCACTTTCTACCCTTTTGTTGCCTCCCCCACCGAGACCTGGGCTGTGACTGACCTCTGAGGCTGAGCATGGATCCTGTGTGTGCTTCAGCAGCGTGTCTCCACACAGCTGTACCTGCTGCCTTCTTTCACCTGCAACATACCTGCCCTGTGAGGAAACCTCCCTGGTTGGGGCACATATGGCAGGCAATGAATTGATTTTCCCTCTTACATTGATGTTTCTGTCTCTCTTTGTCTCTCGCTCCTTTCCTCCCTCTTGGGGAAGGGGAGTGAGCTGAGAAGCAGGCTGTTCTGCCTCTGGGATGGGCTTTGTTTCTCTACAGGCAGAGGCCAGCATCATGCTGGGGCTGTGAGGAAGGTGCCCTTTAATTCATCTCATATTGTGGCAATACACATTCTATCAGTTCTTCTTAAATCTATACCTTGGTAAAGGGCTATAAACATTTTGCATATAAGCTATTTCATCCCATTTGCCTTCATTTATGCAAAACAAATCTAATTGGAGAATGCTGTTATAATCCAGAGATCCATGTATCGGTCAGACTTCCCTGCTCCTGAGTTGGTATTGGGGCCAAGTTGTATTACAAAAGAAAATTAACCTTTTTCTTTTTAAAGTCTGAGGCTCAAACTTTTCCCAGTTCTTTAGGATGCATCCCAGCGGAAAATCTGTGGTACCGAATTTTGGTTTCCCATCTGAAAGAGAAGAAAGATCTTAGGAGAGAATAGGCATACCCGTTCCTTCTCCATGGTTTCCACTCCCAGAGAAGGCGTCTTCTCTGGCCTGGGTTTCCAGAATTAACTGGTCTTACTTTGTAACCCAAATTCCCGGTTGCAGGGCCTATCCCATGTCCTGAGGACGGCTTACCAATACCAGGATGTTGGGTTTTGCCCCACTCAGACAGGGGACACAACTCCATCTGGACTGCTGAGTGTCCCTGTGTCTCTATTCTCATTTAATTTAATACCTGTTGGTGCACTTCTATTCCTCTGAGGCAATAATGCCACGAGTTACTGACCTGTTTTTCCTGCCAAAGATCCCGATGGAGCAAGAATTTCAGTATTTCTAGTATCACCAGTCATCGTAAAGATGGGATCCTTCTAGGTTTTGCAATATTCTCATTCCCTCAAAAAATTTTACCAAATATATTTGTCCACTGGAGTGTCTGAAAACTTGCCATTCCTGTCTGCTCCCCCAGTCTTGTGGGTCCCATGGAGCCATGCATAGCAGATGCCTTTGTCCATATCCAAGAAGGTAATTTACTGATATCCCCCTATTTTTTTATAAGGTTCAGTAGGACAAAACCAACATTCCCTGCTGTGCCTGTCAGCCTTCTCAAGATATTTAACTTTTTTGGGGGGGGGGTCTCAAAGTTAGTATCAGAGCCCATAGTACATACATGAAGACGATCCCTTTATCCCATTTATCGCATGGAACCAGTCCCCTAATTAAAGGGTGTAGTAAAGGGCCCAGATCAGCCTGGCAAACAGCCTTAAGATCTTAGCCTCCATTGGTTTAACCAGGGTAGCTTGCCTAAGCCTTTGTTTACATAACAACAGTTGTCCGTTGATAGCTTCTGGCCAGTGCCTTTCTTGACAATGTTTGTAAAGGCAACCTAAGGGAGAGACTTCCTCTGAGTTTTTAGGATAATATTTCTGAAACTTGAGGGGCCCCCAATTGATTCTTCCCCTTGTCCCCGACAGACACAACCATCTCCCTTTCTGCATTTCCTGCAAGGGGAATACAGATGCAGATAGAGCCACCAGAAACCACGCGGGGCAGAGATGAGCTGCAGGTTGACAACTGGAAGGTCTCAGAGCGCTGAGTGACCAACCCTGATGTGCGTGTCTGAATGAGCCAGTTAATTACAAGTGAAATGGAAGGCCCTATGAGGCCCCTGCACATCTTAGGTGTCTGCTCAACTCTAGACACCTCAGCGAGGCCCTTACTCACGTGAGGCCATTTGAGACTCAAACCAGAGGAAGGGCTTGCCTCTTTTCTCTTCAGAGCCCAGGCAAGCCCAAGCACTCATTTGGTTTTACTTTCAATTTTTCTGTCCTTGGCACAGGCCCAGTATGTCTTGCTAATCTTCGTTATGCTGCAACCCCCTAAACCCTGATGGCAAAACAGAAAAAGAAATCCCCGAAGGGACTGAACTCACTGATCTGTCAGAGGGACTCAAAGAAAACCAGGCAACTAGGATTGCGGATATCTCCTAATTTTTTTTAATAAGGATCAGCTAGCAGCAATCCCACTCAGATCCCAGTCACTAATCCATGTTACTGGGCAGTCTCCTGAGTCAGAAGGAGAGAGGGCTGTCCCCTCCCCGGCTCTTCTCAATCTCATAAGAAAGATTTCAAATTAGTGACAGACAGCAGTGTTGAAGCAAAGCAAGTGAATGTATTAAGGAAGCAAGGCAAGCAAATTTATTAAAAACTAGAGGCTCAATGCACAAAATTCGTGCAAGGGCTCGGCCCCCTGTCTCCACCGTGGCTTCGTCCGGAAGGACATCTGGCCTAATTAGCATGTTACGCTTTTATTATTATAGATACACTTGGCATATAGCACAAGCGGCACCCAGCTAGCCTCAGCATGGGCCCAGTAGGAGTTCAAGGAGTTTTATATCTTTCTTACCAATTTCAAGGTTGCTCTGCCAGATATCTTGGGTAGCAGATTAGGTTTCAAAGCTTCCTTCTACATTGTTGCATCTTGTTTGGGTGAGATAAAACTCTCCCTTCTTTCCTTTCCCCTTTCCCCTTCTCCTGCCTTGGCAGTTCCAGGGTGAGTTAAGCTATGTCTTCTCTGGTTGGGAAAGGGAGGTATTAGTCATTCGCTCTCAAGTGTCCTTGGTTGGGGGAGATAAGATCTTGCGATTCAAAGCTGGTTGTAAGCTGTCCAAACTATTTGTCCTTATTTGATTTTCTTGTCTCAGCTTTTCTATTCTACTTGCCCAGAATTTTTCTAGCTTCTTACTATCTTGCCACACTTATAAGAAGAAGAGATTAGGGTACAGGCGGGAACAGAGGAAGTACCATGTGAGGATACAGGGAGAAGATGACCACGGGGATAGACACTATGATCTCAGACTTCCAGCCTCCAGAACTGTGAGAAAATAAATGTCTGTAGTTTCAGCGGCCCCTTGTATAATATTCTCTTACATCCTGAGCAAATGAGTAGGGGTTTGTGTGTGCTTCCAGTTGTGGTGGCCTGTTGGGGCAGCATGGGGCCTCAGAAGCCAGTTCTGGAATCACCAGGACCCTGTGGATGAAAAGGGGCCGCATACTAAACCTGACTAGCTCAGGGGAGGCCTGTGTGGCAGCCTTACAAACGCAGAGACCTAGAGTAACCACATAGGATGATCTGAAATTAAAACTTTTTTTTACTAAAAGCAGTTCAAGGCGGGTAGTCATGTCTTAGGACAGTATTTTTCCCAAACAAAGGTCAGTTTTTTAACTGAGCCTGTCTGTTGTCTTTTTACATCTAGGATAACATGCCTGATAGCACACCTTTGCAATAACTCCCAATCCCTCAAAGCACAAGCACCACACCAGAGGGGAAACCACAAATCCCTAATTGTTATTATCATGTTAATTGTTGACTGTTAGCTATCCTATACCTAACTATGTGTAAGAAGTATGTGTCTATCATTTCACTTTTTATCTAACCCCAGAGGTTTCCCCCGCTTTGCTTTCTCTTACCTCCCTAATCTATCACCAATGGATTTTATGCAACCCCCTCATGCCTCCTCTTTTGATTGTAATGTATGAAATAAAATGCAAAACTGCCATTTTCCAGAGCATTTTCTCAACATGTTGAGATTTTGCTTCTCAGTAATCGTCAGTTTGGCTCAAATCCTATATAGTAAGAGGCTAATATGCAAATCGACCAAACAGCAGAACAACCCGTCACATGAGTCACATGACGTGCACTGACCTCCAGGGGGCAGACGCTCAATGCAGGAGCTGCCCCCTGATGGTCGATGTGCTCCCATAGGGGGAGCACCGCTCAGCCAGAAACCAGGCTCACAGCTGGCGAGTGCAGCAGCGGTGGCGGGAACCTCCCCCGCCTCCACAGCAGTGCCAAGGATGTCCGACAGCTGGCTTAAGCTCGCTCCCCCAAGCCAGCAGTCAGACATCCCTCAAGGGCTCTTGGACTACTAGAATGCACAGGCCGGGCTGAGGGACACCCGCTCCCCACCAAGTGCACAAATTTCGTGCACCGACAGGCCTCTAGTAAACTCATAAAATTTCTTACAGGTTTGGGCATTTCTTACAGGTTTGGGCATTTCTTACATTGGGCCCTGTGATGAGTAGGGCATCTTGGTTAGTATCAGACACAGCTTTGGGGACCCAGGAACCCTGGCTATAGTAAGTCAAATTGCCCTCCACCCTGCACAGGGAGATATTAGAACAGGTAGCCCTGCTTTCAGCAGCAAAGAGCTGTGGTGGACAGGAAAATGAAGTAATTTTACCACAAGGCCCCGCCTTTTTCTTGTTTGTTTGCATTTCTCTAACTACTAGTCCCAAGCACACCGAAGCTCTGGTCGGCCCCTGGTCGCGACTCTCACTGCTCTGCACATTTCATTTCCCCATAGCAGGGATAGGCTTCTCTTCTCGGCTGCCTGCGACAGAAAGCCCATAAGGCAGGCCCCAAGCTTCCAATATCTTCCCAGCAACCACGTGGCAGGTTTGGACAGATGTCCTTAACCTTGCTCCCCTACACAGAACTCAATAATAAGCAACAAGCATCTTGAAAGAAATATGGACGAAGATTTGAACAGACATTTCATCAAAGAAGATATAAGGATGGCAAATGAGTAGATGAAATAATGCTTGAAATCGGGTAGCTTTAGTCCTTCAAATTCATTCCTTTTCCAAGTTGGTTTTTTTTTTTTATTGCTTAAAGTATTACAAAGGGTATTACATATATGTCCTTTTTTTCCCCCACCCTTGACAATCCCCTGGCCTCCTCTACCCCTCTAACCAGTGTCTTATGTCCATTGGTTATGCTTATATGCATGCATACAAGTCCTTCGGTTGATCTGTTTTTTGCTTGTTTGTTTTTGCATTTCTATATGAATTTGGAAATTTCTGGGAAATCGATTGAGTTTGCATTGAAGCTATAGATCAATTTGGATACAGTGGACACCCTAACAAAGTTTACCCTTCCAACCAATGAACAAAGAATCTCTGTTTATTTAGGTATTCTTTTATTTTCCTAAAAATGTTTTGTAGTTTTCTCAGCCCATAGGACTTATGGATTTAATCCCTGTTTAATATTTTTTGTTCTACTATAAATGGTGTTGACTTTCTACTTCAATTTCTGATGTAGCTATTACAGAGAGAATGATTTTTATATCTAGACCTTGTATCCAGCAATCTTGCTAAACTCATTTATTAGTTCTAGTGTCTTTTCTGTATATTCCCTGGATTTTCCATATAGGCAGCCATGTCATCTGCAAACAAAAATGCTTTTTACTTCTTCACCAATCTTGATGCATTTTGTTTCTCATTCTTGCCTTATAGAGCTGAGTAGAACCTCCAGTACAATATGAAAAAGAAGTAGCAAGAGTGAACATGTTATCTTGTTGCTGATCTAAGAAAAAGTACTCAGTGTTTCACCATTAAATACGATGTTAGCTGTAGGCTTTTTTATAGTCACACTTTATCAGGTTGAGGGAGTTCCCTTTTTTCCTAGTGATCTAAGATTCTTTTTTATCATCATGAAGGTCTTCACACTGAGTAGGCTAAGGGGAAGGAGACAGGAGGGCAGTTACTCAGTGTAACTTTACAGAAATTCACCATGTTTTGTTGGACTTTTTATTTCTCTAAAACTGTTGCTATACAGTACCAATCCTTCCTCCATTATTTGTTTTCATTTCGGGGCCTGTATCATGAAAGGGTCCATGTCATAAAATAAGTCCAAAGCAGACTTGAGTAATCAAAACCCTTCTGCCAGATTGCCTGTCAATTAATTTTCCGGCTCTACTTCTTCCACATCTTCTTTCTCATCATCTGGCACCAGCTTGGAAGCACTCATCTCCATTGACTTGTCTTCTGTTAATTCCTCTGGTGTGGTGTCAATTAGCTCTTGAATTTCTCCAAGGCCCATATCTTGAAACCTTCCACCCCCCCACCTTTTATTCTTGCCATATCCATAGTTTCTTTTACTATTTCCTTAATTGGCTCTGTTGTAAATCCTGTGAAGTCATGTGCAACATCTGGACACAGTTTTCTCCAGCAGGAACTTATTGTTTCACACTTGATGGCTTTCATTGCTTTTTCTATAACAATGATGGCATATTTCATGGCTTTTTCTATAACAACAATGGCATCCTTCCAGAATTTCATTGTGTTCTCTCTATTGAGGTTCTCTTTCATAGTGTTGACAACCCTTTCCATAGAGTACGGTACATTGAGCCTTAAAGGTCCTTCTAACCCCCTGATCTAGAAGCTGAATTACAGATGTTGTGTTTGTGGCAAGTAGACCACTTTGATGCCTTCAGTGTTGAGCTCATGGGATTCTGGGTGGCCACAGGCATTATCCAATATCAAAAGTACTTTAAAAGGCAGTCCCTACTGACAAGTTACTTCCTGCCTTCATGGACAATAAAGCAATGGAACCAACTCAGGAAAAGGGTTTCCACTGTCCAGGCCTTCTTGTTGTACAACCCAAATCCTGGCAGTGGGTGTCTATCTTTTCCCTTCCAGGCTTGGGGATTAGCAGCTTTACTTGTAAGGGCAGCCCTGATCATACGCCCGTTTGCACTTGCACAAAACAGTAGGGTTAGCCTCCCTCTTCCTGCCTTACATCCTGGTGCTTGCTTCTTTTCTTTAGTAATAACTGTCTTGTTGTTGTTTTTTTAATAGATTTTTTGTGTTGTTATATATGTTTTATTGATTTCAGAAAAGAAGGGAGAGGAAAGGAGAGATAGAAACATCAATAATGAGAGAGAATCATTGATTGGCTGCCTCCTGCATGCCCTGCACTGGGAATCAAACCGGCAACACTCAGCCACTCTTGGTGCACCGTCTGACACTCAACCACTGAGCCAGATAGGCTGGGCCTCCATGATTTTCCTAGTGGCATCTGGAAACGTGTCTTCTGCCTCTTGCTCAGCAGAAGCCACTTCTGTTATCTTGACATTTTTAAGCCAAAACCTCTTTCTAAAATGAACAAACTGTTCTTTGTTGGCATTAAATTCTCCAGCTTCAAATCCTTCACCTTCGTCTTGTTTTAAGTTGTCATAAAATAACATTGTTTTTTCTTTTTTCTTTTTCTTTTTTTTTGTTTTGTTTTTTCTTGAATCACATTAGAGTCTATAGGTACACCTTTCTTAGAGCAATCCTGCACTCATATAAAAGCTGCATTTTCAATACGAGATAAAAATGTATTTTACAAAAAATTCAAGGTTATTGCACATGGTGGTGAAACTACGGCAACAGCTTCATGAATTTTCTTTTCTTTCTTTTCTTCCTTTCTTTCTTTCTTTCTTTCTTTCTTTCTTCCTTCCTTCCTTCCTTCCTTCCTTCCTTCCTTCCTTCCTTCCTTCCTTCCTTCCTTCCTTCCTTCCTTCCTTCCTTCCTTCCTTCCTTCCTTCCTTCCTTCCTTCCTTCCTTTCTTTCTTTCTTTCTTTCTTTCTTTCTTTCTGTCCTTACACTGGATGCAGTTATCTTGAAATGGAGGGCAACCACATTTACAGACCTCAACCTATGATACGTATCAAGCAATGCACTTTTTCCTGTAACATCATGACTTTTCTCTGCTTCCAACATCACTGGCTGCACTTTGCATGGGTCCCACGGTGTTATTCAAGGCTTATAGTATTGCACTAAACACAGTAAAGAATATGTGAGCACTGCCAGAGATCACCTTTTACTTCCTTATTAAATTTACTAGAGGGACAAACTGCTCACATGGAGATGAGTAATGTCACTGTTTAAAGGGGATTCTCACAACACTTGAGCTCACTGCAATAGCAACACGAGGTGACTACAAAATTGTTACAGTAGCGCAGATTGTATTATTTTATGTAGTTACGATTGAATGCTGTACCTTTACATCTGTTTACATTTCTCTCAACTGTATGGCACCATGTATGGTCTGTCAGTGTTTGTGTGCATAAGTTTTGATAAATGTTAAATTTTTATAATTGACTTGTGTGTATTTATGGTAGTAAATGATAAAATAGAATAGTATCTGCATATGGTTTATGCATTCATGACATACCTAACTTTTTCTTTTAAAAATATATATATATTTCTAGGCTACACAGATTGTCTGCAGGTTTTTTCCAAATTGACTCAAGTTTCCAAAAAAAAAAGTTCCAATATATTTATTGAAAAAAAATCCAACTGTATGTTTTTGAGAAATGGGACCAACACTTAAAATTGAGAATGTTTTGCATAAAAGCCAGGATCTTTAGCTTGTCTTTAACAACTGAAGCTCTGGCAATAGGGCAGCAGTCAACTGGAGCTGAGAAGGACCATCCCTGCAGCCTGCGTCCCACCTCCTGCAGGCCAGCGCCCCCACTGTGAGCATGTCTCTCATCCATCAGCTTTACCCACTTACTCTCCCAGCTGCGGCACCTGAGCGTCAGACACCAGCGACAACCCCAACAGTGGACTTAACAAGGTTCCCAGCCTGGCTCTCCGCCCGACAGGCCATGTCTCCCAGGCCTCGATGGTTCTGTTCCTGCTCTGTGACTCCGGCCTGAGGACAAGCAGGTCAGCTAACAGCGGGAGAAAACCAGCAGCATCCCAGCCCCCACGTTGAGGTCCCAAATGAGGAGAGGAAGAGCCTGGCTGGGCGGGGCCACTTCCTGGCTGGCTCTCTGTTCTCGGGCATAATGTCATCTCCCCTGAAGTGGGCTCTGAGATGGAAGTCGATGTGCGGGCCATGTGCTGCCCTGAAGGTCAACACCCGTGGAAGGCAGGAAGGAGGCAAACTGCCTCAGTCAGCTCTGGCTGCTGTGACAGAGTAACAGGCCCTGTGCCACCTTGTGTCATGGGCCTCACAACAGCTCTGCTGGCCCGTATGTTCTGGGTCCCTGCTACGCATGTTTGTAGTTGCTCCAGAATCTCACCCACACCAGAGAGGAACCCCTTCCAGAGTCCAGAAGCTTAAGCCCAGGCCAAGGGGCCTCTGGGGGAGAGAAGCCTCAGCACGCTCCCGCCTCCTTGCCCTCTTCCTAAGCCAAGAACCTTCCACTAAGAAGGATGGATGAGCTCCACTGCATCCCAGCAGGTGCAGGTTAGACCCTGGGAAGGGCAGAAGGCCGTCATCCAGGCTCCCGGGCTTTGCCAGCCCAAGAGTCCCATGCCTACCTTCCACCTTGTAAAAGCATGGCCATCCTTTCCTGAGCTCTCTGTCCTCTCCCATCAGCTCAGCTGGGGGAAGAACCTGAACCTGAGCTGACACAGCGCAGCCTTCTGCCCTCGGTCACACTCTTGACCTTCACACAGCATGTATTTACCACCCCTCCTCTGCAGCCACACTCCAAGCTCCTCTCGCCGGGGGAGAACCCTATCCTCGGATGCCTTTCTCCCCCGGAGCTCAGACCTTTACTTCTCCTGACTTCCACCACCCACGGGAAGGTCAGCCAGGTCCAAGGGCAGTGGACAAGGTAGGAATGTACAGGTTAAGTGCGGTCCCTGCCTCCTCCCAGCCCAAGCTGTTACCTGCTCGGTGTTTGTTGAGCCCCATTCCTGTTTACTAAGGGGTCTGGAACAAGCCGGGAAGGTGACCCAGCCCCCAGTGCCTTGCTTATCAGCCAGTTCAAAAATGGGGCAGCAGCTGATCCAACCAGTTCCCTATCAACAGTAAATAGTTGGGTGGACCCCTCCTCCTTTGCTTGGATCCATGTCTTATGCCCATGCTCCAGCCCTTCCTGAAGAAGGGGAGGTGGCCAACCAGGCAGTCCCTAGTTCTGCAGCCCCTCCCAGCCCGCTTCTTGTAGCATCTGGTGTCAGAATCGAGTGTTGATTTCAGCACTTGTCAGAGCTCCTGCCAGGCATCAAGCCTTCAGCACTCTCATAGACTGACTTCGCTGGCAGGGCCCCTCCCTCTCAGTTAAGTCGCTCAGCAGGCATGCTTGTTTACATACTGTCCATGGCTGCTTTCACGTGGTTGGACAGAGACACACGTGGCCCTCAAAGCTTAAAATACCCACTATCTTGTTCTTTATAGATAAGCTTGCTGACCCCTGGCGTCAGGCAGCATCACTCCCATGCTTGGTGGCTGGTGCTGACAGTCACCCTCGAGGATTCTCACCTCGGTGGGGCCTGCCCAGGCTTCCTCTCAAGGTGGTCTTGGGCTCCCAAGCGCGTGGGAACAGAAGCTGCAAGGCTTCTTGAGGCCCAGGTTCAGAAATCGAATGTCAGTCCCACCGCAGCCTAATCCAGGGGGCGGGGAAAAGGAGCCCCCTTTGATGGGAGGTGCAGTGGCCACATCACCAAGAGCCTGTCCTGCGGGTTGGAAAAGCTGCCACCATCATTAAAAACATCACACAAGTGTCTTCACCTGAACTCCCCAGCACAGCTACGTCCAGCCCAGGGCTCCCGACAGCTTCACTGACCACCCGGGGAGAATAGAATACAATCCGGTGAGCTTCACTGTGGCATTGTGGTACCCTCAGGCTCAGAGCGCCCATGAAATATTCAAAGTGATGAAAAGTAAGGACCTGCAATCAAGACTACTGTACATAGCAAGGCTATCATTCAAAATTGAAGGAGAGATAAAGAGCTTCCCAGACAAGAAAAAGCTAAAGGAATTAATCACTACCAAACTAGTATTACAAGAAATGTTAAGGAGCCCTGGCCAGTGCAGTTGGTCTGACGTCACCCCATGCACCAAATGACTGCTGGTTTGATTCCTAGTCAGGGCATATGCCCAGGTTGGGGACTGGATCCAAAATAGGGGGCATGCAGGAGACAGCTGATCCATGTTTCACTCTCATATCAATGTTTCTCTCTGTCTCTTCCTCTCCCTTCCTCTCTCTCTAAAAATCAATTTTAAAAATCTTTCCTTCTTAAAAAGGAAACGTTAAAGGAACTTCTTTAAAAATAAAAAATATGTACAAGAAAATATTGCAAAGAAAAAATTCTCACTGACAAAGGTAAACACATAATAAAAGCAGTGTATCAATGAACACATAAACAAGTACAAAGCAAAAGTAGGAAGATCATGTGTAATTACAACAGTAAATTAAGGGACACACAAATACACACAAAAGAAGTAAAAAAATAATGGCAGAAACATAAACGTGGAGAGAGTGATAAAAAATGTTAGTGCTTAGAGAATGTGTTCGAACATCAGCAACCATCAACTTAAAATAGACTGCTAGGAACATGGCTTGGTATAGGCCAGCGGTTCTCAACCAGTGGGTTGCGACTCCTTTGGGGGTCGAACGACCCTTTCACAGGGGTCGCCTAAGACCATCGGAAAACACATATGTAATTACATATTGTTTTTGTGATTAATCACTGTGCTTTAATTATGTTCAATTTGTAACAATGAAATTGGGGGTCACCACAACATGAGAAACTGTATTAAAGGGTCGCGGCAGTAGGAAGGTTGAGAACCACTGGTATGGACAAAGCACATCATAACCACAAACTATCAATCTGCAAGTGCTACCCAAGAAATAAGGAGAAAGGAATCCAAACACAACACTACGGAAAGTCATACAAGAGAAGAGAGCAAGGGCATAAGAGAGGAGTAGAGAAGGACTGCAAACACAGTCCGAAAACAACTCATAAAATGCCACTGAATTAAATGCTCCCATTAAAAGACAAATGGATAAAGAATGTGTGGTACATACAAACAATGAAATATTACTTGGCCATAAAAAGGAATGAAATCTTAACCGTTTGTGGCAACATGGATAGAACTAGAGGGTATTATGCTAAATGAAATGGGTCGAACAGAGAAAAACAAATACCATATGGTTTCACATATATGTGGAATTTAAAAAACAAAATAAACAAACAAAACAGAAATAAACTTGTAGATGCAGAGAATAAACTGATGGTTGTCAGAGGGGAGGGGAGAAGGAGGACTGGGTAAAAAAAAGGTGGAGTGATCAAGAAGTACAAATTGGCAGTTACAAAAAATTCACAGGGATGTACAACACAAGGAATATAGTCAATAGCATCGTAATAACTATGCATGGTGTGTGTGTGTGGGGGGGCGGTGCTTTGTAAGTTATATAAATGTCTAAAAACTATACTACATGCCTGAAACTAATATAACATTGAACGTCCACTGTAATTGAAAAACAAAGTTAAGATTCTTAATCACATCTGCAGAATCCCTCTTGCCACGTGAGGGAACATAATCTCAGGTTCTGGATTTAAGATGTGGGATCCTTGGGGGGTTATTATTCTATTGACCACACTACCTTCACAGCCTTAAATAATATATTTAAACGTCTATATCTTATGCCACCAATTGTAGCACTCACTAGCTCTTGCTTACCCATGTCATTTGCTCAACAAATATGTGTTCTGGGAGCTGGGTGTACAGCACTGAATAAAACAGGCAAAACCCCTATCTATTCCCAAGGAGTTTATGTTCCAGTGGGGAAGAGCAGGTAATGACCCAAATAAACGAGTAAATTATATCCTCAGAACAATTGTTTTTTAGATGATAATTGGCAAAATTGATCAAAATTTAAAATGTGCTTGCTCTTTTCCCAGCAAATGCACCATTAAAAAGCCATGTGTAAAGATATGTGTGCTTGTCTATTGTATTTTATAGCATTATCTATGACAGCAAACATTTTGGAACAATCTGAAAATTCATTAATGGAGAATTGGTAAGTAAATTATGGTGCCCAGAAACTAGAATTTATAGATTGATATGATACTATTTATTCCAGGATCTGGGTTCATAGCAAATTCTGTCCTCATAAAACACAGCCAAGCCAGGGACGGGGGAACAGATCCCACACTGAACAAAGGACCTAGATCTTATTGGTACAGGAGAGGGTGCGTGCTGTGGAGAAAGATGGGAAGATCGGGAAGGGGAGGAGGTAGGAAGTGCTGGCAGAAGCAAAATTTTTTGTTGTTTTTAAACATTTTGTTTTGAAATAACTTTAGATTTATAAAAGTTGCAAAAATAGTACAGAGGGTTCTGGAATGCCCTTCTCTCAGCTTCCCCTGCTGTTAGCACATTGCATAGGCAGGGTGCACTTATCAAGACAAGGAAATGAAGGTAGATACAATCCATTAATTAGAGTCCTTTCCTTCACAGTAACATCGGAGTCAGACTTGAAGGAGGCGTGG
>NW_006290305.1:1733038-1755361 GCF_000327345.1 Myotis davidii | reverse complement strand
AAAATTGTGCTGCCATCAACAATGTTGAAGCAGCCATTTCTACGCCTTGGATGTAATCAATCTTTTACATTTTTTTCAGTCTAGCCAGCATAAATAGAATCCATTATCGTTTTTATTTTCATAAATAGAATTCATACACACACACACACACACACACACACACTCACTCACAAGGTCAAACATCTTCTCAATGGACTGATTTGCTAATCACATTTCTTATTCTGTAAAGTTACTATATTCATTGCCCATTTTTCTATTGGAATTTTTATCTTTTACTCACTAATTTATAGAACAGTTCTATGCATTCCAGATATATTTGACTTGTTAGCTCATACATTTCTCTCCATGTCTAACTTTATCCATGTCTATTCTCTTTTTTTGTATACATGAAATAAAGTTTATTTGTTTAGAAATAAATTATATCATTGTGGCTAATTCTATGTTGATGGGGTGCCCAGAGTATCCACTTGGCAGTTTTAGGTGAGGCTCAAATGCCCAGTGTCCAAGGGTATAATCACACACGCACACGCACACGCACACACATACACACCAAGACAGGCCCCTGCACTCAGACCACAGGCCCCTGAAGATTGGGGCATGCATTTTGCGGTTATTTTTATGGGATGCAAGGCGTGTGACTCCTGTGGGGGTGTGGAAAGTGTGTCAGTGTAAGAGAATTTGGCCTCAGGTAGAATTTCCAGGTGTCTGGTATTAAGTGGGACAGTCTAGTGATTAGCTTCCTACCTAGAAAATAATGCAAATAAGAATGCAAATAAAACCTGTGAATCATGCATAGCCTTTTAATGCCTCTATAGTTTCCAACTGGGTTTATCTTGTTTATCACCTGATACTTCATCAACAATGGCTTGAACATACAGGGCGGGGCAAAGGTAGGTTTACAGTTGTTCATATGAAAATAATACAATAATTAATAAACAATGCAAGAATAAACTCTGTGTTTTGCCCTCCCCTGTTTTAGCTTTGAGTTCTCTCTGCTAAGTGTTTAATGATCTATGAATGAACACCGAGGAGATGTTGCAATCCTTTTGAAGAGGGAATGGGCTCGCCTGTCTGCCGGCAAGATGTGCAGGTGCTGGAAAACGTTTGCCCTGATAAGATGACTGTTGGAAGAGTGCTGTGTTCATTTAGAAGAAGTGTCTTATTCAGCCTTTGGCATGAAGAGGTGGGGATGCTGAGGGGATGCTCAAGTAACAATGGGTAGTAATAAAAATGCCACCAATAGTAATAGCTTTTACCCCCTGCTGGACTCTGTTCTCAGTGCATCTCATGTTCACTCATTTTGTCCACACACTGACCTTATGAGGAAGGAACCATTATCATCCTGTGAAGATAAGGAAACTGAGGCAGGGAGAGGTTATATGAACCAGGAAATCTGACTCTAATTCTCCTGTGTATTTAAAGAGGCCAGGAATTTGAAGTTCCAGGAGGAAGAGGGAAACACTTAGAAGGTGACAGAAGGGATGGATGCCAAAAGTAAAGTCCCTGGGTGCCTCGCAAAGAGGGTGGCCAATAAGTATAGTTATAATCTTTACTTATAGTATATATGTATGATTATATTATGTAACTATTATAAATTATATTATTATAACTTAGTGGATATTATAATTATGTTATTATTTTAACTAGAGGCCTGGTGCACGAATTTGTGCACAGATGGAGTCCCTTGGCTTGGCCAGCAATCGAGGCCTACCGGGGGGCTGGCCAGCAGGGGGGAGGGACTGCAGGGGTTGGCCAGCCAGTTGTGGGGCGGAGGCAGCTAGCCGGGTGGAGGGGCCGCAGGAGGTTGGCTGGCACACTGGGGGGAGGGGCTACAGGAGGTTGTCTATGGGAGCACACTGACCACCAGGGGCCAGCTCCTGTGTTAAGCATCTAGCCCCTGGTGGTCAGTGCACCATAGCAACTGGTTGATTGGTCGTTCCAGTCATTCTGGTCATTCGGTCGTAATGGTTGCGTAGGCTTTTATATAGAGAGATTGAAACATCAAATAAAGGTTTCCCAAGCAAAATATTGTAACCCTGCAAACTTTTAGTAAAGGTGGCACAGATGGTTCTTGCCAGAGTGGCTGGACTCTCAGGACCAGTATTGAAGGGATCAAGTGGGAGAAAGGGGCGCTATGGGAGAACACAGAGCCTGCTGAGCTGGTGAGGGGCATCTTCACTACTAGGAGAGGGCATGAATTTCCAGATGTGCACCCAGACTTTTAGCAAAGTTGAGAGTAAGGGAGAAAAGGAGCGCCCACCAATCACTGCATCACCACCTTCGAGTCCTCCCTCAAGCTGACACATAGGGGAGGCCACAGTTTCATCTATCCAGTGAGACCCAGAACTCCTCTACATGGAGTACTCATGGGTCCTGGGTGTCCTCTGGGGAGGAGGATGCAACTGCCCACTTACTTGTCCTGCCAGCAGCTCCAAGCCAGTGGGAGCACCCACTTTTTGTCCTGGGCTTCAGTGGGAGAAGGGCACCCACTGCCACTTTTCAGTGGGACCAGACAGGTTGCCTCATTCCTCTTTCCAACTGAGCCCTCTGGGGACAGCTGTTACCAACTTACCAGTTACCAGTTGCCAATTACCCCATAGAAATGAGACATCAAGCCTTATTTCTTCCTCTTGTGCACAAGGTAGAGATGTCTCAGGGAAGGGAGAAATACATAAAATCAGATGTCCAAAACGCCACTGGTCTAATTTTCTCCTTTAAAGGGCAAGGACTTCTCTGGGAAAGAGGAGGGTCCTACCAGAGGCACTTCAAGCATTTGCACAACCGTTCGTACAACCTGGGGTTTGGAGCCAGACTGGTATTAATTACATTGTTACTTGGACATTGCAAACCTTTCTTCTCTTTCTGTAACAGTATTTGGTATCTGCATTTGAATGTTAAAACCCATTCGCCATTCTTTAGACTCCTGTCTAGCTAAATGTATTTTCACTCTTGTAGTCAGCTATTTCCAGCTCTGACAACCCTACTCTCATTCTAGTCATCTGTCTTTCAGGTGCCTGATGTCTCTGATGTAATCTTTTAAAGGGAGCTGTGGTGATCCCACTCCTCACTAGAGCCAGCACCATTCCGTCTGGAACCTGCTCTCATTCGTTCAGCTCAGAGTCGAGGCCCAGTTCACAGAACCAGACGCTGGGGACAGGTGAGGACGGCGATGCCGGTGTGTCCTCACATCTCCCGGACTCCCAGAATTAGAGCAGATGGGAAAGGCCCAATGGAGGTTGAAAGCTTACTTGGTCTCAGGGTCCAGACCTCACTCCATGAGGGGCTCCTTTGTGCAAGGCCCACAGGTGTCCCTTCCAGCCAAGGCCTGACCTCAGGAGGTGAGAGCTGCCTCTGAGCTTCCATGTCCTTATCTCAGGCAGTTCTCTAGTGGGAGGCCCTTCTTTGGGTGCTGCATTTCTCTTTCTACCTCATCACTGTGGCCTCTTGTCCATCATGCAATGGATTTGCTATGTAAATATGCTAACTCCCTCTTCACACCTCCTGGGGAATCAATGTAGTGACACTGGTTTCGCATAAGTGCCCTGAGAGTCAGAGAAACCAATAGGGCTCAAGTGGGCTCAGTTCCAGTTTCTGCTTCCAAGACCCACCCATTATGCCCTCCTGCCTCCATGGGTAGGGTATTTTCCCAGCCCTCCACTTACATCAAGTGTGCATATAGTTATATATGATTTAATTACATATTGTATAATTGTATTATAATTCTATTTGTACATATTTGTTATGTTATATATTAGTACTAGAGGCCCAGTGCACAGATTCATGCACCGGTGGGGTCCCTCAGCCTGGCCTGCACCCTTTTGCAATCCAAGACCCCTCAGGGGATGTCGGAGAGCTGGTTTCGGCCTGATTCCTGCAGGCCAGGGCGAGGGATTTATGCACCAGATTTGTGCACTGAGCCTCTTATATGCATATATCTTTGGTTAAGTTCTTCCTGCCCTCCCCCTTTCCCCTTCCCTCTGAGATTCATCAGTCTGTTCCATGTTTCCATGCCTGTGCGTTGAGCGTCTGTCCCCTGGTGGTCAGTGTGCATCATAGCTACCGGCCAGTCAAATGGTTGCATAGGCTTTTATATAGAGATGTTACACACTAGTATATATTACATATTAGCACATTTTATATGTTACATTTTAGTATGTTGTATATGTTATTTACAGTATTAATACATATGCTATTTGTTCTGAAATCTGTTCCAGAACCCCAGTATCCAGCTACTGATTTTTCTTGCCCTCCATACCTATCTATCCCACTTTCATCGTTCCTTCCCAGCTGGGTCTGGGATCCATGTGAGTTTGAACTCCATGGCAGCAGTCGGAAGCCTGCCCTACCTACCCTTCTTTGCTGTCTCCAAGGCAGATTTTAATTTTGCCGTTGCAGTTTTTGTTCTCTTGCAATATTCCCTCATCCTTCCACCTCTCTCTGTACCTCATCTTGTTTCTGTTCTATTCCAGCCAGGGCCCCCTTTGTGGCCTCCCAGGAGCCAGCAGGAACTTTTTACCTGTTGAAGATAACGGGAAATTTCCAAAGATGCCTTTCTGGGTCCTGCAGTGGATCGCTGAGGTATATACTTTCTGAGTCTTCTGAATGCTCCCTTTGCCTCCACCTGCAGTCTTTTAGCAGGCCCCATGGCATTAGTCACCTTAGCCTAACTTCAGGTAATGCAGTTCAGACTCGGTGTCTGTCACAAAGAGAGCTGACCTTGTCCCTGTGTTTGGTCCCCTTATGTGATGTTCCAAGACCCTCACCACATTGACAGCTGTGCGAGTTAACATGCCCATTCCCAGCAGCTTCTCCCTACACCCGCTGTCTGGGTCTTTGATATTTAGAACCAATGGAGCATAAGAAAAGTTATAGTTCCCTAGAAGTCCTGACCCCAGATCTTTCTGCTTCTATCCCCTTGACCCTTGTAGAGATTCTGGATCCTATTGAAGAACAGACACTGGTGACTTTATACGGGTTTTGTTTTGTTTACTTTTGTCCCCATGGGTGAGGATTCTGTCATTTGTACCCTTGGCTTGTCAACCAAAGTGTCAGAGCTCCTCTATTCCCACAGGGTTTCCCCTCCTGATACGCTGATGTTCCAAGCCTGACAGTAGGTTCCATACCTGCCAGTGACACCCATTCTGAGAGGGGCGGGGGGAACCACCCACTCTACCATGACTTACATGCTGCAGGGAAGAGGCCAATTTGCAAGGTTCTGAGAGGTGAACAGAATGTGTGCATGGCACCAGGCTCAACACCAACATGGCGGGTGTGCTTGTAGTGAAAACTCAATGCCTACGCTTCTTTTCTTTCTATTGTAATAGAACTTCCAAATTTTAGCTGTGTCCATAACCTCCAGATTAAGACTAAATTTTCCAGCTTTTCTTGCAGCGGATGAACCTGTGATTGTTTTGGCCAATGGGACATGGGTGGACAAGACTGTGCAAATCCCAGCCCCTGACCTTTCAGGGAGGGAGGGAACACATGGCCCCTTGATGGATTTCCCTGGGCTGGCACAGTACCCTGGTGAGCCATCTTGGACCAACACCCTAGGGCATGGAGAGCAACGAGAGAGGAGCTCCCCACAATGGAGCTGCCATATCAGCCTGGACTGCTTACTTTCAGAATATTTAAATAGAGAAAAAGAAACTACCTATGTAAGCAACAGTGTTGAGAAGTTTCTTTGTTATAGCAGTCTAACCCATACTCTGCCTGCTTCACTGCTCAATAAATGATACTTCCCCCTCTGTGTGCCTTTGGGAAGGGTATTGTGCAAGATGGGGTCCCAGGGTGTTAAAGCTCTGCAACTTTCCAGACTCCTCCCTATTACAAACAATTGTGGGCACATTGGCTCACATCTCCATCTGCTTCTTGGCTCGTAGGCTAAGACAAACACTCTTCTTCCAGTGACAAAGGTGGTGGCATGGGAGTCTCCCAGAGGTAGGAGACAAGCTAGGTGCCTCAACAGAACTCCTAATGCTTTCATGGGTCATGCTGCAATGGTGTTAGCTGCAGTAGAAGACCAGAGACCCTGACTCCCCAGGCTCTCCATCTGGCCTGAAGGCAGGCTCACAGGCTAGAAAGGGTCCTCACCACTATTCAAAGTCACACACTCTCTCTTACCCTTCCCCACCATGGATCACCTGAGGACTTTCATCCCCATTCTGCAGGGGGAAGAAGCTCAAATCTATAGAGTTTAAGAAATCCAAAGTGGGGGGAGTGGGGATCAAGAGGCAGTGCCCTTCCCTCCACGCCCTGTTCACTCAGCTGTGCTGCCAAGGGGCATGACAAGGGTGCAAACATACACATCAGGTGAGGAGTCTGGAGCCAGACTTAGACCACCCCACCACACACAACCACCCTGACCTTGGCCTGGACACAGGGTCAGCTGGAGGCTGCAAGTGCACAGTAAGCGAGCTGTGGGGACATCCACAGAGATGAGCGGAGTGGGGTCCTGGGTCAGTGCCCAGCACCATGGATACATGTGCTCACAGGCTCCTCCACAGTGACTGTCCTGACCTCTGGTGTCCTTTTATCTGGGCTATGTTGTTTGTTTATGGATGAAGAAAGGCTATGCTAATGCCTCACTTACCCAAGCATGTTTGGCCATACAAGGTATATTTGGTCAGGGGCAAAGGACAGATGTCATAGGCCAAGTCCTTTCCCCGGGACCAGGGTCAGTCTCTGAAGCTGTCACTGAGAAACACTGGCCTTACTTGTATCAGGTTCCTGGGTAGACAATCACCTCTGGAAGGTCCTCACCTACTAATTCACACAATAGAACTGTGGCCACCTTCCCTGCCCACCTGGCTTAGCTCATGGCTTCTCCTTCCTCTGGTCCCGCCCTGTTCCCAGCCTGCCAGGATGTGTGGATGGGTCCAAATCCCAACTGTGCAAGTGCTCAGAGAGCCTCAAGCATCTGGGGAGTTTAGGAGGCTTTGTCTCCCCAGAGTTCTGAGCAGCTGGGGAGGGTGAAGGTGGTGGCTAAAGTCCTAATCCATTTACTACCACGCATGCAGGCGGGAATATGCCATTTCCTCCAGGAGTTCAGGAGGGGGCATGATCTGCCCCCTACATCTGCACAAAACATACAGTGGGTGCACAATAAATACCCAATGGACTGCACAGAAAGTGTCAAATGCCGAGCAAGGGCCTCCAACAGTAAATCAGAGGAGTAGTGACCCCTGTGGGCCTGGCCTGGCCTGCAGTGGCTTCCCATAAGTGATGCTAGGATAAGGGTTGGATTTGGGGTTGTGTAGAGGAGAGAGAGCACTCCTAGCCTTCTGGGATATTGGAATAAGCGAAACCTAACAGCCAGCCTGTAGGTAGGGCTGTGTGGGAACCCTGCATGGCTAGGCCAGGGGCTTAACCCCAAAGATGCCTTTGTATCTTTCCAGGTATAAACCTCAAGGTCCCCTGAGACTCAGCCCCCCGATTACCCCATTTCCTGGCAGAGCAGAGGAAAACAGTGTATGAATATCATTAAGTTATTGAGTTCTTTTTTCTTTTTATTGGCAAAGTAAATATATTTTTATGAAGGACCAAAGAAAATATACATAATTGTAACATATATACACCAGCTTTATAGATTTTTAAAATTTCAAATTTACACAAATGCTGATGTTATTAAAAGATATTTTATGTAGATGTACCTATGTACAGTTTATTTACATACATTCATAGGATGTGAAATAAACCTATCAAAACAAGCTAGTTCATTTGATATTAATTTCTAGACAAAATGAGGAATGCATTTCTAAATAGGGATTGGGGGCTTTATCTGATTCTTCTACTTGCTACACAGCCTGTTCCCCTCTCCTCCCAAAAGGTGACTCTGGAGGCTGGTGTTGGGAAACAGGACGAGGGGATGAGCCACACTGGGTACAGATGCTCCGGGGCTAGCCTGCATCTGTCTGCCTGCCCTGCACATTTAACTGAAGCACATGCACTGTCAGCCCCCAGAGGGAGGACTTTTCACCCCAATCCTGCAGCCACCAGGAGGCCAGGTCCTACACCCCTAACAGCCCTGCCCATACCTTCTGGTATTCAGGCTGAGCAAAGCATTTGGACAAAACCACCTGCACACCACCGTGCAGCCCAGGACTTTTGGCCTACTTCCTTTTCCCCAGTGAGGCTCCCTGTGGGAACTGACATTTCAAAACTGCACATTTCATCTTCCCGGGCAATAAAGTGCTGGCCCTGGCCCAAGCAGGGAGCCCAGTGGGAGAAGGGCCAGGCCCCCAGACACTGCAGCAGAGGCCTGTGACAGTGGCGCAGGAAGGCACGAAGGTGCAAAGGCACAAAGGCCGGCCTCCTGGGTCAGGGGCTGGGTCTCCCCAGGAAAGGCAGCAGGTGGGAGGGCTCTGGGTTCCTGCCTCCCAGGCCAGCCCCCCTCTTCCCATATTAACCCAGGCTGCTGGGTTGGCAACATTGTCACATCTCTCTGAAGGAGGCAAATAAATTATTGCTACAAAATACATGGGCGATCTGGACCATCTGATGGGGCTGGTGGGATGGGGTGAACAGGTGGTAGTGGTAATGGTTGTGTGGGTGGGTGGAGGTGGGGGGTCAGTTGGCAGCACGAACGGAGCGACTGCTCCGGGGGAAGCGATGCACCTTGATGTGCTTGGACAGGTGGTCACTCCGAGCGAACTTCTTCTCACACACAGGGCACTGGTAGGGCTTCACGCCTGAGTGCGAACGCCGGTGCCTTGACAGTTCATCCGAACGGGAGAACCTACAGGGACACAGCAATCAGCAAGGCCAGGCTGGCCCACCCTGCCCCAACCGCCCCCCTCATCCCCCCCAAACACATACACCCAGGCCAGCAGTGGATCCCCAGGACTCCACCAGCTGGGCAGCTCAGGATACTTCAGCTACCCAAGTGCTTCTAAATTTATGGTGGAAATCAACTGTCCCAAGCCCCCTCCCCATGTCCCTGTGCCCCCCAGGATAGCAAGAATTGGAATCAAAGGCTCTGCCAGCACAGCAGGCCATTCTGCCGCATCTGGGCCTGAGAGGGGCTGGTAGGCTTTCAAGCCTACCGGAGATCTGACTTACTCTCCACCCACCGCGCCCCACCCCAAACACCGCCCCCTCCAGCATGCAGTGGGATCAGCTTGCCCTGACTGAGGCTGTGCTTCATGCTCTCCCCTCAGACCAGAACTTGGGGCTTCCATGGAGGTCTACATTGGGAGCCCATCTAGAGGAGAAAATGAGGCTGAGGAGAAGAGTCTTTCCCCAGCTGAGCAGGGAGTTCTTGACTCCTTTCCCTTGCCTCCATTAAAGAGACTCACCCCACCGAACTGGTGCCCAGCCAGCATGTCTATGGTTGAGTGTCGCTGTGAACCAGGAGGTCACAGTTCGATTCCCAGTCAGGGAACATGCCCGGGTTGCAGGCTTGACCCACAGTGTGGGGCGTGCAGGAGGCAGCCAGTCCATGATTCTTTCTCATCATGGATGTTTCTATCTCTCTCTCCCTCTCCCTTCCTCTCTGAAATCAATAAAAATATATTTTAAAAAAATCTTTATAAAAAAAAAAGAAAAGTAAAGGCATTCATGTCCTTTGAGCTGGTAACTCTCATTTTAGGATGCTATCCTAAGGAAGTTACCCAAAAGAAAGAAAAAACGGCTTAGGCACCAAGATGTTGTTTTACTATAACAAAAGGTTAGAATAATGTTCAAGAAGATATTACTATGCCTAACCAAAGAAATAGTTAATTGGTGCTTATTGAATAGCATGCCACTATTAAAATGTTTATGAAGCCCTGGCTGGTTGCTCAGTGGTTAGAGTGCTGGCCTGTAGACCGAAGGGTCATGGGGTCAATTCCCCGTCATGGACATATACCTTGGTTGCAGGTGCCCCAGCCCAGGCAGGGACACTTGCAGGAGGTAGCCAATCAATTGTCTCTCACATTGATGTTTCTCTCTCCCCCTCAACACTGTCTCTAGATATTGACAGAAAAAATAGCCTTAGGTGAGGATTAAAAAAAAGAGAGCCCCACCCAATTCCTGGACCCAGTTTTCCTGAAAGCTGGACCTCTAAGATGTCCCCAAACAAAACTGTACCTCTACAAGGTACTTCTGAGAGTTTAAATGGCTCCCCTGCCACCTCCCTCTCTTGGCCCCAGTCTGTCCAGGAGCAAGTATTCCCATAGCCCAGAGGCCACTAGTGAGAGGTAAGAACTGACTGGACCACAGGGCTCAGACAGCTGTCACTGATTTCAGGGATTTGAGGGTCTCCCCACCCCTCAAATCCCCACTCCCCACACACATACTCTCCTCCTCTGTGTTCCACCTATACTGACCTGTCCCTCTTGACATAGGGCATTTGCAATACTGTTCCCTTTATCCAGAATGCTCGTCCTTCCCTTCTCCTCGCTCCCACCCACCCATCCCTTAGAGCCCAGTTCAAATGTTACTTCCTCAGGAAAGCCCTCCAGGACTACATCATTCTAGGTTCCCACAACACAACGCACCTCTCTTTCCTGGCCCCTGCCACAGTTGTTGCAATTTTAAATCCATTTCTTACTTTTTGATGAGTGTCAGTCTGTGCCACTAGAACAATGGTCGGCAAACTGCAGCTCAGCAAACCACGGCTCGCGAGCCACATGCGGCTCTTTGGCCCATTGAGTGTGGCTCTTCCACGTGGCTCTTCCACAAAATACCGGCTCTTTCACAAAATACCGACTTCTGCGCATGGGCCACGAAGTTTCAATTGCACTGTACGTGCGCGCTCACACGTGGTATTTTGTGTAAGAGCCACACTCAAGGAGCCAAAGAGCCGCATGTGGCTCACGAGCCGCAGTTTGCCGACCACGGCACTAGACCATCAGCTCCATGAGGAAAGACACATCTACCTGGTGCATGGTAAGTGCCCAGTCAGTGCATTTACATGAAAGTGTGGACACAGCAGGCACCCAGAGCAGGCACCCACAGGAGGATGGGGCTGTCATGGGGATAGTCCTCTCAAGTCCTAGTGCATCCATGCACCCACATGCACGCACGAATCCATACACTCACACACATACACATGTGCACGCATGCACATCCATGTCTAAACACACATGCCACACATATGTGCATGTCATGGGCATGGGTACACTGCACATATGTGAGCATACTCATACATATATACATGTCACCCACTCCACACCTGTGCGCACATGTATGCACATGCGCACACACAATGCAATGTATACCTATGTGAACACATACATGCACAGATGCATACACTCAGGAGCCCTGTTCCTGGACCTGGGGCCACACAACAAGAGGCAGATTAGGTGGTGCCCCTGGAAAGCTGTCCCCAACCCAGCCAATGGGTAGGGGGTGATGGCCCAGTCTGGCATGACTTGTGGGTGGAGGCCTTGATCCTACGGCCTGCCAAGGATCACATGCCCAGCAGGACAAGTCTTGGGGAATGCTCAGGTGGGCAACAGGAGGGCCTGAGCACAGATGGGAAGCTGGGCGGAGAGGCAGGGAAGATAAGCACCTCAGCTTGGCTTGGCTGTCCCTGGTGCCCTGCCCCTAGAGCACAACCAGGTTTCTTCCACCCCCATCCCAGAGCACCAATTGTGGTGAATACAGAGAAATACTCTCAGCATGTTTTCAGAATTAAGGAAGATCAACTGGCCCATTTTTCAGATGAGGAAACTGAGGCTCAGAGTGATGAGGGCCTCATCCAGGGTCACAGGTAAGACAGAGCAGCCGAGGCCCAAGCAAAGGTCTTGAAACAGCTCCCTGCTATATCCTGCCACCCTGGTGGCCACAGAGGACCTGGCTACACCCACAGAACCTGGCTAGAAGGTATGTGCCACTGGAGCCCTGTGCCAGGGAGGAAGCAGCATCAATGGGCTCTGGCAGTCAGAGCCTGGACCTGAGCTCCTGGGCCAGGGCCACGTGCCCCCAGCTGGAGCTGGACATACAGCTTCTGAGCAGGTGGGCATGCCCAAGGCAGGGGGCAGCAGAAAGCTACAGGAAATGCCATCGACAGTGCTAGAGCCTTCCCAGACACCAGGCACTGGGAGTGCCTGCACCTTCCAGGGAGCCAGGATCAGCCCCATGGGACTGACAATGTCACACTGTAAGAGCTCAAAGAGAACAAGAGGCTTGCGGGGGTCCTACAGCAGTGGAACAGCAGGATCTGCTCAGGTCCCCACCCGACTGGGAGCCCTATGTGGTCCTGAGCAAACTTAAGAGCCATCCTGGGCCTCAGTTTTTTCATTTATCTAATGAAAATCTTGGGATTCTTGTCCACCTTCTGGAACTTTTCTCAGAGGCCAAAGGCAGTGACACAAGACCACAGGGTCCCTGCCATCATGGGGGCACCAAGGGAAAGCCAGGTCTGAGAAGAAGCTGTTCCCATCTGCAAGCCCCCTCCCTACTGCCATAGGGTCCTGCAATTTGAGAGGTACTGTCCCTGGGAACTGAACCCTCAGAAGATCCCTGCCTCACACCCTACTCACATTGTCCCAAAGAGCAGCACTGGAGAGACCTGGGGGCCACACAGAGGGAGAGGCAGCCTTTGTAGGCACATACTGACCAGCAACCCGGGCAAGTCGGCAAGCTCTCTGAGGCTGTTTCCCCACCTGAATGAAGCCAGGTATGTGATAGATCTGTCTCAGAGGACTATAAAAGGCGTCAAGTGTTTACAGCAGTGCTTGACAGCGGTGCAATCACCCAACAATTGTGAACTCTTATCAGCAAGGAGCTTAGCACAGGGCCTGGCCTCTGGTACGTCCTTGAGTGTGTAGGTGGTTACTGTGAATTGTGTTACCGGGGTGCAGGACAGGGAAGCACAGAGGTCCAGGTGACTTTCCTAAGCAGCTTATAATGTCAGCACCACCACTGGCACACACACCACCTTTGTGCAAAGGCACCCCTTCCATCAGACAGAAAGCCATGATTACAGTCAAGTCTCAAAGATCCCAATGGGACTGGCACCCCCCAGAGTTGTGCAATGCACAACCTGCCCAGCCACACTTGGAGGCCAAGCTGAGTACAGGGATGGGGTTGGAGAATGCCTCATCGAGTAGGGGAAGCAGTGACACAGACCAAAAGAGCCAGACCACTGGGCTTGAATCCTGTCCCTGCCATCTCTTGGCTCTGTGGCCTCGGGCCTGCAAATCCCCTTCTCTGGGCCTCTGTGTCTCTGGGGATGACAACAGTACCTGCCACACAGGGATGGTGAAAGTTATTAATATTCATATTAGCTGCAGCAGGAAGGGATTCTTTCTGGACAGAACTGCTTGGCCATTCTGGAACAGGACGTTCCGCTGCAGGGAACAAAGAAGGCCTGTGTCTGAGAGTGAAGCAAGGAAACTTCTAGGAAGGCAGGCAAGCAGCCACTTCCCAGATGGTTAGCTTGGAATAGGGAAAGTCTGATTTTAACCCTGTCAAGGGTGCCAGAACCATGTCACAAGAGGGGAAAGGACAGGGAACACTGGGTTCAGGACCAAAAGCAGAAGGAAGCGGGGGTTGGTAACCGGGGCACGTGACAATGGGGGAGAGGAGTGCAGGGAGGGATACTGTTCATCACACAAAGGTGCACAGGGTGGGGCACAGGACACAGGACACAGTGCCAGGGCCAGAACGGGCCTGGTAGGAGGAAGAGGAATCTGCTCACCAGGCCCAGCAAGAGAGCAGCCTTGGGAGTGGGGAGCTCCCCATGTGGGGAGGCAAGCAAGAGTGTAGGGGTGCCACTCCAAAGACCAGCTGCAGGTGAAAGTCCTCTCAACACTCTAGCAGGCCACACCGGACTAGAGACTTGCAGAGGGGGCTGGAGAGAGGTCCTCAGTCTGGGGGTAGGGGGTTGAGGGCAGACAGCCCAGGGTGAACTCCTGGCTTTGCCACTTACTAGTTGTGGGACCAAGGAGAACTTACTAAAATGCTCTGTGCCTCATTTCCTTCTCTATAAAATGGGACAACATACTGAGGCATACAGACTTGATGGAACATTACATGAGTTACTGCGTTTGGTGCATTGAGAGCAGTGCTGAATGCAATGTTATCACTGCTGCTGTTGCTACCTCTTTTCCCTCACCCATGGTGTACCACCTGAAAAAGCTGATGGCCCTGTGGGGGAGAGAGGACACCCAACCATTATAATCCCAGGTGCACAGAGAAAGATGAGGGGAAAGCCAGCCCATGACTGCAGGTGTCTCCAGGTGGGAGAGGCATGCCTGCCATACTGCTTGCAGGTCAGGGTGGGGCTAAGGCACTGCCTGGGGGTGCACCCAGACCCATACTAACTAGCTCTGTCCCTGCAGGCTTTCTGGGCCTCCATTTCCCCCTCTGTAAAATGCATATTGATGTCTATATGTTCCAAGGCTATTGTAAGGACTCAGTGAGTTACTGCCTGTGACCTGTGCAAAACAAAGCGGAGACCATTATAAGACCATCTACAGTTGCCACTGGGGAAGAAGCGTTGGAAACAGAGGGCAAGGAGAGGGCTGAGGTCCAAGTGGGAGCGTGGCCTACAAAGGTGAGGTCAGCAAACAGATTATGTGGGCCTGTGGGCCAGAACGAGAAGTTTGGATGGTGTTTAAGTGAACCAAAGTACACATAAAGGCCAGAATAGCCTCATGAGGTAATGAGTCCCCCACGGCAGGAGGGATGCAAGCAAGTATAACTCATGGAGGGGATTCCAGCTCTGAGAACCTTAGAATAGTGCCTAGCAGAGTGTAACTGCTCAATAAACATGATACCTTATCATCATCATCATTGCTTCTCCTGCCCTGTCCAGACCAAGCTGCCACAAAGCTGGGTTTGTCCTCCTGTCCAACTGCTACAAGGGCTCCCTTCACCTCTGACACTCAGATGAAGGCTATGGAGGCATTTAAGGGACATGCATGTCTTGTATACATCCCCAGGGTGTCAGGAGTGACAATACCACCGATGAAAAAGGGGCGCTGCTGAGCACCCCTGGCCCTGGTAAGGAGAGGCAGTAAGCAGGCTTGGGAAGAGGGACCACGGTGAGGGCACACAGCGAGTTGGAGGCTTTAAATCATGCCACCAGGCATCTCAATACCTTTCCCTCTGCAGTGGAATACCTGCCTCTAAAGCCCTATGTCTATGGTCTCCTCCCTGACCCAAGCTCTAACCACCCAACATTACACACATGCCACCACATCAGGCCTCACAAGCTGCTCTGCAAGTGTGCCTGTTACCCCAGGGCCTACCTGGCAGAGTACGGCACGAGGCTCAAAGGCATGCAGCACCAGCACTGACACCCAACACGGTGGGGCTGGAGCACAGGCTCTCACAGAAAGAAGCCCTCGCAGGTCTGCTGATTGGCACCTTCGGGCCTTGGGGTGGAGGGAGCCTGCACTCAGGAAGGGCCTCCATAACCCAAGGTGCTTTTTGGGACAAATTCTCAGAGAAACAGCCCTCCTGAGACGCAGCGTGCCAGGCTCCCAGGGCCTCTGCCATGTGTGACCCCCACCAGGACCAGACCCTACTCTAGAAGAGCTTGGGAGAAGCTAGGGATGCCCTTTGAAGCCCTAGGAGTGGCTGAAGGCAGGGATGGCTCCAGGGTCGACTCCATAGGGAACTCATCATGCCACGTACCCACTATGCCTTTCCCTGTCGAGTGAATCCTGAGCAAGAGGAACAATGCCAAGGCTTAAACAGTGGCAGAGCTGAATTCCCTCCATAAATCCCACTCTTGTTTGTATACTTCCTGCCATAGGGAACTCACTACCTCATAACACCACTGCGTCAGGGCTGAGATCTGCCTCCCTAAGATGCACTTTGGGCTGCAGTTTCTGTCTGCTTTCTGAGACAGCCTAGAAGACAGGTCCTCTCATCTTGTGGGAGTGGACCAATTGGGCAGCCTTGACCAAGGACCATACCTTTCCTCTCTATGGTCCCACCCAGTCCTATCCCAAATGGAAGGGCCACTTGCCAGCATTCAACAGAGGACAGCGCCCAGAAAGATGAGCCCCTCATAAAAGTCAGACTGGTGCTCTGCCAAGCCAAATGCCCAACCTCTCTCCAGCCTGCACCCCACCAAGAAGAGAATGCATCCAAGAGGAGTCTCTATAAGTCCACATGAAGGCCAAGCAGAGAACCTTCTCTTCTCAGACTCTGATCTTGGATTAAGAGTGACAATACCGAGCAGGAATACCTCCATAACATGCTACATAAAAGGAGTTCTCAGGGGTGCCAACCTTACAGTAGAGGTTGAGTAGTAGTATATTTCTCCCCTCCCTGGTCACCTCTGCATTCCCATGGCAAGGGGCTGCCAGCATCACATCAACCATTCCAGTCACAGCTCCTGTCCTGGGCCAGCCAGGACCCCAGGAGTGGCATCTCCCACCCTAAGACCAACTCTCAGGAGTTCTCAGACAAAAGCCTGGTCAAAAAACAAAAGCTGCAAACTGCTCCCTGAGAGCCACACCAACATGGATGCACACTCATAGACTAAGTACACGCATGGTCATGCAGCAGAGGCACACATGAAAAAAGCAAGATACATACACACATGCACACAGTTACACAGCCACTTGCAAGATCCAGTTCTGCACGCAGATGGGACATGCCACATTGCTCTCGCACACACTCATACATGTAGCAACAGCCACATCAGAAAAGCCCAGGAATGTGCCAGTAGAACAAGCCACCCTCCCAGGCAGGCCAGAGAGTCCAGCAGCGTGGGCATCCTAAACTGAGGGAAGCCCAGCTGTGGCACCCCGAAGCATCTGAGCTCCTGGCTGAGCTCCTGGCTGACTGCTTTTCAGGAAAAGGTGGACATGCTCTCCCAACGAAGGTGGGCCCAGCACGTGGGGCCCAGGGAAGGGAGATCCACTGGGGTCCCATCGAGCTATGCTGCCTGAGGGCTGGGTAACCCTGAAAAGAGCCCTGTCCTTTGAGGATTGGTTTCCCCGCCATGCTACACAAAGTAGAGCTTTCCACCTTTCGGTCAGCATACCCAGCTAGGTCCTACCTTGTGGTTGGCTTTGCAGCTTCTCTACCACCTCTAGGTCTCCCATGGGAGCAAGGGCCTGGCCCAACCCATGTGCCCAGGGACTTCTGTTAGGGAAACTGGTCCCTTTGGTTGGGAAACAGCATTTTCAGGATGTGACTGCTCTGATATGACCACTTGGGTTCAAATCCCACTTACAAAGCTGTGTGACCTTGGGCAAGTTACTTAGCCAGTCTGAGCCTCAGTTTGCAGTAAGCAGTAAGATGGAACCTAGGGTGGTATTTACCCTTTGGGGTGCTGCAAAGCAGAGGGAACAGTGCACACCTAGTCAAAGCCCCATCTGGCACACAGCCCAGGCCCCATCATTTTCAACACTTGAGAGCCCTTCTGCCCTGGCTCAGTCCCCTCATTCTCAGCACAAGCCCCAGCAAGCCTTGCCAGGAGACCAATTTTTTTCTGGTTTTAGTGACCAGGAGGGACAAGCAAACCTCTGAGCAGCTGTTGCTAGCTCTGGCACTGCCCCCTGTCCACCCCTCTCCCCTTCCTAATCAGCCTTGGCGGCACACCCAGAAGAACAGAGAAAGGGGCAGCACTCACCACCCAGCCTGTCACCCCTCATACTGACCTCCAGCCACAGCCCGGCCAGGTGCAGGCAAAGGGCTTCTCGCCTGTGTGCCGTCGTAGGTGGGCTTTGAGGTGGCTGCTTTTGGTGTACATCTTGCTGCATCCGGGGAAAGTACATTTGTGCATTTTGATGAGTTCTGCCGCTGGGTTCTTGGGGAACTTCTGGCCCATGAGGAGGCCGGTGGGGCCAGGCCCCAGGGATCCTGACCCAATAGGCTTGGCAGCAATGGGCACAGGGGCAATGCGCACGAACTTGGAGGGCACGTTCAAGTTCGAGGAGGGCACCACCTGGGGCAGGAGTGCAAAGGTCTGCCCCTGGATGTTGACCAGGAGCTGGGCTACCTTGACACTCTCCGGGGCCTGCCCAGGGGAGGAGGGCTCTGTGCCTGATTCCTGCTTCACCTGCACAGGTTGAATCTGCAGCAGCAAGGGGATGGGGCCATCGGGTGCAGGCCCCCCACCTGGGCCCTGAGTGTCACCCGCATTGGCACCACCTGGCTGGGGAGCACAGCGCTCCCTCCCACCAGACCCAGGATGGAGGTGGCTCCTGTGTGGCCCAGCTGAGAGCTGACTACAGGCCTCCACGTCCTTGTTGTTGCTCTCTGGGGCCTCCTTGAGCCCCAGCTCCATATTCTCCTCCAGGAACTCTTCAATCTCCTCCAGAGTGGGCTGGAAGGGCCTTGGAACATCATCGGGGTCACCGACAGGAAACTCCGGGAAGCAGAAATGCTCCCCCTTCACAGGTGCCGGTGCCCTCCGCCAGGCCTCCCAGGTCACAGGACCACTGCTGGCCCCGATGCTGCCGCTGCCACCACTGCCCAGCGTGGCCTGGGAGAGCAGGAAGTCCAAGATGTTGTCCTGGCCCTCACCGCCCGGGCCACTGGTGTAGCAGGAGCAGAGGGCTTGCGAGTCGGGGCTGGCGCAGGAGCAGAGGCTGGAGGCGTCACTGTCGTCTTCGGAGAGAGGCGAGGGCAGCATGTGGTATGCCTGCCCACTTACCAGCCTGTCTCCCAGATAACCAACCCGGCACTTCGGCGACGAGAAATTCTCGTCCACTGGAAGCAAGTGGTCCACCATGCTGGCCTGGCCGTGCCACTGCTGGCTGTGGAGAGGAACAACAGAGGGCCGATCAGGACAGCACACTTACCTGCCATCTCGTGGGCTGTGCCCCCCGACTCTCCCCGCCACCCCAGCCCCACCTGCCCACAGTGTCCCGTTGCCAAATGCCTGGATCCTGCCTCCATCCATACCCCAGGATAATTCTCTGCAAGAGTGTTTTCTGAAATTGCACCACCTGTTTGCAAGAGTGCTCTCCCAAACCCATTGCACAACCTGGGGCATTTTTGCTTTCAAACAGATTTTCCAAAATAATTCTGGAAAGGGACACACCTATGTCTGTGAATGACTGTGACTGTGTGTGAGCAAGAAAGGTATGTGAGGAGGCTCTCTGCACCTTGGAACAGCCAACCAAGGTCAGGAACCCTGTCCAGTTATTCAGAGTTGCTGCATTTCTGAGGACATCTGACCTCTGCTTCATTCCTGTTGACTCACTGGAGTGGGGAAGAAGAATGGCCATTTGCCCTTTGACCCTTGTGTTGTTGGGGCTTGGGTAGGGTTGCCAGATTGAGCAAATAAAAATACAGGCTGCCCAGTTAAATTTGAATTTCAGAGTTTAAAAAATGAACAACTTTTTTTTTTTAAATATATTTTATTGATTTTTTACAGAGAGGAAGGAAGAGGGATAGAGAGTCAGAAACATCGATGAGAGAGAAACATCGATCAGCTGCCTCCTGCACATCTCCCACCGGGGATGTGCCTGCAACCCAGGTACGTGCCCTTGACCGGAATCGAACCTGGGACCTTTCAGTCCGCAGGCCGACGCTCTATCCACTGAGCCAAACCAGTTTCGGCAAATGAACAACTTTTAATCTGTAATGTAAGTATGTCCCAAATATTAGATGGGACTTGCTTATATTAAAAAATTACTATATCTGAAATTAAAATTTAACTGGACAGTCTATATTTTAATTAGGCAAGTCTGGTTTGTGGCAAAAAATTAAAGACCCAGCCCTGTTTCTCCATCTGAAGCGGGCAGCTCACCACCCTCCAGAGCTCTCAAACCCCTCTGAGCTTGGCGGCCTCCTTTGCGAAAGGAGAGAGGAGGGACAGGCCTGAAAAAAAACAGACATTTTACTGAGGTTCTGTCCCTGGGAGGACAAGGCCCTGCCCACTGGGAGAACTCACAGGAGCAGAGGTGGTCCCAGATCTTACCTCATGTGACTTCACAACCACCTAGTAGGCCTGTAGAGAAGACCCCCTTGGCCTGCACCCATGGAGCACTCACAACCTCGGGAAGACCCAGCCAAATCCTGTCTCCCAACTAGACCATGCTCTCCATGACAGCAGGCTGGGCTGTAGGGTGTCCGCTGTGTCCCCAGTTCCCAGTGTGGCAGCTGGTGCCCAGGAGGAGCTCAGAGAATGTCAACAGAGAGGAGAGGGGAAAGCTGTGTCCTCTAAAGGCCTTGCTAGGTCTGGTGTCCAAGGAGAGTCAACAGTGTCAGGCTGTGATGGGGCCACCTCTGTGGACCTTTGTCCCCACAGTGATCATGAGTGGATGTTTATTGAGGTTGGGGATATTCTGCACCTAAAGCCAGAGATTCTCTGCAGACTGACATCACCTCTGCACCCACCCCCATGCTCTGTCTCCAGGACCACAACTGGGCCTGTCACCCAGCACTACCCAACAGTCAAAAGGCCCAGCCCTGGGCAGAGAGCTCCCAAGGCTGGTCATCACCAACTGTGACCTTGGGCAAGTCCTGGCTCTCCCCAGATCTCAGTTTCCCCATGTTTCATAACCTCCCAGTAACCTCAGGACCTTTGACCTCGGTTCCAAACTGATCTGGGAAGCTTCAGAGCTCCAGGAAACAAGGCAAGGTGGAGGCCCTTGGCAAGTCTGTACTTCTGGGAAGTTTCACCAGGACATTTGGTTTTTGGTCGAAATACTCAGCTAAGGACTTAAAATTGGGTATTTTAAAATACACACTATTCACCAAATCAGGTGCCTTAAGGAATAGAAATGCCAGATAATATAAAGGGCAACGAGGCTGGGCAGAACTCACACTTGGCCCTATACCTCCCTAACCCCTGTCACCCCCCACCCTCTGGACAGGGGGCTATGATCCTACCTGTGCAATATGTCAGCTGGGCAGATGATCTTGGGCAGGTGGCACATCGTCTCTGTTCCTGTCTTGGTCTACTGGGTGGGGATGCTGCCACAGTGCCTAGTTCTCTTGCTTTAAGAGTCCAATGAGCTATCTACCATATGCTGAGCACTTATAGGGCTGGCATCAACACAGGGGATGGTCAGTACCAGCCACTAAGATTAGCCTCCAAATGGGGGAATGTATGGTCTTTCTGTCCCTCTGCTGTGATGTTAAGGAATACGGGGGACTCCAACTTTCCTGGAACCTGGGAAGAGGCCACGGCTGGTGGGAAGCAGATCAGACCATGTTCCTGCCCACTTAAGTTCTCCTCTAAATTGTAACCACCAACTGAATATTCCATAATATCAAGGAATTACTCTTGATATTTTTAAGTGTGATGATGGTACTGTGATTCTTATTCAAGGAGGCCTTCCTTTTCTAGATATAAACTGAGACAGGCACAGACAAAATTATATAAAAAGAGAGAAATAAGTAAGTACAGTAGGATAGGGTGGGAGGAAACCTCCAATAGTTTCCCAAGGAAACGTGACCCAGCCTCTCCCAGCACTCGCCCATATCTCACCTCCACCTGCTCCACACTAGCTGTGCACCAAGCCCACCAACTTCATGGCCCTCAGGCCACTATTCTGGCTGCCCCCTCTCTGAGAACCCCTCTTTCCCCAGTACCCCAAATAGGAGCAACTTTTTTCAATCTCAGCTAAGAAGCCACTAGGGTGGGGGCCTCCCCTAACCATTTTCTAGTACATCATCCCACGTTATATTCTTCCTAGCAGTTGCCAAGGCCAGAAACGATCTTAGTTATGTGTCTGTGTCCTTTATTTTCTGTCCACCTCCCCACCAGAATAGAAGCTGTTCTGCCTGTCCATTCAGTCCACCACTACAGGGCCTGGCAAGCTTTGCTGACTGAGTACCTGAAAGGCTGCTGCTGAAAGGGAGCCGGGAAGGAAGGGGGGCGGGCCAGGAGGGTAGAAGGAGACCGGTGGTAGAATCGCAGGGTCAAGGAGCAGTGCAGCAATGCAGGGCCGAGCGGCCTGGGCTGGCCGCCGAGGCACTCGGAGCCTGGAAGGGGCTCTGGAACTGCCGAGGAGAGGGCATCTGAAAAAGGGCACGCCAGGCTGCGCCGGCTCAGGCCCCTAAAACACAGCAGCACGTGGCACGGCCAGGGGCACAGGCTTCGCGCGGGGAGGGGACGCACTGGCCGGCCTCTCAGCTGCACTCTAAGCAACATTTTAACACATACAGAAGCTAAACAAAACCGGGGGCTTCAGCCAGCAGGACCGCAACATTCTTTCAAATAGATCCCGGGGACACAGCGGCAGCAGGAACAACATGTAATTGATAACAAGCCCAGCGCCGGCCAAGGGCTTGCCATTGGGTCAGCGTGCAAACCAAGGGGGTGGCGGACGAGGCCGCCCTTCAAAATAAGAGTCTGGGCTACCCGCTCAGCCCGCAGGCCCACACGTCCCCGAGCCCGCCCGGCCGTCCTCGCACCTGTAGGGGGGCCGGAGAGCCCCACAAGCCACCCGTCCTTAGAGGGGGGTCATGGTC
>NW_006290305.1:1729912-1731805 GCF_000327345.1 Myotis davidii | reverse complement strand
GGGTGGGCGCCGGGGGAGGCCCGGGGGCACAGCCCTGTCCGGGACAGCCCACTCCCACCTGCAGCCCCGGCCGGGCCTCTGTGTCTTGCGGCTGAGCGCCGGGTAAAGCAGGGCGCTTGCCTGGGGGAACGTGTCGTTGGAGAATTACGGTAAGGTCTTTCCGCGGAGGAATCGCAGTAGCCCCGGGAAGGTGCGCGGGGGCTGTGCTGCCGCTGGGCGGTCTCAGAAGTTTGAGGAGGCCTGCTGACCCCTGCCTGGAGTCAGGGACACCCTGCTCTGGGCCCTTTCCTGAACACCGGGCAGTGCTTCGCAGTCTTCTGTAGTCCGCGGCCATCCCGGGACGCTTTCGCCTTCCATCCCGGGATAGGAAGCGGGAGGCTCCGAGTGATTTGCCCCAGAGAAACGCATGAGCTGAGGTTGCCTTTAACCCACACTGCTGTTGGGTCCTCAGCCAAGCATTTTACAGACGAAGACGCGACTCTGAGAGGCCACCAGATCCTCCCCGGGTTACACAGCTGGTAAGAAGAGGAGAGGGGGAGGCAGAGAGAGCATCTTCCAGACAACCACAATCGGGACACGTGGGCAGAGAGCTCACATCCTTTCCCCTTCCAGCCTGGGCCTGGGAGGTGGGGAGCTGTCCCCTGCTCCTCCGGGAGAACACTGCTAGAGCTGGGACTCAGAAACTCATTGCTGGGACTCTGCAATGATGTGGGTCTTGGCTCCTAAGTTCATGCCCATGCTGCCCACCCCCCCACCCCACCCCCGACCTTGGAGCCCTTCCTCTGCACCTGTCAGTGCTAGTAGCTCCTGTTGGTCAAACCCAGGAACCAAACCCAGGCTTGGCCCAGGTTTAGAGGAGACTCATGTTGAGGATGAGGATGGTGATGAGATGCTGTGCACTGTCTGAAACGTTATGGCAGCCCTGTCCAGCATCGGCAGAACAGGTAGAATTCACCAGTTTTTATACAGGAAGAGACAGCGGTCTGGAGGGTTCAGTAACTTACTGACTTGTCTCTATAGGTGGGAGTCTGGCACATCCACGGCATTTCTCCATCTGCCCTGCATACTATCCATCCTTCACGCCTCACACACTTCAGTCCAGTGTTCCCCGTCCCCTGAGTGAAAACCACACCAACATGTCAGAAGAACTTGGAAACGAAGACACATCCATAGCAGCTTCAGCACACAAGGAGGCTTAGGCACATGGCTGGTCAGAAACAGGGGATCAGAGAAAAAGAAATACTGAATGATCCCCCTTATATGTGGAATCTAAAACAACAGTAACAAAAAAAACTCATTGAAAAAATAGATAAGACTTGTGGCTAAGAATAGATAGGAAGTGGGGGGAGGGGGTGGAGGGTCCTTAGATGAAATTGGTCAAAAGGTACAAACTTCTGCCCTGTCTGGCACTGAAGGGCTAGGGGTTCAATTCCCCGTCAAGTGCACATACCTGGGTTGCAGGTTTGATCCTCAACCTGCTTGGGGCACGTGTGGGAGGCAACCAATCAATGTGTCTCTCTCACATCAATGTTTCTCTCTTTCTTCTCTGCTTCCCTCCCTCCTTTCCACTCTCTCTCTAAAAAAAATCAATGGGATAAAATATCTTTGGGCGAGGATTAACAATAACAAAAAAGGCACACTTCCAGTTATAAGATATATAAGTACTAGGGATGTAATATGCAACAGGATGACTACAGCTAACACTGCTGTATGGTATATGGGAGCATTGTTCAATTCTAAGAGTTTTTATTACAAGGGAAAAAATATTTCTCTTTTTATTGTATCTATTTGAGATGATGGGTGCCAACTAAACTTATTGTGGTAATCATTTCATAATATACCTAAGTCAAACCATTATATTATATACCTTAAACGTATACAGTGATGTATGTC
>NW_006290305.1:1727778-1728082 GCF_000327345.1 Myotis davidii | reverse complement strand
GAGCTCACTTATAAGTGGAATCTAAAACAACAGTAACAAAAAAAACTCATTGAAAAAATAGATAAGACTTGTGGCTAAGAATAGAGAGGAAGTGGGGGGAGGGGGTGGAGGGTCCTTAGATGAAATTGGTCAAAAGGTACAAACTTCTGCCCTGTCTGGCACTGAAGGGCTAGGGGTTCAATTCCCCCACAAGTGCACATACCTGGGTTGCAGGTTTGATCCTCAACCTGCTTGGGGCACGTGTGGGAGGCAACCAATCAATGTGTCTCTCTCACATCAATGTTTCTCTCTTTCTTCTCTGCTT
>NW_006290305.1:1714665-1727732 GCF_000327345.1 Myotis davidii | reverse complement strand
ATATTGTTCAATTCTAAGAGATTTTATTACAAGGGAAAAAATATTTCTCTTTTTATTGTATCTATTTGAGATGATGGGTGCCAACTAAACTTATTGTGGTAATCATTTCATAATATACCTAAGTCAAACCATTATATTATATACCTTAAACGTATACAGTGATGTATGTCAATTATATCTCAATAAAACTGGGGGGAAACTGAAAAACAGCCAAGATGCTCCTGCTGCAACCTGAGTCAGGCCATGTCCCTTCTTGACTCGGAACATTTCCGTGGCTCTCTCCTGCAATGCCTGCAGTGCCCTACAGGATCTGGCCCTAATGCACCTCTGACCTTTGCTCACGTCACTTCAGTCACACTGGCCACCATGTGATTTCTCAAACACACCGGGCACAACCCCACCTCAGGGTCTTCGCACTTGTTGTTCCTCTTGCCTGTATAATCTCTTCCCCAGAAATTACATGGCTCCATCACCTCCTTCGGGATTTTATTATATGTTAAATTAAGTATTAAAACTTATGACAGAGACCTTAACCTGGCAGAAATCAGGAGGGGCTGTGTGGAGAGCTCTCACACCTATGTCATTGTGAGAGCCCTGCAGGAAGAACTCCACGTTTACAACAGAGCTCTATGGTTGTAACAGCCCCTTCCCTAAACTCCCGGTTCCCCCTCACAAAGTACTTCCTCCATCTTTGTACGTCTGGCTCATCACGTCTGCATGTCCCAGATTGCAATCTTCTCTTTTTCCTGAATAAATCCTTTTGGTGACAGAGTACCTAGTCAACTTTTGTTTCATGGTCAACCTTTTCGGGGGGCCCATAGGGATTACAGAGCAGTAACCGGGACAGCTTCAGAGCAGGTGAGCAACCAGGAGCTGTTCCCCACAGAGCCACTGGGGCTCACTGCTCTCTGGCCTGGAGGCTTGGGCTTGGTCTGGAACCCAGCTTCTGATTTTGTGTTCTGAAGCTCTCTGGACTTTGTTCAGAAACTCTTTAGAGGGTTTTTGTTGTTGTTGTTAAAGGGCCTTGCTTGTTTGTTTGTTCATTTGTGAGCCCGGTTGACACTTTGGCCCGACTCCCCAAAAGTACCAGGCTGCTTCTCGGAACTGCACTTGCTTTCTGACAGATTCCATCTGGAACGGGGTTGTTTCCCCAGAAACTGAGGCTCGGCTCTGATCTGGTTCTGTCTGGAACCAGACTGCTCCAACGCAAGCTGTGTCTCATCAGTCTTTGACTTGGATCTCTTGAGATCAGGCTGTTCTCCTACAACTGGCTTTTTACCTTTGTCTTGACCTCTCCCCCAAACCCCCTGATCAAAGGGTGTTCTGCAGTGAGACTGGCCGGTATCTAACCTGCAGGTTGCTGGAGCTATTCGGGCTGTTTGGGGCCCTTGCGCTAGAGAAAAGTCTCTGAAAAAATGGGATCTCCATTATCTAAATATTTCAAGACTGTTCCGTCTCTAGAAACGCCTGTTGAAATCATGTTTAAAAGCCATGGTCACTCTTCATAGTTAACTAAATAAGCAGATCTGACCGAAAGTAATTCAGAATATCAATGAGCACCATAGGGAATCTTTGAAATTCCCAAACTCACTTTTCTTAAAACCCTATTGGATAATATTATCACTAAAACTAGCTAAGATGAATGGAATGCCTATTTCCAGTGCTATTTTGAGGCTTCCCAATGGAACCAAGAATCTGAAGTTGCCTCTTTACAAAGTAAACTTTTAGAATTAACTGGGGCTACTGAACTTTTAAAGAGAGAAAGGATGGTTTCTGAAGCCTCATGATCTTCACTTCCAGTGCTGTCTTGCCCTTCCCCTCAACTCCTTATTTTTTTCATGCTTCACCTCGGAAGCCATCTGGCTTTCCACTATCTGGCTTCCTTGCCTTGCCTCTGGTGCCATCTTCCTCTGAACTTTCTCTCCCTTCCTCCTCCTCTAAACATATCAGTATCTGTCCCTTTAAAGTTAAGCTCTCTGAGCATCCTAATACACCTCATGTCCCTGGACTAAAGCTGAGTTATAAGCCATGGTTAAAGAATCCCCTAAGGTAACAGGATCCTCACAGGTTTGCTGAGGAGTTTGACACAGTTATTCAGGCCTATCATCCTGGGTTTTCTGATGTATAGCAGCTAATCCATATGCTAGTTGGTGAAGGCCACCTCAACATTGGATGGGAATTGCCCAATGGGAACATCCTGGGAGGGATTTAGAAAAACAAACCTCTGATTTTTGGAAAGAAGCTACAAGACTTCCTTAAGAACTTTACTGAGCAATAACAGTAGCTTTTTTAAAAGTCTGTTGGCTGGAGCAGGATTCAGACTTGCTCACAAAAGTCTATCAAATCTGTTCATGACTGTTATAATTGACTTTAGGTCATTTATAAGGAAAATTCTGGTCTTCCTTCAGATGTTGATTCCACTTGGGTAATCTTTGGTAAGTCTTTGTTTATTAAGAGGCTGAACCAATACCTTTCCCTTTTGGCTAAAAGGATCAGGATGACATAGGAAACCATGTCCACCCAAGATTTGGTTAATTTGGGCAATCAGATTGCTCGCACTCTATATGAGCTATCTAAAAGTAAGATTGGCATGATGTCTAATTTTTAGACCTGGCATATGAAGGCCCCTATATAAAACCAAAAGTTTCCTAGCTTCTGCTGTCATTGCAAAAAGCGAGGAGACTGGGAAAGGGATGGTGGCAAATTTCAGCACTTCAGGTATCCTCAGCCTTCTCATCACCCTTCCCAGGGTCTCTTAATCCCCAATGATGGGACTCCTGGGACAGCAGGGACTTTCCCCAGCCCTGCCTCTTAATCAGTTTGGAGAAGCTTTTCCTCAAATTGGTAATGAATCTGTCTCTGTCCTTCTGACACCAACCTCTGCCTTGGAGTACTAAAACAGTTCCAGGGGCAGGGGTTTCAAATACACTTGAACAGGTTCTGTCTCTGAAGAGCTGTGTGTGGTAATGGGTAATGGGATAAAATATCTTCGGGTGAGGATTAACAATCTAAAGACTTGCCCTCTTTTCCTAGGCCCTTTGAAAGATACTCACTCCTTCTCTTTAGTTCTTCCGCCCTATTCATTTATTAGGCCAAGACTTCTTAGAGAAGTATCACCCCTGAGTTTCTTTCTCCCAAAAAGAGGAAATAATTTTAGAATTTGACAGTAGCTGTTAAAATAACCACTCAGGTGAACTAAATAATCTTTCAACATCTTTTATATGTTTAATCTCTGGTGACGCTATAGCTGAATCTGGGAGCACTGATCAATCAATTATCTTTACCGAGTCAAACTGCTATCCTCTTTATGGACAAAATCATCAAGTGATATTGGCAAGATCCACAGTGCACCACCACCTCCTATCAGTATTCAAATAGATTCTTGAAGACCCTTTCCCAGAATTGATCCATACACCATGAGTAAAAAGGCTCTTCAAGGTATAAAGCCCATAATAGATTAACTCAGTCCCTGTCAGCCTCGTTTTACCTGTGAGAAAGCCAAAAGGAGGAAGGTGAAGGTTTGTTTCCCAGCAATAAACCACATTGTTACCCCTCAAAACCCTAGTGTTCCTAACCCTCATAACCTAGTCACATCCATCCAACGGGAAGCAACTTCTTTACTGTAACTGGTTTGCACAGCGCATTCTTTAACATTCCAGTTGATGAAGCTGGCGATACCTTTTTGCCTTCACTTGGGAAGGAAACATTCACTTGGACAGTAATGCCCTGGGGCTTTGCTGAAAGCCCTTCTTATTTCTCACAAGTTCTGAAGGTTGTTTTGGATGATATAATTTTCCCTAATGGTTCTACTTTGTTGCAATATGTGGACACCTTGCTTCTTCGCTCTTCCTCCAAGTTCTCCTCACAGGAGACAGCCTCCACCTGTTAGAACTTTTGGCTTTCAAGGGGCATAAAATCTCTAAAAAAACCTTGCAGTTTGTGTAAATTCAGGTTTAGTATTTGGGACATCTGATATTGGAGCAAGGACTGCAACTGGGTCCAGATAGGCTTCATGGTGTCCTAAGTTTCCCAAGGCCTAAAACTGTCAACTCCAAGGCTTTGTTGGGCTAATTGCCTATTGCCAAAATTGGGTCCCAAATCTCTCTCTGATAAAAAAAAAACACAAAAAAAACACAAAAACCTCTATAATGTTTTACTAAAGAATTATAGTCCTGACCCAATTATATGGGAAGAACAGGACAACATAACTTTTAAAGTCTTAAAGGAGAGTTTAATAAACTCACCTGTTTTGGGGCATATCAATTATTAGATATTCTCTCTCTCTCTCTCTCTCTCTCTCTCTCTATATATATATATATATATATAAAGTGTCCACACCTAACTATTGTACATGCATTAAACCACTGATATATATAAAGGGTTGCCCTTCAGTTACTCACCCAAAAACATGAGGGCCACCATAGGCCCTTAGGGTATTCCAGTCAGCAGCTGGACCCTATGGCATGGGGATGCAGCCCTTGCCATAGAGCCATTACTACCACTGTCCTTTTGGTTGAGGACATAAAGGAAATTGTAGGATCCCCTTTAACCATCGTTGCACCTTATGCAGTAGAAGCCCTCCTGAATTCTCGCCACACCAGGGTCTGCAGTTAGTTGCCTGGCTTTCTATAAAGTCCTTCTGTAAAGTGCTCCTCACATCACTCTTTCATGTTTAATAACCTTATTCCAGCTACTCTTTTCCCCTGTGATACTGACAAAGCCCCTCATGATGCTTGCATACAGATGGATCGCCTCCTGACCTTGTGATGATCTGCAGGAGACTCCTCTGGGTAAAGCTGGTTACAGGTGGCTCATATTTTAAACATGACATAGAAGGTACTATGCTGGTTATGCTGTTGTAACCCCTTTTGAAGTCATCCCGGCGGCATCTTTACCTTGGACTCCTTCGACCCAGCAGGCTGGATTATATGCCCTCAGTCGGGCTTGTATTTAGCCAAGGACAAAACGACCATCACTTATAATGACAGTAGATATTCCTTCGCAATAGCTCATGACTTTGGAATGTTATGGAAACAACGTGGCTTTCTTACATCCAGTGGAAATAAAATGGAGTGCCCTGTACATTCAAGAATGACTGCGTGCTATACTTGTACCTGCTGCTTTAGCTATTCCTAAAACCCCAGGGCATTCTAATCCTGACTCTCTGGAAGAGAAAAGAACATTGCTGTGATGACATTCCTGCAAGGAACGCTGCCCTTAAAGGAACCAGCAGCAGTCAAGCCTCTGTCATGGTCCAAGGGGATATTTCCAGCTGATAACTTAGAACAGGGGTTTGGAACCTTTTACTGCCAAGGTCCATTTGGATATTTATAGCATCATTCTCGGGCCATTCAAAACTATCAACTTAAAAATTTGCCTGTGTATTTGTTCAAACATTTAATTAATTCACCCCTAATGCCTTGGCAGGGCCAGACCAAATGATTTCGAGGGCCTTACGTGGCCCGAGAGCCTGACTTTCCCCTCCCCTGACTTAGAAAAACTAGTCAAAGCAGCCCAGCAGTTGGCTTCAGAAAAAGGAAAGCAGGATTGGAAATCCAACAATTGTTGGTTTGATAAACAGAGAAAGGCCAAATAACAGTCCAGTCTTACCTGAGACTGAAGTGTCCACACCTAACTATTGTACAGGCATTAAACCACTGACAAAATGATAGCATTCATGAATCACTTTTGGTGGAGAAATGTTAATAAGACCATAAAAAGCACCTACCTCACTTGTCCTACTTGAACAAAGTACAACCCAGGGAAGTCTATTTGCATGTCTCTCAGACATTTCAAATTGCCTAATGGGCTACTCAGGGTTTGACAAATAGATTTCACACAGCTTCCCCTGTCTCAGGAAATTAATATGTCTTAGTAATGACCTGTATGTCTCTCACTGGACTGAAGCTAAAGTCCGGTTAGCCCCTCTGGAACTCCACAGCAATGTGGGAGCCCACTTTACTGATCAGTTTTGACAAGTCTGTGATGTTTGGCCAGACCTGTCAAAACTGTTGTAACCAAATGTTACAACATTTTCACGGCACTTATGACCCTCAATTCTCAGGTTTAGTTAAAGGCACTAACTGCATTACTGAGATTCAATTGGCAAAATGCATAGAGACCATTCAAATACCATGGCCAAAAGCATTGCCATTGGTCCTTCTAAATCTCAGATCCACCTCTTTTGAGTGGAAGACACACCAAAATATAATAATAACTAGAGGCCCAGCGCATGAAATTCTTGAGTAGGGGGGTGGGGGGAGTCCCTCAGCCGGACATGTGCCCTCTCGTAGTCTGGGACCCCTCAGGGGATGTCCAACTGATGGCTTAGCCTAAGTTGGCTAAGAGGCTCCCGCCACCGCCGCTGCGCTCACCAGCCATGAGCCTGGTTTCTGGCTGAGCGACTTGATTCCAGATCAAGGGCTGGGTTGCAGGTTCAATCTTGACCCTGGTTGAGGTACATGCAGGGGAGAGGCAACCAATAAATGTCTCTCTCTCGTCTGTCCTTCCCTCCCTCCCTCCCCCTCCATTCCTCTCTTCCACTCTCTCTAAAAAGCAATGGGAAAAATATCCTCAAGTGAGGATTAACAAAAATAGGAAGGAAGGAAGGCAGGAAGGAAGGAAGGAAGGAAGGACGGAAGGACAAAAACCTCATTGGAACTGAGCACAGACTTGTGACCTGAAGTTAAAGCTGTCAAAAATTGAAGCAGATGGTCTCTGAAGGAGACAGCTTTCCCAAAATGACTATACCAGGTCTGTGCAAATCTTGTCCTTACTGTTGTTTTTTATTTTGTTTCTCTCTTTCAAGAAGGGAAATATCCTTGTTTACATTTTCCAAGCTAATGTGAAAGGGGAAACTTTCTGTTACTGTATCTGATGTTAAGAACTTTGATCTGTCCAAGACAACAATGACCTTCATTTCACCACCTACAGGTTGGGACTCCTAATTTAGAATAACCATTTAGACTGTTTATCATGTTGTTTTAAATTTTGTGTTGTATTCTTCTTGTTATTAAACTCTTCACCTGTTGCACATTATCCCTGAAAATGAGATGTTTTCTATTCCTGCACCGTCCCTCCGACGTGAGACACGACACCCAGAAATCCTTCTGGACATGGAGGGACAAAAGGCTGCTAAAATCGAAAAACCTGGCTGTTGATCAGCGCTACTTCCAGAGAAAGATCTTGATCAAAAAGGAGAAAATCATAAGAGAGAGCTTAACCTGGACAGAAATCAGGGGGGGCTGTGGGAAGAGCGATCACACTTATGTCATTGTGAGAGCCCTACGGGAAGAACTCTGCCTTTACAAAAGAGCTCTATGACTGTAACAGCCCCTAAACTCCCTCTTCCCCTCTGTAAAGTACTTCCTCCCTCTTTGTACATGTGGCTCATCATGTCTGCATGTACCAGACTGCAATTCCTTCTTTTTCCTGAATAAATCATTTTGGTGATGGAATACCTGGTCGCATTTTATTTCACGGTGGACATTACCTTCTCAGGGGGCCCTGCTTTAAACCCCCAATAGAAATGTTAACACTCTATTTCCTGTCCTGTTTAACTCCCCCCCCCTTTTTTTGCTTATTCCCTGCTAATGTATTATATATTTTACATTTTATTTTATTTGCTTTCTTTCTCATCCAATAGAATGTAAGCTCCACCAAAGCAATGATTGTATCCATTTGTTCCCTTCTACCTGCAGCACCAAGTACACGGTAAGTGCTCAATTGTTAAATTAATGAATTTCTAAAAGACTTAAAGCAAACAGGGTCCACTTGAGAGAAATTAAATGGGCTCAGGAACTTACCCCAAACAGGTAAAGGATTTTGTCACTGGAGAATTTCGAAGAGTGATTTTCCCAAAAGACCCAGAACACCCCCAAGCTAGTTTCCAGGCACTGCCTTTTTACAGGGTGTCTCCTACCTGATTCATTCTCTGCCTGCCTCCAGCAACGACCTTGGCCTGGTTAACCCCATTCATCCTTCAGAAATCACCTCATACTTAACTTTCTTGGGGACATAGTCTCATCATACCAACCTATCTCCCACCTCCAGGCCAGATGGCTCAAGTCTCACATTACCGTCCTTCATGCAGGGCGCCTGAAATATAGTAGGGACTCCGTAAGCTTGTGTTGAGTAAATGAATGAGTGGATGGGGACGCTGGCCGCCTAAGTAGATGAAGGTGCAGCTGAGCATCTAGACACAGCATTTACCCAGGCCATATCCAGAGAGAGAAAAACTCTCCCATACAGTGAGGAGATCTGTTACTAGAGTTATTTGCCAGGAAGAAGAGAAAGAAACCAGGTGGTGCTCTTCAAAACAGAGATAGCAAAAAAGAAACATTTCTCTTCAGCAGTGAAAACCTCTAACATACTTTCCCTCCCAATCAATTCCTTCCCTACTGCTATGTCATCATGCACGGAAAAGAACCTTAAAGTCCCAGGCAAGAATGCTAAACGAGTTCACCATCACCAAACCAGTATAATAAGAATAATAAAGGGACTTCTTAAAGAAGGAGACTGAGGAGAAGAAGTTAAAAATACAAATAATAACACGGTGATAACTATATACCTATCAATAAATACTTTAAATATAAATAAATTAAAAGCTTCAATCAAAAGACAGAGTGGCTAAGTGGATAAGAAAGATGGCCCATACTTACACTGCCTACAAGAGACCCACTTCAGATCGAAAGACACACACAGGTGAAAGTGAAGGGATAGAAAAAGATATTTCATGCAAAAGGAAACCAAAGAAAAGCTGGGGTAGCAATACTTATATCGGACAAAATATACTTTAAAATAAAGGCAATAACGAGACAAAGAAGGACCCAGCAATTCCACCTCTGGGTATTTATCTGAAGAAACCCAAAACACTAATTTGAAGACATATGCATCTCTATGTTCATTGCCGCATTATTCACAATAGCCAAGATATGTAAGCAACTAAGTGTCCATCGATAGATGAGTGGATAAAGAATATATGGTACATATATATGACGGAATATTATTCAGCCATAACAAAGAATGAAATCTTGCCATTTGTGATATCATGAACGTACCTAGAGGGTATTATGCTGAGTGAAATAAGTCAGACAAAGAAACACAGGTACTATATGGTTTTACTTATATGTGGAATCTAAAACAAATAAACAAAACAGAAATAGACTCATAGATACAGAAAACTTTTTAATAGTTTCCAGATGGGAGAGTGGTTGGGGAATGGGTGAAAAGGGATAAAAGATGAAGATGTGCAAACTGGCTGTTACAAAAAGAGCCATGGAGATGTAAGGTATAGCATAGGGAATATAGTCAGTAATGCTGAAATAACCATGTATGGTGTAAGGTGGGTACTAGATTTACTGGGGTGATCACTTCATAAGTTATATAAATGTCTGATCACTATGTTGTACACCTGAACCTAACAGTATTGAATGTCCACTGCAATTGAAAAGTTAAAAAAAAATTTTTAAAGAAAAGAAAGAAAGGGGCCTTCAAAGAATATACACTATGTTGTTTAAATATTTTATGACCTTTCTATAAGACCATTTGGGCCTGTTGGGTTGCTTTTTATGGGGGGGATCTTTTCTCTGCCATTAAATTTCCTGAATTTTACCATGATGCTTCTAACTCTGGACTTTTGTCTCTTTCTTATTTTGCTTTATGCTTGGTGTATCCATTTAATCTGAAAACTCAAGTTTTTCTTCAGTTCAAGGAAATTTTCTTCTATCATTTCTTCCTTTGCCCCTAGATATTTGCATAGATTGCTCATTCGCTTAAGCAGGCCTCTGCTCAAATGCCACCTTACCATAGATGCCTTCCTAGACTACCCCACCTAAAATGGCAATTCCACTGCTCTGTGTTCCCTGGCCTTGGTTTATTTTATTTCATGCTCCTGTTTTTATATTCTTCACCTGTTTGTTTATTATCTATGTCTCCTATTAGCTGACAAACTCCTTAAGAACATGGACTTGGACTTTTTTCTTCACTGCTCTATCCCAGGACCTAGGACACTCCAGAAATATCTGCCGAGTGAGTAAGAAGATTGTTTCTGCGCTCTTCTTCTAAACCTTCTAATATATTTATTAGTGAGTCTTTTAAGAAGTTTCTGGAGGCCCTGGCCGGTGTTGGTAGGACATCATCCCGTGCACCAAAAGGTTACCAGTTCAATTTCTGGTCAGGACACATTCCCAGGTTGTGGGCTCTATCTCTAGTGGGGGTCTTGCAGGAGGCAGCCCATCTGTGTTTCACTCTCACATTGGTGTTTCTCTCTCTTGATCCCTCTCCTTTCTTCTCTCTCAAGTTCAATAAAAGAAACTTTTAAAAAAGTAGTTCCTGGGAGCTGGCATTGTCCCACAGCCCTGTAGTCAGCAATCTTGGCCTCAGCGTATTCCATCCCATGCCCATCCCCTCTACACTGCCGCCCCCCCATAACCTCGAGCCTTTCCTTCAACTCACACCTGCCCAAACTCTGAGCCCAGGGTCCTATTCAATGCTCAGTGGTCCGGGCACAAAAGGACCACCTGAAGCCATCAAGCACTTGTGACCTACTGCAGTAACTGACTTCTCCCCCTTCTCAGGTGGGAAGCAACAAATCCTCCCACTCTCAGTCCCTGTGTCCCTGGGGCTCAGCTGGCCAGTGTCCATCTCTTCTGATAGCAAAGGGCTAGGATACTAAGAATACCCCATTCGTTGTGGGCTCAGGGATTAGTTTTGAGGTATGACTAGGAGTGGGCAGGCACAAAGAGAAGGCCATGAGGGTGGTTGGGCAGGGTAAAGAGTACACTGCAGCAGTGTCCATGAATGGTTTTCTCTCTGGCATCTGCAGAAATTTCCAGATTGGGGGCAACCTGATTCTCAGCCCCAGGGGGCTGTGTATATGGCAGCCTGGACTCTGGGTCTGGGTCCCTCCAGCCAGCTGAGTGGCATTGGGCAAGTCAGTCTGCCGGCCAGAGCCTCAGTTTCCTCATCTATAAAACGAGTGCCAAGACCCCTGTCCTACTTGCCTCACAGGGTTGTTTGAGGATCAGATAAAGTAATGGATGGGAGCAGGCGCTGGAAAGCGCAGAGACCGGGGAGAGGCTGGTATCACTCCTCCCAGTATTTATCCAGCGCTCCTGACCCCCACCCTGCACTGGCCTGGTGCTGGGCAATGCTGTGGAAAAGGGACGCTGGCACACAGCCCAGGGGCAGCGGAATGATGGCAGTGCAGGGGGCGAATAACAACTCCAGCGGGGCAATGAGTGGGAAAGGCCAGAAGCCCAGGAAACTGGAACTACTTTGTCCTCCATGGAACTAAGGGTATCTCTGTCTCCTAGAGGTTCAAGCCCAAGCCTCTCAGAGTGACAGCCAGGCCACTCATTTGCATAATTCTTTTTAAAATAACACCTGCACATTGTTGTAAAGTTCAAACACTGCAGAAAGACATGAAATGAAGAGTCCTTCAACTCCAGCCCCACTCTGCACTTCCGGTTTGTTTTTCCTGTTACCATGGGCAGTTTGGGCTCTGGGGCTCCCCATGAACATGACCCAGGGTTCTCCAGGCTGCACTGCAGTCTGCGGCTCTTCCCCCAGTCCTCCCTCCTCCCCCCTCTGCTTTCCCAGATGTCAGCAGAGCCCTGTACCCCTGCTGTTTTGTTGCTCTTGCTCCCATGTCCTCCCCTCGTCCTCCATGGGCATTGCCCTCCTGAGCCTCTTGTATGCCTTATTCCAACCGATTCTCTGAAGACAAGAGCTGGCACAGGTTGTTCACAGAGCAAATGAATGAAGACATACAGAGCCTTAGAAAAGTGCCAGGCACAGAGCGGACATCTCTGACTCCCCGCGCCTGGGGCTCCTTCCTTGGGGCTATCCTCGGAGACGTCAGCCGCCTATCCTGGGAGCCTCCTGTGTCCTCTCAGGAACCAGGGCTTCTTGGGTTTCCTGGGTGCGCAGTACTCCCTCTGTACACAGAGCCGTGCATCCCTGCTGCCTTTGTTGGGAACAGCCTCACCATTTCTTCCCCATCAGTTCCTACTCGTTCTCTACCTCACATCACAAATGTCACTTCCTCAGGAAGCCTTCCTGGACTCCTTTATATGCTCTCGCAGCACCAAGAACCTCTCCTTCAAAGCATTGGAAGGTTACCCATTCGTGTACGTGTTCATTCCCTTCCTACTTGTCTTTCTGTGGCAAAGATGGCCAGTTTTCAGAGTTCTTCCACCCCCCTCCCAGAGCTCCGTCTTCAGCAGAGCCCAGTGGCTCTGAAGAGAGCTTACACTCCCTTGCAGCAGGCCAGTAGGAAGTGCTGGCTGTCTGCACTGAGTTCCCAGTGAAGGGGAGGGCGTGCCTCCTCCCACATTCCCTCTTCAGGGGAATGCTATGGGGAGAGGGGGTGTTAAAAGGTAGGCACACAGACCCAGACAGCCTCCCAGAGCAGAACTGCCTCACCAGCGTGGGCTTTCCAGGACAGACAGACAGAAGGCTAGCATGTTTAAGCCAATATTGCTTTGAGTCCATGTTACCGCAGATGATTGTCCGTATGCGGGACAGGAAGCTCTGTGAAGGCGGTGCGTGTCCATCTTGGTTATCACAACATCCTACTGGCACCTAGGAGGTCCTTGATTAATGTATGATGAACAAGTGACTGAGGTCTTTGGGGTCTGGGCCATTTCTTAGTCATTTAGTAATTCCTGCAACTCCCAGCCTGCAGAGTGAAAGGTTGGCTAAAATTCTAGAGAAGCACAGTCCAGTAGAACTTACTGCGATGAAGGAAATGGTTCCTGTATCCCTTCTGTCCAATGAGGATCACAGAAGGCTAGTGGCCCACATCAGACGGTGCATGTCAGAGCTGGAAGGCAGTTTAGGGAGAGTATGTAGTGCAACGCAACCCCCACCTCTAGCAGAGAAAGGAGTGGCCCACTGAGATAAGATGGGCTGTTTCCCCATCCCTGATACATAAGCCAGACCACCAGGCAGAAGAGGGCTTCCAGCCCCTGCTCCCAACCCCCTCAGTGAGGGTCACATTAGGGAACATGTCATGGTCATACCAATGCCAATCACAGTGGCCAACCCTTATTAGATCACTTCCT
>NW_006290305.1:1714309-1714649 GCF_000327345.1 Myotis davidii | reverse complement strand
TGCTGATGCCCACCACCACAGGTGAGGGAGGAAGACTGTACCTGCCTCACAGCAGGGGTCTCGAGCAGCCTGCCCAGTCCCCAGTTGCGGAAGAGATGGGCAGAGAAAGGTTAGCTTCACCCTGTGCCAGGTCTATGCTGGCACCTCACAGCTGCAGGCTCTGAGACAGAAGAAGAGTAGGGCCCACTGTGTGTCTCGTCCAACACTGTGACATGCAGGGCAGCCATGAACTCCTCAACTCTTCTCATTTTACAGAAAAGAAAACTGATGCCAGAGAAGTCACACAGCAAATGCAGTAGCAAAGGCAGAACTAGAGCTCACATCTCTTCACTCCAGAGGT
>NW_006290305.1:1707259-1714205 GCF_000327345.1 Myotis davidii | reverse complement strand
AATCAGTTGTCGTCTCTCTCTCTCTCTCTCTCTCTCTCTCTCTCTCTCTCTCTCTCTCTCTCTCTCTCTCTCTCTCTCTCTCTCTCTCTCTCTCTCATCTTCTCTCTCTAAAGAATAAAAACCATATCCTCAGGTAAGGATAAAAAAAGAAAAGAAAAAGAACTGAATGGTTGGACAGAGCAGGAGCCCCCTGGACAAAAGTTCAGTGGGTCAGAGGAGGGCAGGGAAGTGGTCCCGTGCTTTGTTAAGCTCTTTAAACAGATAATTATATTTAGTCTTCGTAACTCCTCTCCTACTGGGCCCATGTTACAGATGGGGGAACAGAGGCATGGAGAGGTCACTTGCTCAGGATCAATCAGCTGGCAGGAGGTGGTTTCAATCCAAGGTTGTAAGAATTTGCTCCAATAACAAGGTAGTAGGAATTTGGGAGGTGTCTGCTGCTGCCTTGAGAAGGCAGTGAGAGCCGGGAAGGAGGGTGTAGGGCAAGGACCTAGAGAGAGGCCCCCCACAAGGTGGAGGTGGAAACTTTTAGGGGAAGAGGTGGGGCATGTGGGCACCAAGCCATTCCCAGGGCAGGAGACGGCTGAAGCACAGCTCAGGCAGTGGTGCTTGGCTGTCACCTGTCCAGTGTCTTCTGTCACTTGGTCCTTATTGTCTTATACCCACACTTCTGGAAGAGCCTGCTGCACCCTGGCTTGGAGACATCAAGGAACAAATGTCACGGCTCTGGAGGTCCAGGCAATGACCAGCAGCCTAGTGGGCACAAGCCTAGAGTTGAGCCAAGCATGCCAGCCCACTGTGGGGAGTTAGGACAAAGATGCTAACTCAGAGGCTCAGAGCTAAGCATCATAAATAAGAGAGGAGTCGGTCTCATACCTTCCCACCACTAAGTGGCTGACGCTCAGGCTGGGATGGCGCATCCCAGTGCCAGGGGCCCAGGCTCCTCCACCACTGGCCACTACCCCTTCCACTGATGATGCATAGCCACATACAGACTCCAGCCCTATGGCAAGGGGCAGGGGGAAGGAGGGTGTGGCCCCACCCTGCAAGGCCACCACACAGAAGGAGTCACCATTACTGTGAGAAAACGAGTCTGGGTGTGAGATTGGTGGCCAGGTTTGTGTCTCTTTGCCAGTGGACCTGGGCCCCCAAACACGGGGAGCCCGGTCCCATCTCTCACTGGCTGCAGAGATCAGAGCAAGGCCCCCCATTCCATGGGGCTGCTTTCTCCTCTACACCAAAAGTTTAACCAAAGCAGCCCCCGAGTGGAGGACTCTGAACCTCACTCCTCAGAGGCGGTGGAGACGGCCTTGGGGAAGGAGAGGTGAACTCAGGCTACATGCCGCTCCCTCCACTGTGCAGTGAGGCAATGCGTCCCTGGCCATTGGCACAGCCCCAGCGCTAAGCTTTCTTGGAAAAGCTGCTGTGAGCTGCTGGCGGATACAGTACTGACTATATTAAGTGCTTAGCTCCAAACAAGACATGGAGCTAAGGGCTCGCAGGAGTGCTTACCGTGCTCCGGGCCCTATTTTAGGTGTTTATGACTCTCATCTCCTTAAACCACACAATTCCTCTGTGATATGCACACTTTTGTGCTCACCATGGGGATAGGGAATCCATAAAACAAGAACCAATCACTATGAAAAAGGAGCACTCAGAGAACAAGAAAGAATTCTTGAGAACTTAATAATCTTCATGAAAACCCAAAACAAGATTGAATAGCAGAATGGACACATCTGAGAACCAAATCAAAATGACAGATGGAAATCATAAGAGAAAAACGTCACAATGTCTACTGGAAGGAATTGAATTCACATTCAGAAATGAAGACACATCAAAATCACCTCCGAAGCTTGGGCGGAGGGTGTTCACGAGTGACAGGGAGTTAATGAGTCACTCCTGCCTGGTTAAAGTCCTCAAAGTTTAACGTGTGTTTTCACCTGGAGCCGAAAGTTTCCATCCCTTTCCCCAGGGCGTCTATCCTGTGAGTAGGGGATCGCTGGCATCACTTGGCTCTGAGCAAACCACCAGGAACCAGGGTGGGTGGGAAGGCATGATCCCACACACAGGGCAGGCTTCACACATAAGCAGGGGTCCGTGCAGGGGTCCTGGACTTACCAGCACCCCAGCCTGACACTAGCCATTTGCCAGATTCAGGAAGGGATTCCTTGTTGCTTAAAAACACAGTAAGGAAAACAACAGCCCGAGTGGGAAAAAGACACGAACAGAACATGCATATGGCCAGTGCGTGCACGAAGTCTTACCCTCACCGCAGATCAAAGAAATACAAATTAAAACAAGATATCCTTTCATCCAGTTGACAAAAATATTTGATGTCACGGCATTATTGGAAAGTGGTTAAATGGGCACATTTCCAGAAGGCGCCTTGTAATACATCTGTTGCTTTTGAGTTGGTAAGTCTGCTTTTAGAAGCCAATCCCAGAGAAATGGTCAGATTTGTAGTCAGATTTACATACAAATTTGTCCTTCCCAACATTATTTAGAACTGAGAAAAAATAGACACCAACTGATGTCCAACAAAAAGGAAAACTGATGATGAACTATGTCCCAAATGTGCAGTGGAATATCATTTATCTCTTTAAATCAGCTTTTTAAAAGACTACTTGCATGAAAGTTAAAGAAAAAAAAAAAGCACATGCAAAACTTTATGTAGAAATTGTTCTATAGATGATTATGCAAAGAAAAAATATATTCATAGAAAAATTAGAAAGATGTAGAAGTTTTTATATTGATGATTTTTTAAAATATGTACTTTGAGTGATGGGATCACAACTGATCTCTTTTTTTTAGTGTTAGATTTTTCACTTTTCCAGATTTTGTGCAATAAATGTATATTTCTTTAATAACTAGAAAAAATATGATTTTGTTATACGTCTGTTTTGATTGTGCAACTTAGTATGTTATCTTTGAAATAGTTTTTTATTAAGTAAACTAGAGGCCCGGTGCACAAAATTCATGCACTCGGAGAGGTCCCTCAGCCTGACCTGCATCCTCTCGCAGTCTGGGAGCCCTCAGAGGATGTCTGACTGAAGGCTTAGGCGGAGCTAGCCTAAGCTGTCAGTCAGACATAGCACTGCCACAGAGGTGGGAGAGGCTCCCGCCACAGCTGCTGCACTCGCCAGCCATGAGCCCAGCTTCTGGCTGAGGAGCACTCCCCCTATGGGAGCACACTGACCACCAGGGGGCAGCTCCTGCATTGAGTGTCTGCCCCTTGGTGGTCAGTACACATCATAGCGACTGGTCATTCTGCCATTTGGTCGATTTACATATTAGCCTTTTATTATATAGGATGTTCTCACTGCACACAATATCAGAACAAACAGACAAGTATAATAAAGAAAAATCTCATTTATAATTACATCACAGTTAACATTTTCTTGCTATCTTACAAAAATGGAAACATTGTTTTAGTGCCTTTTTAAAACAAAAATTGCGTCTAAAACCACATAAAATTTACCATCTTAACCATTTCAGTGTACAGTTCAATAGTGTTAAGTATATTCACATTGTTGTGCAACCACTATCTCTAAAATTTCTTATCTTGCCAAACAGAAACCCCTATGCCCATTAAACACTAACTCCTCATTCCTTGGAAACCACCATCCTACTTTCTTTATGAGTTTGACTCCTCCAAGGACCTTATATAAGTGAAATAATACAATATTTGTCCACTATAACTGGCTTATTTCAAATGTCCTCAAGGTTCATCCATGTTATCACATGAGTCAGAATTTCCTTCCTTTTAAAGGCTGAATCACATTCCGTGACATGGATAGACCACATTTTGTTTATCCATTCACCAATCGATAGACATAGGGTGCTTCTGGAGCCTTTTTCAAACAGAAGAATGTACTGTGACTTTTTTCTATGCCAATAATAATAGATTGATAGCAGCCATTGTTAGAAGTTGCCTAGTATTCCACAGAGGGACCTGCACCATAATCTATTTGGCAAATCCATTCTTGAAGGGTGTTTATTTTGTTTCCAACTTTTCACTGTCATATAAAAGCTGCAATAAACTGCCCTCGTGCACACATCTTTGTATACCTATCCTACTCTTCTGAAAGATACATTTGAAAAGTGAGATATTTTATTCAAGGGTGTTTTAGATTTATTGTTTGTAACCAACTCCTCCTTCAGAAATCAGATCAACTTAGATCCCTGCCATCAGTCTATCCTAATCCCTATTTCACATATCCTCGTCAGCAATGAGGATTGTCCCTTTATAAAAAGTGACTTTTTTGTCAGTTTTTGCCAGTGTGACAGGTTAAAAAAAAAAGTGCCATTGTTTTAATTTTGTCTCTTGGATTATTGATGAAGTTGAATGTTTTTATATGCTTATTTATGTTTTACTGGGGTTGTTTCTTTTGTGGAGTGCCTGTTCATAACATCTGCCTGGTGTAGTAATGCTGATCTTCTCCTTACTCATGTGTATGAACCCCTGCAGAGGAAGGAGACTTGAATTTTGAGTACCATATATGTGGCCAACCACGTTTTTGCGTTGCAGGATTCATTTATATTTATGCATATAACCCAAATGCAGTTATGGATTCTGCCTTCAGTGTCATATTTAGAAAATTCCCCCCTTTCAGAGTTATCTATGGATTTAGTCACATTTTCATGCTGTTGCTTAGTAACACATCACCTTCTAGAATTGTCATGGTTCAGTGTTATTACCCTCTCTAGTCCAGCTGGAACTTATTCTGATGGGTGTATGCTGAGATGAGGACCTCACCTACGTCTAAAAGTCAAGGGCAGGCCAGCCCTGGATGCCTGTCCTTCCCTCCATGTTCTCCCCCACTCATCACTTTCTCCTAAAATGCACTGGCCTTTTACACGACCCCCACCTGCAAGAAGAGAAAAGCTCTCCAGCTCGGAAGGCCGAGCCCTACTACACAGCTTTTCCCAGAGGCATTTGCTGTTCCGAAGAAGATTCGGGAGAGGCTACCAGGTAGGGGGCCCAGACGGCGGCATTTCGGGCACTGCCACCACCCCACATAATGGACAAGCCATCGTGGAACCAGGAACGCCTCCTCCCACTGGCCAGCCAGCATACGTGCACTCTGCCCCTGGTTTGGGATGGTTGATTATCAGTGTCAACTGCACGTCAGTCTTTCAGCAGGTGGACTGCACAGCCTCATTCCGTCCTCACAGTAGGAATTACTACCTTGATTTCTCAGCTGAGATGCCGAGTTGCAAGGAGGAATGAGTCTGATGACAACTCAGGAGCAGCAGAGGCGGGAGGAGGCTCTCTGGGGCACACCTCAGAGCTGTCTGCTGGTGAACAGACTGTCGCCTGCAGCAGGGAGCTGGGGGGAGCTCTGGCTGTCAGGTTAGGCTGAGTTGGATCCTCCCAGCTGTCAGGGCTGACAGGGGTGGAGGAACAGAGAGGGCACACGCAGGGCACAGGGCCGGCCAGGGCCCTCAGCTGTCCCTGCCTGACCCCACTCCTCTGAGTCCCAGCCCCCACCCAGGGTTACCAAGGGTGCAAGGCATCCTAGGAAAGTTCTTCCCTGAAATCACCCTGTTCCCAGCAACAGAGTTCATTCATTCATTCATTCACTCACTCACTCAGCAAGCGTTTATTGAGCACTTACTGTGTGCCAGACACTGGTCTGGGGATAGAGTGGTTAACATGAGAAGTGAGGACCTACCTTCTGGGAGCTTATACTCCAGGGGGGATAAGCAAGGGGAAGCAAGGGATCAAGAGTGACCTGGATTACTATGCTAATAAGTGCTGGGAATAGTTAGTGCTCCTCATCTAGCCACTCCTTATGTCCTCTTAGAGATTCTAATAAAACAATGTCCCGTGAAAGACAACAGGAAGAGGGGGGGAAGCTGCTTCAGGGAAACCACCCAGGGAGGGCCTTTCTGAGAAGGTGATGTTGGAGTCGGAAGGGAAGAGTAGAGGGAAGGGCAACCCAGGCCCTGGGAAAAGCAGACGCAATGGCTCCAAGGTGGGAAAGAGCCAGGATGTTTGAGTCACTGTCAGGAGGCTAAGCTGTGAGCCGGATGGATATGGGGGTAAGGTGGGAGCCATAAAGAGGGCCAAGGGGAGGCCAAGGATTCCCGGCCCACAGTAAGAGATCACCTCCGACTCAACCACACAGCCCCCTAGCCCAGGCTCTGGCAGTAAGCACTGATGCTCTCCATTCCCTGCCCCTTCTAATCTGCTCTAGTGTCCTTGGAAGAGGGGGAAAAGGGAGAGAGAAAGGGAAGAAATGCAACCCATCAATTAACCTCCTGATCAGCTAAGGAATGTAACTGACAATGTAACCAACACTATTGTAGATGGTAATAAAGATTTGTGTTTGTATTCTTGGAGCAACGGGAATCCACTGAAGTGTTTAGGCAAGAGAGAGGCTAACGTAGGTTTTTGAGAAGACTGTTCTGCTGTTGCATGCAAAAAAGGGCTGTGGGGCATGTCAGCCAGCCAGCATCCCGGAGGGACAAGACAATCACTCAATGGGCTGAAAAAGGAATTAAAGACAGGGCTCTTGACAGAGGCAGGGCAGGCGAAGGGCCATGCAGCTCCCAGTTGCTCCCAGGCCTGGCTGTGCCCTGCCCTACACCCCTCCCCTGAGCACAGTGGGGTGGGGGAGGTGGTGGTGGACCAGAAGTAGCTGGGGACTGCAGTGGGGAGGTGGGGTGTGAGAGTAGGATCCTCCTCCCCACCTCTCTCTGCTCCCACCACCCATTGCCTGCCTGCCAGAGCCTCCAATCGGTCAATCCAAACCGGACACCCAGAGTGAGACTCAAGGGGCCTCCAGAACACAGCAGGGGGCAGAGGAGGGGTGGCAGGTGGAGATGCAAGTGGCCTGGTAATGTGGATGGCAGAGGCTTGGATGTGGGTGAAAAAATGGTTTTGTTTCCTCCATAGAGGCTCTTAGAGAGGGGAATATATATATATACATACACACACACA
>NW_006290305.1:1704176-1706440 GCF_000327345.1 Myotis davidii | reverse complement strand
GTGCCTGTGCGAATTGGAGATGTTTTATCTTGGTAACTGCAGACCGCAAAGGTGTTCGAACAGGCCTTCGGTTTCCATATCCCATAAGATGCAGTGTATGGCTAATTTGCCTACAAACGTCAGGTGGTCATAACAATCTGGCCACTCAGTGTGATATATATCCCACGTTCAAAGGCTGTTAAATCACGTTGTTTACCCATATCTTCAGAAAAAAATCACTTCTGTCGTGGTAAACAACCTGCTTCCCTATTTATAATGGACTGGCCTTCTAGCAACCTCAGCATGAAATTATAGCTAATTTGCCTACAAACGTCAGGTGGTCATAATAATCTGGCCACTCAGCAAAGCTGTGGTGAAGAAAGAGACAGGATGGGGTCTGGTGGGGTGGAGATAACAGGTTCCAAGGCACCAAGGCCTGGGGCCAACCCATGCTCCAACACAGATGTGTGGGCAGGGATGACATCCACAATACCTACACATTGGAGCAGCGCTGGCGGTGTGCGGTGCCCCTTCCTCCCGTTACTGGGTCCAGAGCTGGGCCCAGAGCAGTGGGGTGGCTGGGCATCAGGGCCTTGGCTGGGGCGGGGCTCTTTATCCAGACTTGAATATGGTCCTGGCTGGTCCATCTGTGCCAGGGCGTCCTGGGTGTGTCACCTGAAAGGTATTAGATGGGATTATGTTGGGATATTCTGAGGATAAAACAGAAAACAGAGGCAGAGCTCAGCCTGGGGTGGATGGAGGAAGACAGGTGATGCTTGTCACCTCCCCCACCCCATTGTGCTCAGGGGAGGGGTGTGGGGCAGGGCACAGCCAGGCCTGGGTGATGCGCTTTCTGACAGTCATTTGCCAGATCTCTTTATTGCTCCTGCCAACACCAAGTTGTAACCCGGGAGGGGGTCCTGGAATCCACTTCGAAAAGTGCAATCAGCCTTGTTAAAAACAAATATCAAAGAAACGGAAAGGAAAAAAACTACCAGAGTTTCATAGCAGACGGCAAGGTGAGTGCTGTTCTGTGACACCTTCCCTTCAGGCTTGCACTAGACCAGTGATGGCGAACCTTTTGAGCTCAGCGTGTCAGCACGCCTAACAACTCTGGTGCCGTGTCACATATAGAAATTTTTTGATATTTGCAACCATAGTAAAACAAAGACTTATATTTTTGATATTTATTTTATATATTTAAATGCCATTTAACAAAGAAAAATCAACCAAAAAAATGAGTCATAGGTTCTCCATCACTGCACTAGACAATGGATTCCTTAACTTGGGTTCCAGACAAGAGAATTGGGGAGTCACTGCATTTGCAGGCAGATGCCCTCGCTTCTCTTCTCCACCTGCATATCACACCCCAGATGGCCAGATCCCCAGCATGTCTGGTCTCCGTCCCCTGGGACCTGGGCAGACTCTGCCCCTCTCTGCCTCTCCCTTCCTCTGGCTCAATGCTTCATCTTTGCCTGTTTTTGTTTCCATGTTACTGATAATGACACTGAAGTCCAGAGATGGAGCATGGCCTGTCCAGGGCCACCTAAAAGGAGCTCCAAGCCCCTGCACTGCCTGAGCACACAGGCCAGGTGCCCAGGGGCGCCCCCGTGGGACAGAGTGGGAGGGAGGGAGGAGCAGTAGGAAGGGAGGCACACTCCTGGGGATCTGAGAGTAGGTCGGAGCCTGGAGGGGACCTACCTGACTCCTTGGGCTTAGAGACCGTGAGGATCAGAGTACAGGGCAAGGAAGGGGACCAAGGAGACACCAAGTATGACCAAGGCTCTATTCTGGGTGCTGGGCAGAGGGCAGCAAGCAAAACCAACACAGCCCCTGCTCTCAACATTTAGATCAATAACTGCCGGAAGGGAACTTCTTTTTTTTTTTGCCCATTTTTTAAAATTTTATTTTATTGTTTAAAGTACTACAGAGAGTAGTACATATGTCTCCTTTTTTTCCCCATTGACCTTCCCCCAGCCTCCCCTACCCCCCAACACATGCCCTCACCCCACCCACCAGTGTCTTGTGTCCATTCTTGTAACGTGAGTGAAGAAGTCGGTTGGAGATAAGCAGAGGCAATAGGAGGCATAGCTACTAGTAGACAGGGATGTCAAGACAGGCATGTGAGTGGAGGCCCAAAGGATGATAGCGCTTAGCCAGGCTGAGAGTCACAGGAGAGCATCCGTGGCTGAGAGCCAGGCATGTGCAAAGGCCCTGAGGTGAGACAGACTAAGAGAAGGCCAGTGTGTCCAGGGCACAGTCTGCCAAGGAGCCGGCAGGTGGTG
>NW_006290305.1:1685094-1704132 GCF_000327345.1 Myotis davidii | reverse complement strand
AGGAAGCAGCGGGGACGGGGGTGGGGAGGAAGGGTGTGAAGATTCTTTCCCTCACTGACCCTGACTCACTTATTCAGCACACACTTGTGTGCTGGTACTGTACATGGCCTGGGACAGGCCTTTCCCAAGTGTCGTCATCAGTGTTTGTGGCATTTATTCCATGGTTTTGCCAGTGATTTCTATCTCCTGCAGGATTGCTCTCTAAATCCCAGTCTTTTCTGACTGCTGTCTCCACGTGGGTGCCTCTCAGACACAACCAAACCTCAGTTATTCCCCTAATAGTTGTGGAACCCAGGACACCCATCTCTCCACACCCCAGCTCCATCCAGAGCTGTGGGCCTCGCTCAAACGTGCATGACCCCCAGGACTGGGCACAAGCTCTGTACACAGCAATGTCTGCCTCTGCAAACAGCACCCCTGCCTCTCCCAGGCCTACGGGAGCACGCCCATGCACAGGTCCCTTTGGGAGGGTCAGGCCTGGGAACAGGCTCCTAGTTGTCTGGGCAAGGAACTCTGAGGCCCAGAAACCTGAAACATCACCCACAACACTCCCTTTTGGCCGGCAGTGGCCTAGCGGCCTGTCGCCTGGTCCAGCCGATGCTCTTCCTGCCTCTCATTTCCACGGTTCCTGGGGCCGGGTCCAAGCCCCCCCTCCCTCATCCTAGGACAGGGCAGCACCTCCTCTTCCCACATCTACTCCTGTCCACTTCAGTCCATCCGGTTTGGGGAAATTTTAATTAGATTAAGTCTTTCCCACTTAAGTCATTTCCCCTTGCACTTGGAACCACATGAAGAGTCCAACCCCTGTGGCCACACCACAACCCTGCTCTCAGCTCCAGCTCACTGGCCACGGTGCATGCAGCACAGCCACCATCCCCACAGCTCCTCCTGTCCAGGTGTGGGGACTGCTCGCCCCTTCCTCCCTGAGTCTAGGCCAGCCTGACTCACCTTGGTCCACAGACAGCGGTATTGTGCTGCTCTGAGCCTGGGGCCCACCATGCTTGCAGCTTGCTCTCACGCCCAGGCTTAGGCTAGCTCTGGGGAGCAGACACAGGCCTCTCACCAGAGACCTCCAGGGGTTCCCACCTCCAGCCCCCTGCCAGGCAATGTCAGACATGCCAGTGCATTCAGTTGGGCCCAGCCTGAGACCCACTTGGCAGAACAAAGACAAATGGCTGACCCACAGAATTGTGAGCAAAACCAGTGGCCACTGTTTGAGTGCTCCCTGTCAGGGTGGCCTCTCTCAGCGGAAGCTGACACTGGTGCAGGTCCTCAAGCTGCCCAAGGCCTTCCCAACCTCAGGGCCTCCTCGCAGGCTTTGCCCACCTCCCCAGCCTCACCCTGAGCATGCCAGCCCGGCTCCGTCTCAGCTTTACTCCTCAAACACCTCCGTAAAAAGGCCTCGCTGACCTTCCTCTGTGTAAGCTCCCTGTTGTCTCTCTCCTCGCCCCTCTGTTCCTCCGTGGCCCCATCGTCCCTGCCATTGCACACACCTTGTGCCTTCCTCCTCTTGTCCTTGACCTCTCCAGGCCAGTGCTGGACTGTGGAGGTGAAGGGAGGGACTCCCCACTCCCCCACCCCCGTGCCTCCCATTTCCTCCACAGTCAGGGCGAGGCCAGCAGCCCAGACAGGGCCTCCCGTCCTGTCCTTCTCACTCGCTGTGTTTCATTCCTTCATCAGATGGACCTCCCTCTCCCCTGTTGGGCTGTAACTCCATGGGGACAGAGACCATCTCACAGCCCAGCTCCTTCCTCATTCCTGGCACAGAACAGAAGCTGAATAAACATCAGCTGAGTGAATACGTGACTGAACAAATGGTCTGGATCTGAGTCCTCCACATGGGAATGCATCGGTGAGCTGGAGTCCTGCTGAGTGACAAGCAGGCCCAGGGGCCTGGCAGTGAGAGCACCTGCAGCGCCCAGCGCTCTCCCACCTGCTCTGGGCCCGCCCAGGTGCTCAGGCCCTCACAAGCTCCTTCGCCTCATGGCCTATCCCAGCGAGTCCCTCACAATGTATCTAGGACTAGGCCACTTTTCACTCTGTACACTGCTACCTCCCTGCCCCACAGTCAGGATCCTCCTCCTCCTGGACCATTGCCACAGCCTCGTGAAGGCCGCCTGAGTAGTTTCATGGACAGCATTGTCTAAAAAGCAGGGCGCAGGAACGCATGGCTAGGATGACCCATTGGTGAAAGGATGCAGGTCCAGCTGCAACGCTGAGCGTTCTGAAGAGATGGCGGGCAGGACACGGTAGCTGGTGAAGGGAGACACTGCAGCCAACCTCATTTGTATCATCGGGACGTTAACACCCACAAAGAATTCGTGCATTTCCTGTCTATCTTTTTAAAAACAGTATTTTGAAGTGTCTACGAGTCCATGGGTGGGCATGGAGTTGGTCCATACCTGGGTTGAGTTAGGTGGTGTTGCTATTGGTTGAAGAGGTGCTGTGATTAGAGTTAGAAGACTGGGGTTTGGGTTTAGGAATGGCATTTGCACAAAAAGGCCCTGCAGAGTGGGAGAAAAGGCGCCTTGGATTAGTTAGTGTTTGGGGAGGATGGGGTTCAAAATGTGAGCCTGAATCAAGTTCAAAATAAATTCAGATTCTGATGGATCCAAGGCTAGGAAGGGCGGGGGTGGGGTTGGAGTTTGACATAGGATGTCGCTTTCCCAATAAAGTTGGAAATCAGGCGATTAGAAGGGGAGGGCGTGTGCCTCTGGCCAAAGGAACTGCTCCGGCTTTTGGAGACATCCCCATCCTTAACCCCACCACCACCCCAACACCTTCCTGCAGCTTGGGAAATGTGGCTGCCTCAGCTCTGCAGCCGCAGGAGCAGGGAGGACTCCTGACCTCGCGCTCAGCGCGTCCCCCCAACCCCACCCCGGAGCCCAGGAGCAGGGCCAAGGTCGTGGAGGCGCTGTTTGCAGGTCTCGCTTTGACGTGCACGCGCTGCGCAGCGTCTTCTCAACTTGTTTACAAGCCTGCGTCACCGGGGAACCTTTCACCACTGCCTGGGACAAAAGGTTCCTCTTTTTAAAGTCCACTTTGGTCAGAAACAGCGTTCACCAGGGCCCAGTACTCCAACTGGTGCAGGGCGACACCCCGTGGTGGATTCAAACAGCGCACACACCCATTCACCCATTCCCCATTCGCTCGACTGTACCCACACCTATGATCTGCCTATCATACATCATCTATGCGTAACATCCATTCACCCTCACCCATTCCCCATTCGCTCACCTATGATCTGCCCATCATACATCATCTATGCATAACATCCATTCACCGTCCACTGCAGGCCCCCCATCTATTCACCACATGTAACTCAGCCACTCACACACTTCCCCTCCGCCCAGTTACCCATCCACTCACCCCTCCCCTGGGATTTCCATCCTTCCATGTAAATGTTTATCTTTCTAGTCACTATCCATTCACCATCCACTACCCCTTGACTCATTTGACTAACATCTATGAAGCACTTTCTGTGTGCTAGACCCTCCACGAAGCACTGGGGTCAAGGGGTCACAGGACAGTTCTCTATGATCTTAGGGGCCCACCACAGGGCCGCAGAGGAGATCCCCCAACACACACACACACACACACACTCACACACACACACTCACACACACACACACAGGCCCTTGTGAAATGGCCATAGCACTCACAGAACACTATGAGGACTATCGCCCAGGCTTGGGGGTCAAGGACGGCTAAATGAGTAAACAATTTCTAAGCTGAGATTTAAAAGGGGCTGGGACGGGCCAGGCAAAGAGAAGGGAGGAGGCCAGAGGCCAGTCCCCTCGGAGTTCACCTCAGGTGGACTCTGAGCAGAGGCTGTGAGGAGCCACGGGGAGAGAGGCCAGGCCCTCCGAGGGTGTGGACGTGCCCCGGGTACCTGTGCTGCAGGAGAGTGTCTTCTACTTTTAAACCACTTTATTTTTTACAGAAATAATACATTTCTACAACTTCCTTGTCCCAAATAGAGACCAGCAGGGAAAAAAGAAGAACCCGCAGTCCTGCCACGCAGAGCTAACACTGCGGTGTAGGTGCACATACGGAGACCTACTGTGCATCCACCTGTGCATCCACGGGCAGCCGTGCCGTGCGCCTCCGTGCTGGACGGCAGGGTGGCTATGATCACTGCCGCAGCCTCGGGTCTCACAGATGCCCCACTGGGAGGATGTTTTGGAAGGGAGAGCTATGGGTATAGCAGACGCCATTGGGGACCAACCCATCGTCCATTCGAATCACCCCATGTCCTCGTTAACACAACTGATGGTGTCCAGTCACCTGCCCTTGTCCCTGGGGCCATAGGCCCTGAGGCAAGCTCTCCCGCAGCGTTCCCATCTCCACGCCTGGGTTGGCTTAGGCACGCATAAACAATATTTTTACTAGGCAGACAGGACAAGCAGTGCTCTGGGGAGCCTCGCATAATCTGAGGTGATATTGCCTTATCATTTAAGTCACTTCCTGTGGGACTTTGTTTCTGGCATCAAAACGCAACCTAAGTGATATGAGGAACTATTGTCGAGAAGTTCCTTATCCCGGGCTCCTGAAGCTAAGTGACACCCTCCCATGGGGCACAGTCCAGAAGGTGTCACCCTGCCACCTCAATCTCACAGTGGAAGGAATGTCCTTCCCCTCACACCTGGGCCCTGCCCCTGGCTGCCTCAGCACCGTGGTCCTCTTCCTTCCCCTCGTTTCCTTCCTCCCTCCTGCTCTCCCTCCCTTCCTCCCTGCCTCCCACCCTCCCTCCTCTGTCTCTTTTGTTTCTCTATGCCCTGAAGCATAGTCTAGTCTCAGCCCCTCTTCCTGGCTGACCACAGTGCCACAACAGCCTGGGACCCCCACCCCCGCCCCACCCCACCCCCAAGCCCGAGGAGCCCAGGCACTGAAGCACCACCTCTGATCCACGGCTAATGCCACTTTCCCACCCAGTGTGCTGTACCCTCAAGCCTCGCGATCTGACTCCTGGGCTGTAGCATTGGGTCTGGCTTTGATGACCTAGTCTCCACACTGTGGGTCAGTGCCAGTCTCGCCCCTAAGAGGGCAAGATAGGGCCTTGGCCGAGACCCTCGTGTGTCGTCTTTCTCATCACCCATCCACGCTCTCCCCACCCCCAGTACTTCCTGAAACTTCTCTCACCCACCTGCCAACAGTCTTCTATTTGGCAAAGACAATGAATACATTTCAATCTCTTAGCCACTGGAGAGCATTTCTTCTTTTTAGCGTATTTATTGGGCTATAATTCACATACCAAAAATGTTACCCATTTAATATGCATTTAGTAAAGAGTTGTGCCAATATCACCGTAATCTAATTTTAAATATATGTTTATCGATTTCAGAGAGAGGAAGAGAGAGGGAGAGATAGAAACATCAATGATGAGAGAGAACCATTGATCGGCTGCCTCTTGCATTCCCTGCACTGGGAATCGAGCCTAAAACCTGGGCATGTGCCCTGACCAGGAATCGAACCATGACTTCCTCGTTCATAGGTCAAGGCTCAACCACTGGGCCATGCTGACCAGGCACCATAATCTAATTTTAGATACTTTCATCACCCAAAAGAAAAGCCTACATATCCCTTAACTGTCACTGCCACCTTATCCCAAACATCATTCGACCCCCAGCCCCTGGCAACCACTAATGTGCTGTCTCTATGGATCTGCTTACTCTGGACAGTTCATATAAATGAGAATCAAAGATATGGGGTCTTTAGTGACTGTCTTCTTTCACTTAGAACAGTGTTTTCAAGGTTCATCTGTGGTGTGGTGTTTATCAGGACTTCATTCCTTTTTATTGCCAGATAATATTACATTGTATGGGCATGCCATCTTTAGTTTATCCACTCATCCATTTATGGAAATTTCAGTGGCTTCTACTTCTTGGCTATTATAAAAAAATGCTGCTATGAATATTCATGTACAAGTTTTTGTGTAGACATATGTTTCGTCTTTCTTGGATACATACGTAGGAGTGAAATTGATGGATCATATGGTAACTCTATGTTTAACTTTGTGAGGACTTGCCAGACTGTTTTCCAAAGCGGCTGCACTATTTTACATTCTCACCAGCTGTGCATGAGGATTCCAATTTCTCCACATTCTCACCAACTAGTGATGTCTTTCTTTATTATAGCCATTCTAGTGGGTATGAAGTGGTACCTCATTGTGGCTTTGACTTGCATTTCCCTAAAGATTAGTGAAGTTGGGCATCTTTCGTGTGCTTATCAGCCACTTGCGTACCTTCTTTGGAAAGTATCTACTCAGCTTCTTTGCCAAGTAAAAAAGAAGGAAATCTTGCCATTTGTGACATGGATGGGCCTGAGAGCTAAGTGGAATAAGTCACACAAAGAAAGACAACAACTGTACGACCTCACTTATGTGTGAAACCAAAACCAAAACCAAAAACAAAAAAGCTCATAGATGCAAAGGAAAGTTGTCCAAGGTAGGAGTTGGGAGAGAAGCAAAATGGATGAAGGGGTTCAAAAGGTACAAAATTCTAGTTATAAAATAAACAAGTCCTTGGATGTGATGTACAGGATGGTGACTCTAGTTAACAACCCCTCGACCGTAATATTAGACAAGCGTTCTCTGAGGCCCAGGAGATGCCAGGCTCTGTGTTACCCACACCAGGTCCCTCCCAGGTCATTACTGATATGTCCACTTTATAGCTGAGGAAACTGAGGCCCAGAGCACTTCAATAACTTGCCCAAAGTCACACAGCCAGTGAGGGACAGAGCTGGGAGTTGGACCCAGCCCGGACTCATGCCACTGCCAGCCTTTTAGCCATCATGCTCTCTCGCCTGTCTTATGAGTATCAGTCAGTCTTCGGTCTGAGACAGAAGGACACATTTTCTAGGTGGTTTTCTTTCTAACCTTCTAAATAACTCACAGCCAAACCAAAGGCAGAAACACACTGACCAGAGAACGTGTCTTATTGTGAACTATGCCATTGGACTCCTTGGGCTTTTTTCACAGTATATGCATAATTGCTTTTTGGTAATTATATAAAGTTATAGAACAATTCCCGGTGAGAGGCAGTGTGTGTCTGGCTAAGAGCAAAGATGAACTCCCCTGCCCGCGAGTCCTGTCTCTGGCGCCCTGGCTCTGCTGGGTACATTTGTCAGCCTCACAGTGACTCGTCTCCTCCCTCGTGTGATGGTGACGGGAATAACAGGACCTACTGCCCTGGGTGGTCTGCGTTAAAGGGGCTCCAGCACAGAGAACAGCACCTGGCACACAGAAAGACCATGGAAGGGCTCACGGGAAATTCACAACGGTCCATAAACTTCCTGGTGATAGCAATGAATTGGGAGTATGCTCGTCGCTCTTCTCTCTTTGGGTTACCTCTTTTCAAGATTCCTAAAAGTCTCAGAACTTCTGGTGCTTGAGGTAAATCATTTCAAAACTGTTTGTTAACTAGTGACTGAGGCAGGAAAGTGAAGTACTTGCTGAAATATAACTAAAAAAAAATATCTAACTTCAGTTCACAGCTTCCTGTGCTGCTCGTCTGTGACAGAAGGGAGGTAAGACTATAGCGACCGTCAGGGGCTAGATCATCGAGGACTTTGGGTGACAATGTAAGGAGCCTCTATCCTGGGGGTTAGAGGAGACACTTGTCTGTTTAGGGCAGTGGTCGGCAAACTGCGGCTCGAGAGCCACATGCGACTCTTTGGCCCCTTGAGTGTGGCTCTTCCACAAGATACCATGTGCGGGCGCGCATGTACAGTGTGATTAAAACTTCATGGCCCATGTGCAGAAGTCAGTTTTCGGCCTGGGCGAGTCTGTTTTGAAGAAGTACTGTTGGTATTTGTCTCTGTTGACTAATGAGTTTGCCAACCACTGAGATAGACGAAACAAGTGTGGATGGTAGAGTTGGAAGGGGTCGACCTCAGCGAACGTACCTCAATCAGATTGAGGACGTTTTTAGCAAAGGCCAGCTTAGGAGTGCCCTAATTAAGTACTTGCTGAAATATAACTAAAAAAAATATCTAACTTCAGTTCACAGCTTCCTGTGCTGCTCGTCTGTTAGTAACAATGTACCTACCTATATAGTTTAAGTTTAAAAAACTTGGCTCTCAGAAGAAATTTCAATCGTTGTACTCTTGATATCTGGTTCTGTTGACTAATGAGTTTGCCGACCACTGGTTTAGGGTATCTTAACACAGCTGCGGTAATAAACACTCCCCCACGCACAGATGCACGCACGTGCACAAGCACAAATCACATATGTGGCTTAACCAATAAAACTTCCTTCCTCCCTGTACAAAGCCCATTGTGGATGCTGTCACTGCCAGTGGGATGCTGTTCTCCAGTGCTGATTCAGGCATCCCCTCTCCTCCCACCTTCGGGAGCCCCTCCACACTCCCACCCTGGCTCTACCCCTCACCCCACTCTGTGGCCCACAGGCCCCACCCCGTGACCGGTCTCCCCACCCACACCACCTGCCTTGGGCAGAGCGAGGAGAGGCTAGCATTCTCACATTACTAGTCTGCAGACTGCTCCAGAGACGCCTAAATGTCCTCAAAGACAGAACCCTGTATCCCCAACTCCTAAGAGCCTTTATCTATCCATAAATCCCCTGGATGTGTGGGAAAACCCTGGTAACCATGGTCAGAACTCATGGAGAGCTCTCTGGCTGCTTTTTGGGGACCTGGGCCCAAAGTTTCTGGGAAAGAAAGAAGACCCTAGTGCAGTGGTTCCCAATATGGGGCACATGCCCCACAGGGGCAATTTGACTTTTAATGGGGGCAATTCGAGAATGAGTTAACAGTGAATTTTTTGCATTTCTATGGTTCTAGGGGCTTCATATACAGTATATAAATATATATTGTAACATATTTATGCATTTCAGTTCTCTATTATGTTTTGAAACTTTGCCATTTTTTCATATCACTTCATATTATTTTTTTAACAATTTCTTAGTGATTTCTTCCTCAGTACTTCAGCTGTCCTTTTGCTCTTTTTTCTTTTTCATAGATGCCATGTTCTTTGGAAGCTTGATTAGACCAAGTTAATGGCCTTTTAGGCTTACCTCCACGTGAATAGGAGTTCACTTTTTGAATAATGAGAAATTTAAGTCAGAGGGCTCACCATGGGTGCGGCGGGGAGGGCGTCAGGATTTTAGCGATGCTTAGGTGGGGCGTGGCCAAAACCAGGCTGGGAGCCACAGCCCTCCGCCCATAGCTCAGCAGCTGGCGGATCTGGCGAGATAAACTGGCTCCCCGCTCTTTATCACCTTGGCCCCGCCCCTCTGTTGACTGACAGCTTGTTATGTGTCTTCATTCCTTGCCTCTCACAGCCTCCGGAGCAGTGGCTCCCAACCTCCGCCGGCTCGGGCGTCCCGGGAGGGCTGGCCACAACGCAGATGCAGGCTCCGCCCAGAGCTGCTGCCCACGGGGCCGGCGAGCACTTGCTTCTCCAAGGAGTTCCCGGCATTTCTGAAGCTGCAGGTCCCAGGACGACGCTTTCAGAGCCGCCCCTGGAGGAAGTGAGGTCCGCGCTGCAGAAGGGACCCCTTACAGGCGAAGGCGCACTTTGAGTCAATGAATGGGGGGATGAAAACGAGCCGGAGGACAGTGACTATAATGAAGGACAGAGGAAGGGCACTCCCGTTCACCAGACCCCATCTTGGGCCCGTCACCGACCCGGTGGCGCCCCAGGGAGTCTGGGCTTCGTCCTAACCCCACCCAGCAGCCCACAGGCCCCGCCCCGCAGCCCGCCTCCGCGGCTTTTGTGACGTCACGACCCCAGGGGTCAGGAGAATGGTTGCTGTGGCAACGTAAACCAAAGGCCCGCGCGCTCTGAGCCTTGGAACCGCGGCGCGGAAGCTTCGGATCAAGCCCGGTGCGCGAGGCTGGTGGGTGCGCTCAGGGCTGTGATGGGGGGCACGCGGGGTCAGGGTGAGCTCTGGACCAAAGCGCAAGACCCCTTTTGCAAGGCTCCCCGCCCCTCCCTCCTTGTCGCCATACTTGCTTTATCAGTCACCTAGACATCCCTCCGTCCAAGGTCCCCGCCGAGTTGGGTGGGGAGACAGGTCCTACTCACCCGGGCCTCCCTGGATTCCTGTCCCGGAGAACCGAGCAGGACTGTGGCTGGAAGGGCGCAAGCTTCGGAGTCAAGGGATTTTGGACTGGAATCCCAGCTTCGGACCTTCCTGGCTGTGGGACTTAGGACACCTCTCCGGATCTCCACTTTGTTTCTTCCTTTGCAAAATGAAAAGACATTCAATGTTAAGGACGTGCCAGGCGCTTTGATACAGCTCAGAGAAGACACCTGTTCTCATGGGGCTTAATTCTAAGGGCAATACGCTAATTTTTTTTTAAAAGAGATAAACGACAGTGGGTAATTGCAGAGAAGAAAATAAAGTGAGGTCACATGGGGATGCGGGTAAAGAACCCACTTTAGACCGGGGATGAGGATGGCTTCTCTGAAGGGGTGACCTTTGAGCTCAGATCTGAAGAGAGTGAGGGAGCTGGGTGTGGGAGGACAGTTTGGACTGAGGAGGAGCAAATGCAAAGGCCTTGGGGCAGAGCATGGTTGGTGTGTTCTAGCGACAGATAGGAGCCAGTCAGAGAGGGGAGAGAGGATGGGGTGGGGAGTGGGAAGAGAGGGAGCTGCATGTGTTGGCCCCATGGTGAGCCCTCAGTAAATGCCAGCTGTTCTCAGCCCTGGGGCGGAGGGAGGCTGTGGGCCTGGAGACCATCTGGCTCAAACTCCGTGTCATTCCCCAGGTTGGAACCTTCTCTAGCCCAGGTCCGGTTTTGCAGCAAGCCCTTGTTCCTCTGCAGGAAAGTCCAAGCTCCTGTCGTCTACTATGGTTTCCAAGGTCATGGCGAACATCAGTAAGTACCCAGTACCCAGCTGGCATGGGCTCTCTCCAGGCCCAAAGGCAGCCTTGGGAGCCTGGGACAGTGAGGTCTAGACTTAATCCAGGGTTCAGGAGATGCTAAATCAAGCCGCGAGGCAGAAATCAGTTTGCCAGGTTCCTTAGAAACCCCACGTACCAGAGTCCTAAGGTTGCCAGGACAAAGTACCAAACAGACTGGTGACTTAAACAGCAGAGATTTATTGTCTCATGGCCTGGCCCTTGGGGTATTCCTATCTCCCAGGCCCTCCCTTTCCCTTTATCATCCCAGCTCCCCCTCCCCCACACTGGTCCCAGAGGACCAGCCCCCTGAGCTTTCCACCAAAGCACACCTCTATGCTCTCCAGCAGCCCCCACCCATCTGCCCTCAGGGCCGACTGCCCTCCCAGGCTGGCATAGACTGGAATCTCCAAGCTACAAAAGATTCCCGAGTTGGGGTTGAAGGAAGCATGGGGCCAAATGCCTCCTTCCCTGTGGGTATACGTGGAAGAGAGAACAAGGAAATGGGGGTCTCTGAGGGCCCAGCCCTGATGGAAGAACCTGGTCAGCTCACAGCAAAAGCACTGGCAGGCCAGGAAGAAGACGCTTAGGGTCGTGACCTGTATAACCCCGTGCTGCCCTTTGGGGACAAACTGAAGGGTGTGCAAGGGAAGGCGCGTTCTGTGTGCCAGGCGCGCGTGCTAGGAACTTCTGTGGCCATTTTCTTGCATGATCCTTACAACTTCCCAGCAAAGTCAGCATGATTGTCTCAGATGTGGAAACTGAGGCTCAGAGAAGCTGAGTGGCTCGCCAAGCCCGCTCAGCAGACAGGTGAGGATGCTGGGGCCAGAGCCTAAAGTGTACCGAGCCGGCACGGCCGTGGGTGAGCCTGAGCGGGTGAAGGATGGAGAAAAGACAGACAAGAAAGCTGGGCGCTAGGTGGGACGCTCCTCTCTGATGGAGAGACAGCGCCACAGCCTGCAAGCTGAGTATTTTATAGCCAGATTCCACGAGGCAAAGTAAGGGCGTAGTCAAGATGTTTACAACGTGGATTTCGAATCTACTCAATTACATGCACCTGATAAGCTTTGTTTACGTGCTGCACTCTCACAGCCCATATCACTCAGCCACGTGGGACCACGGGTTCGGACCATAGGTTCAAGCTTACAGCCATAGCCCCGGCTATAATTGTGCTGGGACTTGCAGGTGGTTTTGCCACGAGAGGATCGTGCCCTCTCATTAGTCCCAGGCTTGAACCTGTCGAACGCTATAGCCGCTCTCCACACTAAAGCATGTCTGCGTCTCTCCCCGGCCTCACGCTGTGTTCACAGCTGTCACAAAATATGTCATTTTCTCTGGCCCTCACTTTTGTGTCTCCCCAGAGAACAGCCTGGAATCCACAGACGAGAGCTCCCCTTCAGTCATTGAAGAAAAGAAAAAGAAACATAAGAAAAAAGGCAAAGGTACCTCTGGAGCCGGGAGCTGAAGTCCCAGGTGGTGGGGGCACACTCTCTCCCTCAGCGGCGATGCCTTCAGACCTAGTCTTCAGTGTGAAGGGCAGAGGCCATGCTTCTGTTTCCATGAGGAGCAGGGTTACTGAGACCTGAAATAATGGGAACATAAAGTAGGATGTGTTCCTCCAGGAATGGGTATGTGGGAAGCAGTCCACAGCTCCGTATGGCTCCACCAATAGCAGTTCTACAAAATCATCCAGCTGACCACATCCCAAGTCTTTCTCCCACTGTCTTTAAATGTAGGGCTTTCAACCGCAAGGTTGTCACATGGTCACAAACTGGCTGCTGCAGATGCAGCCATCACATCTCATTCCGGGAGGGAGGAGGATTGAAGAGAAGGGCAGAACTGCCTGCCTGCCACTTTAGCCCTCCCTCCCTGGGAAAAGATCCTTCCCAGAATATCCACCCAACAATTTCTCACTACTTTTTGCGGGGGAAAAGGGGGCAGGGGGAGTCACAGGGCCATTAGGATCTGCAAGGGAGGCTGGGAGTGTAGCTTTTCAGCTAGGCACATGGCTCCCGTCTATTAGGAAAAAGGGTAGGCAGCTAGCTGCATATGCCTCATCCTCTGAGCCCCTGCTCTGTCACTCCACACCCTGGCTTCCAGGACTCCCTCTGGTTTCTGTGCTGCCCTCACCCACCCCCGACTCCTGGGCTTACAGGCCTGCCTATCCGGTCTTCCCGCAGAGTTGTGCAGATGTGAGCATGTTCCCTGCACCTGTCCTTCACAGGCCAGCTCCCACCCCTCAGCCCACCCCGCCCCCATTTCCTCTTTCTTTTAATTATTAAAATCCCACCCTAGCTGGTTTGGCTCAGTGGATAGAGCATCTGTCTGCAGACTGCAGGGTCCCAAGTTCGATTTCAGTCAAGGGCACATGCCCTGGTTGTGAGCTCGATCCCCAGTGGGTGGCGTGCAGGAGGCAGCCGAGCAGTGATTCTCCTCATTGATGTTTCTATCTCTCCCTCTCCCTTCCTCTCTGAAATCAATAAAAATATATTTTTTTAAAATAAAATAAAATCCCAACCTGCCCACAAGTAGAGACTAAAGCCCAGTGAACTCACATGCCTATCACCAGATTGGGCAGTAGGCAAGATTTTGCCACTTTTGCTTCACCTATCCCTTTTCTCCTGTTCTTACACTGCCTCTCCAGGCCTCAGCCACATTGCCCTTACCCACCCCCAAGCCCATCTTCCCTGGGGCAGGGCGGGGCAGGGGCACTGGTGGAGACTCCTGCAAGGACAAAGCATATTCACCTGGAGTGCTCACTTCCCACCGACAAGCAGGCGCCTCAGCACTGGAGTCAGCAGGCTGTCACTCCCCCCCACCCCCCACAGAGTAGGAGTTCCTGAGACTTTAAATGAGAGGACAGAGGGCCAGGGACATAGCACATGTCTGAGACAGGGGGGGCTGTGTTCATCAGGTCTCTTTCAGGTGTCAGGAACAGAAGCCCCACGCCAACTCGGTTGAGTTTACAGAGCTGGAAGGTCCAGGAGTGGACTCCAGGCACAGCTGGGCCCAAGAGAACACTTGTCACTTGCTCATGCTTTCACAGAAGCTCCCTATACTGGGCTGGGAGGGTGCTGGGACCCCAGAGGCACAGGCCTCAGCTGGAAGAGCTGGCTCGTCTCTCGAATGAGGTATTTCCCTCCCCAGTGTCTGTGGTTGTTCCGGACCGTTCAACTAATCCTTTCCATATGTCTGGGAACGTGGATTTCTTCCTGCTCAGAGATCAGGAGCGGGATAAGTTTCACGCAGTGAGTACGCAGGACCAAGGCCTGCCCCAGCGCTTTCTTCCCTTACACAAGCAGCAGCAGCCAGATTTCCCAAGAGCACTTTCCCCCGGTCACTCTCACTCTAGAATGGCTCACCATTTCCTAGAAAATGAACTGGAAACTCCCCCTAGCTCTCAGGTCTCTGACCTGTCCCACGGCCACCCAGTTTCATCACCATTGTGCCTGGGCCTTTGTCAGGCTGGGCTCCTGGGAGCTGCTGTGGCCACAGCCTCTGCTACCACGCCTTTGCTTCTGCTGTCCCTTGCCAGAGATGCCATCCCCTTCTGAGGCTTTTCCTGTCCTTCGAGGCCCATCTCAGACCTCAGGGACCCTCTCGCCTCCCCTGGGAAATCCCCCCCACAGCTGGCCCCCACTGCTCTTGCCTTGCACAGTCTCCTGGTTGGAACTCTTAGAGGCCAGATATGCACACAGGCATGCACACATGTGCACATACACATTCCATGCCCCTTAGCAGTGCCTGGGAGTCCCGGGGCCAGCCCTGACCCCCAGGCTGTGCCTTGTCTCCACCCCAGCATGGTCTCTCCTGCTTCCCAATCCCAATCCCCACACACATCCACCCTGCCGCGGCATGGCCGGCCAAAACAAGCAAGCCTCACTGCAGCCAGGCATGGGGAGAGCTCACCAGGTGCACATCTTCCCTGGGAGCTGTGGCTTCTGCTGCAACTCCAACCGGTACTGACACCCCAGACTCTGGCCTAGAAACTCTGGGAGGGCCACCATCCATCGATGTTCCCCCGACTCGTGCCACGCTGTGCACCCACTCATGCCCCAGAAGGAAGCTCATGAGAAGCCACACTGAGCAGCTCCCGCTTCCCTGAGGCCTCCGGAGTAGGGAGATATTGCAAACACACGCCCAGACTTTCTCTGACCTTGACTTAGAGAGCTCGCCAGTGCAGAATTCCATTTTCTTCTGCCAGCTTGGCCCTGCTTCAGGGCTACCTCCATCTTCTTCCAAAAGCCCCTGCAACCTCACCCTCCACCCCACGCCCCAGCTGAGCTCCCCAACCTCACACTCCTCCCCACCCTGCCCCACGGAGCCCCCCAACCTCACCATGGTCAAAAGCAGCTACCCAATAACTTCTAGACACAGGTCTCCAGCCACAGGGATTCTAGGGGGTGGCGTTTCCCCAATTTTGTTGTTATACGGGGCTCACACTGGACCCTGCCACAGCTAGGTTTTCCCTAAGCAGCGCTCTTTACAGGCTGAATTGGGTTTTGAACCTGCCAGGCCCAGTAGGAAATAGAACTACCCAGGAAAGGCCAAGAGTTCACATGAGGCCTTTCTGATCCCACCCCACCCCATGAGGGATGTGGAGACCCCCGGGGTCTGAACAGAAGAGTCAGGGCACCCCAGAAGCCAGAGATCTAAACGAGGCCTCTGGGAAGAAGAGACCCCAACCCCGCTCCCATCCTGGGAGCCTCCGAAGGGAAAGGCTGGGGCCGCAGGTCAGGGCAGGTGGAGAAGGGGTGGGGAGGCGCAGAACCCCAGTGACAGCACGGCCCCGACACTGGCCGACAAGTTTGCAGATCAAACTCAGGGTTTCAAGTTTCTTTTGGAAATTCAGATCTAATTTCCCTGGACCTTGGGATGTTGGATTTAGCAAATCACAATACAAGTTTAAGTGTGAGTTTCAGATACACCAAGAGTCATCTTTTAGTAAGTATGTCCCTGAACTACTGATCCAGAATGCACATCACTTGGCAGGCAGCCTGTGCTCATCTGGCTGCCCTCCTGCACCTGGCTCTCCAGAGGCCAGTCCTGCCCACTCCCTCTGAAACGGGGCAGTCGTGGGCAGAACCCCAGGGTGCTCACACACACACACAGCTCCACCATCTTTCCTGCGCTTGGCACATGGGCACCCCCCACCCCACCGACCAAGTGCGAACCACCTCAAATCCATACGACCCTGGCATGGGACAACGCAGGAGGAGGCAGCCGGGCCCAGGAGAGGGGGAAGGTTGTGTGGAGGCCGGCACTGGGAGGCCTCGCCTGATTCGCCCGCCCCCTAGGAGCGGCAGAAGAAGAAGATGCTGCAGTTGCACCAGAAGATGACCTACTCATCCAAAGTGTTGGCCAAGCACGCCAGCCTGCTGCATGAGCTGCAGCTACAGGACCGGGCGGATGACCAGGAGGCGCGTGCCCTGGCCGAGGCCCAGCAGATGAGCGCCTTCCAGGAGGACCACACCTCCTGGAAGCTGGCCATGACCAAAGGTACTGCTCCTCTCTTCCCAACATCTACATCGGGTCTGTGCCTCCAGGCGAGGGCAGTGCTGCAGAGGAGGGGCTGCAGTGCAGTGGGTGCGGGGGGCACCTTTCCTGTCTGACCCCTGCCTCCCGAATCACAAAGACCAGGTCCAGGTGGAGTGCAAATCTAAAAGCCTGTGGACCCCAGTACTGCATGCACTCTGAGTGCTGATGAGGCACAACAAATGCAGGTTGTATAAATATGGGCATTTAACATGGGGATAAAGAGTCAGTGTAGAACTGATTGCCTGGGTTCAGATCTCAGTGGCTGCTCCTTCCAGCCAAGTTAGCTAACTCCTTTCCTGAGTTTCCTCTCCTGGCTGATGACAGTAGCAACCTCATGGTTGGGGGGTTCAACCTCGTCAAACACAGCACATCGTGAGAAAGAACTGTGTGTGTTTGTGTGGGTGGGTGTTTGTGTGGGGGTGTGTGCGCGCATGGGCAGTTATTTTTGTAGCCCAGTAGGAAATCTACAGTACTGAAATGAATTAATATTCTACCAACCCAGATGATAAAGTATAGTATCACTTGGCTAGAAAGTAGTAGTTGGGATCAGAGAGTTCTGGAACCCCAGGGGTACAGGCATACTGGATATGAGTATACACATAAGGAGGTCCCAGTCTCCACCCTGACACCGAGGCTTGTTCTTTGGGGTAGGAAACCCTGTGCTTGCTCCGACGATTGTGCGCCAAGCTCTGCATGGGGGGAGCAGCACGGCATGTGCTTGCTTTCTGCCTCCGCCCTCTATTCCTAAGCCCTAGGAGAGGCAAGTGGCACCTGGATGGGGAAGCCTGGACCCAGGGTGTTTGGACAAAAGACTTGTCAGTGTCCAGCTTTGGCTTCCAGTGAGGAGCTGGGTCTCCTTGAGGGCAGGGACTCCCCCAGGGTGGACCAGGAGGCAGGGGCCTAGTGGGTTCGCTGCCAGGCATCTAGACCTAAAGCAGGACCCCTGTGCCACGCGGCTCTGCAGTCCTTCCCACAGTCCCTGCGCTCTCCAAAGCTGGGGAGTGTTTAGGTCTTCCTTTCCAGAAAGGCCCGGAAAAGAGCCCCCACGGCCGGTGGCCCCACCGTGCTGCCTCTCTGCTTGTCCTCTGGAAGGTCATCCAGGAGCCCACCCTGATGTCCCCCGACCTGGGGAGACCCTGGCAGTGTAGACTTAGCTGCTGCCCACATTGGGCCCTGGGGGCTCAGGGCACCCCCAGTTGAGATCATCCTGCCACATTTTTCTCTCAGGTCCTGGGCAATAGGCCTTCTGGTATGAAGTCCCGTCGGGTGAAACTCCCAGGGTGGCGGTGTCCAGAGTCTCATTCCCGGTGAGAGGAGGCAACAGCAAGAGAGGCTCTTGCCACCTGGACCAGCTGCAGGCGTGGAGGTGTGACCGATCAGCGGGGCCTTCTCCGCCTTTGCAGGAAACAGGGCTGGCTCTCCCACGCCCCCTGTGATAGCGCTGCATTGCACCAGGAGCAGCTGACCAGCACCCCCTTCCTGTGCACCCATCCTCAGCCACACCTGAGTCTCTCTCCCACTGCCCACCCCCCAGATGCCTCCCTCCTCTCATTGCAGAAAAGAAAGAGGATTCTGACAGCATATACAAGTACATCAACCAGAAGCGGCAAATGTTCCTCCTCCAGGTAGGCCCGTCTGCCCCCTTGAAGGGGACCTGGGTGGACTGTCTGGTGGGGAGGGTAACCCCTGCTCTGGTGGCCATCAGTATGCCCTGGATATGAAGCGGAGTGAGATCCAGCGGCTGGAGATGCTGGCAACAAAGGAGGAGGCGGAGCTGGAGCGGGCTGAGAAGTCCCTGGAGAAGGATTCGACCCTGTTCGATGAGTTCCTCAGGGAGAATGACCGCAGCTCAGTGCAGGCCCTGAAAGAGTGAGCCTGTGGCCAGAGGGGCTGGTTGGCCATGCCCCCAGGGTCCCCTGGGCCTGTGCAAACCACCCGACCCAGCCTGCACCCAGCCTCAGCCCCGCCTCCACCCCTGACCCAAACCAGGCTTCTGGGAGCTCCCCCACCTCCAGCCTGGCCTGAGAACCGTCTGGCCTCTTTAACGGTCTGAGATTGGCTCCCTGCCCCACCCTACCCTTCAGGGCAGAGAAGGAGACCAAAGTGAAGATAGAGAAGATCACTGAAATCCGAGAGCTGACCACCCAGATCATGAATATCAAAAGGTAAGGTCAGAGGCTGCCTGGAGGGCATGGCTCAGTGGTTGAGCATGGATCTATGAACCAGGAGATCACGGATCAATTGCAGCCAGGGCTCAATCAATCAATGATGCTCTCTCATCATTGATGTTTCTATTTCTCTCTCCCTCTCCCTTCCTCTCTGAAACCAGTAAATATATAACTATAAATATAAATTTATTTATTTATTTATACATACACTGAGTGGCCAGATTATTATGACCATCTGATGTTTGTAGGCAAATTAGCCGTACACTGCATCATCTGGGATATGGAAGCCGAAGGCCTATTCAAACACCTTTGCTGTCTGCAGTTACCAAGATAAAGCGTCTCCAATTTGCACAGGAACACAAGGATTGGACAGTCCAGCATTGGAAAAGAGTCATGTGGACCGATGAATCACATTTCCAGTTGCATCATGCAGATGGCAGAGTGAGAATCCTCCCACCTGAGGG
>NW_006290305.1:1654954-1684766 GCF_000327345.1 Myotis davidii | reverse complement strand
ATATATATCCCAACATTCTAAGGCTGTTAAAACGCATTGTTTACCCATATCTTCAGAAAAAAAATCACTTCTACTGTCATGGTAAACAACCTGCTTCCCTGTTTATAATGGTCTGGCCCTCTAGCAACTTCAGCGTGAAATTATAGCTAATTTGCCTACAAACATCAGGTGGTCATAGTAATCTGGCCACTTGGCATATAGATATAGATAGATATAGATATATTTTTATAGACAAGGTCAGCGGCAAACTTGGCCTGGGCTAGCCTGCCCACATTTCCCTTCATCACTTCTCCCCTGGCCAAAGGGTGCTTCCACACAACACAAAGCTCATCATTTTCCCTGAGCTCTAAACGTCTCAGGGCTTCTCCCTACAGGCTGCTGCCCATCTTACAGATGAGGTGACTGAGGCCAGGAGAGGTTCACTGACTTTCCCAAGGCCACACCACCAGGACATAGGGCTCACATGGGTCTGAGGATTCTGGGCTCCACCCTGGGAGGGGCAAGACAGTCCCTGAGGGCTGTCACTCTGGGAGGGATTGGCTCCTGCAAGGTGGGCATCCTCTCCCTGGCACAACAGTGCTTCTTTGCCCGCCCTTTTTGACCGGAGTGCATCGGGGTCCCCTCTGGAGGGGCTTCCCAGTGGGCAGAGCCTGACCTCGCTGTCCCCTCCCCCGGCTCAGCGAAATCTCCAGATTTGAAGACACTCTGCAACATTACAAGGTCTGCAAGGATTTCCTGTACAAACTGTCGCCCAGGGACTGGCTGGAGGAGCAAGAGAAAAAGCACTTGGCTCTCAGACAGGCCAAGGAGGCCGCCAAGGCCAAGGAGAACGCTCAGTCGTCACAAGGGGACAAAGGTAGCTGAAAAGAGAAGATAGCTCCCGGGGTCCATCTGCACCCTGTGCCCACCAGCATAGGCCTGGGAAGTGTCCAGGCCCAGGGACTGGTGGCTTCCACACCCTGCAGAGCTCCAGCTGGGGCAGCCGCCCCTGACCACCCGTGGCTCAGCACAAGCACCTGCTTGGGGAAATGGGGCTGGCTCTCCACTCAAACCCAAGGGGTTTTCTCCTGTACACCTGCCTTCTTCGGCCACTGAGAGGTCCCAGGGAACCCTGCGCTCCCAAGCAATGTTGCCGCAGGCCTGGTTCCAGCCAAGGCCATCAGGGACCTCTCCCTTGCTTTCTGTAGGACCGGGGACCAAGGGCAAGATGACCTCCAAAGGTATGTGGCTGCCCGGCTGGAGGGGCCCCACCCTGGGTTGGGGCAAATAGAAACTCCTCCTCTGCTTCCCGCAGAAGGGCAAAGCCCTCGGAAGCCCTGGAGAGTGCTGCAGGTGATCCGGGTCGGGCAGGTGCTGGCCAGCCCCGGCCATCACGACCATCAGCCTGCGTCGGACTCCAAAAAGTGAGTGGGCTGGGGGAGCTGCAAAAGTGGCTGGAGCCTGGTGGGCGGTGCTCCCCAATGGCTCCTGCCAGGGGCTCCCAGATTAGGCCCAGACCCTGAGCGGGGAGAGTAGGAGGAGGGTCCTTAGTCTGACTTAAGCTGGAAAATCAAGAGGTTTTCTAAAGAAAGGTTTGTTTCTGCCTGATTCAGTAAAGGTACTATTAGTAAGCCTGGGGTGGCCCATCGGGTGCTAATAGACTAGTCAAATGTGAACAGATGCGGGCAGCCAGATGGGCACAGGGAACAGGATGGCACATGCCCCCTGCGGGTCCTCTGTGGCCAGGGAGTGCTGGCCCAAGGGCCAGAGCTCCAGAGCTGTTCAAGAGAAGCCAGACATCTAGACTTCGTTATAAAATTACCCGGATTTCAGTGTGACAGTCTCTTTCAAATCTTATAAGAAACACAGTGAGGTACCAACAGAAACCCCACGTCGATCCATGTACAGTGCAAACCTGGTTCTCCACTCCTTTGCCTGCAAGTCCGAAGCTGTCCCCGACCCACCGCACCTGGTTCCTATGCTGAGCTGCTGGGTCACCTAGTCACTCCCTCCCGGAAATGCTCACAGGAATCACAACTCTAGCTAAACAAAGAAATCTCAATGCCCAGTTCCTGTGCACCTCCTGCCAGGCTGTTGGCCAGGAAGCCACAGGCAGCGCTGTGATGAGTTTTATTATTTCCTGTATTCCTTTCAGTCGTGTTTAAGCAAATAGTGCATTGATCCACATGAAGTTGCTGTGCAGGTCACAAGGGTACTTGGCATGCCCTTATGATTCAACCTACACATAAGCAAAGGCGATTTTCTTATGCCCAGCCTTCCTTTCACAAGGAGCTAACCCTCCCATCTCACCACTTCTCCATTAACAGCATTGCCAGGGGGCCTCCGTCGCCAGGGTTCCAGGGTCCTGGTGTCTGCCGAGCCCCTGGCCTCTTGATGCCGACTGGGGTGAACTTCACAAGATGTAAACATGGAGCAGGGCACAAACACTGCATCCCAGGGCTGTCTGGCATTTGCCTTTACAGTGCCAGGGCCACGGCCAGGTCTCACCTGTCCCATGAAGTCTGGACCACCTCGGGCCAGAGGGATGACGGCCTGGAGAGTCATGTGGGGAGCCAGAGCAGGTGGCTAGTAGTCTTGGAGCCAGGGCAGAGGAGAGCTTGGTTGGCCCACGCAATTGGGGGGCTGGTGAGTCCACAGCCTGCAGGCAGGCTGGCGGGCTGCAGACCCAAGGAGGCAGAGCTTCCACTTGAGTCCAAAGGCAGTGGGCTGGCAGAATCCCTTCTTTTTCAGAATACAGAAAATCAAAGACAGAGCTAAAGCAAGCGTGAGTGATAGCTCATGATTTCTGTGACATTTTCATGACGAAAAATACAATGGCCATTCGGATGTCCTCCTTTGTGAAAAGTGTTCAGTCTTTGTACATTTTTATTGGATTGTCAGCCTTTTTTTTCTGGCTTCCTATTAGCACTTTATATATCCTGGGTGCAAATCCTGTACGTAATAAGTGTAGTATAAGTATCTTTATACAGTCTTGCTTGCCTTATTACTCTTCATGCTATCTTTTGAGTCCAGTTTACCAATCTTTACTTTTATGATTGGTGCATTTTGTGTCCTACTTAAGAAATCTTTGCGAACCCCAAAGTCACTAAAATAGTCTCCTGTGCTTTCTTCTGGAAGCTTCATAGTTTATCAGCTTGGATGAGGGTGGTGGTTGGGGAGATGGGGAGAATGGGTAGCCCGGGGCTCAGGAGCCTCCCCCTCACTCTCCCTCTCGGAGTCTGTCTCTTCTGCTCATCCCTTTATGTGCTCTGTCCTCTGCCCTTCCTTCTCTACCATGGCCTGGCCCCCCCTCCCATGGTTCTTCTCCCAGTTTCTTGAGCTCCAGGCACCTATGGGTGTCTCCCATTAGATGTTCTCTACATTCAACCTCCCAAATACCAAACCGATACTTCTCAGGCTGAAGGGGAGCCAAGCACTACCAATTTGCAAGCTTACGTTCATCTTTATGAATCATGGTTCGTGCCTTATGGAGAGCAACCACCACTGGCCAGGCAAATGCCATGGGTAACTCTGAAGCCTGCGACCCCTGCTGGTGGGGGCTGGTATTCCGATTGAGTGTTGGAGGCTCCAGGAGGTTAGATATGCATGCTTTCTCTGCCTAAGTTGTCCCTCAGCCCTAGAGCTCCCACTGTGAGGCCCCTCCCTAGAACAGAGGTCTGGGAGCACACTGTCCTGGTTAGGATCTGGGTTCCTCCGTCTATTGGTCATATGACAGGTCTCTGCACATGACACTTAGCCAAGAGGTTGAGTGGGGCTTAAAGTCCAGTCCACACTTCAGGCTATGTCCATCTTGAGGGCAGATTCTCCAAAACGGCTTATGGGCCAACAGTGTCCTGCAGGTGACCTTGGGTAGGTGACTCGATATCTGAGTTGCATGTTCCTTAGTTGCCCAATGGGCATCAATGTGTATACAATATGAGGCCCAGGCCCAGTGAGTGTTTAGTAGCCTCTCCCACAGGGCCCTGCATTTATCACCTGTCAGCTGCAGGTGGGTCAGGGCCTGGAGTCTCTCTGGCTGTGAGCCTGCCCTGGGCCTTCTTTAGCCAGCAGAACCTGCAAATCCAGGGTGGGGGCCAAGGCTGGAGCAGGCACAGAGGGTGATTAAAGCAGGTCTGGATATGGGGCAAGACTGGGTCCCACGCTGAGTGCTCCAAGCCCACACAGCCTTTTCTGCACCCCTGAGGGCTGGCCCAGGATGGTCTCACCCTGTGGGGTGCTCAGGGTCAGTGGAAGGTGGCTGTGTCACAGGAGCACCATGAGGGCCATCAAGGACAACTGCCAAGGCCAAGTCTAGATAGAGGAGATGGGCAGAAAAGGCCCTGAAAGTGGCTTTTGAGAAAGGACGATAAATGGAGAGGGACAGCCCCAGTAGTGGGAGCCGCGGGTGCCAAGGACCTGAGGCAGAGTCGGCACCTAGAGAGACAGGAAGGGAGCTGGCAGCAGAGTAACCTTGGACAATGGGGGAGATAAGGGTTGGGAGGGTAGCAGGGCCCCCACAGCTCCCGGGTGGAGGCTGAGTTTTATTCTAATTAGAGAGAGATTAACTGAATTTTGAGAGTTAATTGAATTTCGAAACGATACCCCCGGTTGCTGTGTGACAGCTGGGGGACCAAGAGGAAGCTGGTGCCACCACCTGGGTAACTTGCGTGATGGACAAAGGGACAAGGGTTATGGGGTTGGAGAGGAGATTCTGTGGAAATGCCAGGAGTCTACACCACTGAGATGGGGCACAATGGCCCAGGCTGGGCCCTGGCGCCCTAAACCCACATCTCTCCGCAGGTCCAGCTCTTCTACCTTACCCAAGGAAGAGGACCCAGACAGCGACGGGGAGGTCAGTGGCCCCACTCTTGGCAGGGTCTGCGGGAGCCAGGTCCCCTTGCCACTGCACTGCTGGGAGCCCCTCACCCCCTTACCCCCACCCCAACACACACACACACACACACACACACACACACACACAGCTCTGGTTCCAAGGTCTGTAGCTGTACTTCGTGGAGTCCCCAGCTCCTGGAGGCCCACCTGCATCCCCCCTGCACACACACAGCTCTGGTTGCAGGGGCTGGAGCTGTACTTCAAGGAGCCCCACCAGCTCCTGGAAGTCTTTACAACCCTGGAGGAGCAGAACCTCTCGCTGATCCAGAACACACAGGAGATGGAGGAGGCCCTGGAGGAGCTGAGCTTCACCCTGAAAAATACCCAGATCCGCATGTAAGTCTTGAGTGGGGCCACCCTAGCCAGTGAGGAGATGGACTCTATCATTGGTTGTCATCCTGGGACCTCCACAGCCGCTGGCAGCTGGACCGTGGGCCCGGCCCCTCCCTGTCCTAGACCTGGCTTTTCCCTGACTTCCGTTTTCTGGAAAGCTCCATTTGACGTTGGTGCCTGGCTCTGGTGAGAAGATGTGTCCTGTTGGGTAGGGAAGTTGAAGGTCAGGGGTACCCAGGAGTGGCCTGGGAGTTGATCATATCGTTGGACTGGTCCATGCCTGCCCTGGAGCAGTCTGCAGCCAGAGAGGGGCATCTTAAGGACCTCTCACCCCAGGTGCATTCTGCTGAAGCCAGGTCCAGGAGAGCTGGGCTGAGCAAGATCAGTTAGGGCACTACGTGAGGTCTGTTGGGAACAAGGAATTCACTCCTAAACATAGGCTGAGAACCTATTCTGGGTCGGGCCTGGATCTAGGTCCTCCAGGATAAAGGCCCTTCCTCATTGAGCTGACATTCCATGGGGCCCACAGATTTGACTTGTAGACACTGACACAGCTAGGAGGGAAAGTGTGAGAATGATACGAGAAGAGGCTACAGAAGAGGGTGGCACAGATCGACAAGGGCAGGGAGGCTCCCTGGGGAATATGTCCTTTGAGCCAGGTACTTCCCGAGTGATGGGAAGCCACATGTGATGTGGGAAGAGGGTGCCAGACAGGGGGAAAGCAAGTGCAAAGGCCGAGGTGGGAGCCAGCCCAAGGCTTCAATGTCCCCCCGGGAAACCATGTTCCTGAACATCCCTGTCTCGTTGACCCATGTCCTGCCATGGAGAATCTCCTGCTGGGAGTCTCCAGACTTATGTGAAACTACTAGCTCTCAGGTAATATTGTTTCCTAGAAAGCAGGAAGGTAGCAGACACACACAGACACGAACTAGGAGAGGCAGGCAGCCTCCCAGGTTCCACAATCCCTGGGCATGTAGATACTTTGCAGTCACAGTCCCTTAGCCCAGTGGTCAGCAAACTGCGGCTCGCGAGCCACAAGTGGCTCTTTGGCCCCTTGAGTGCAGCTCTTCCACAAAATACCACGTGCGGGCGTGCACATACAGTGCGATTGAAACTTCGTGGCCCATGCACAGAAGTCGGTATTTTGTGGAAGAGCCACACTCAAGGGGCCAAAGAGCCGCATGTGGCTCGCGAGCCACAGTTTGCCGACCACTGCCTTAGCCCTCAGGACAGCGGCAGGAGAGGTCAGGTCCAGAGGTGAAGTGCCCAGGGCCACACTGGTGAGCAGGGCCCTCCTGATCCCCCGTCCAGGGATAGGGAGGTCAACCAGCTGAAGCAGTGGATCACCACACTGATGATGTCCATCACCAAGGAGGAGGAGACAGCTGCCGAGCTGGAGCTCAAAGCACGAGTCTTCCATTTCGGCGAGTACAAGGGCGCACAGGAGGTAGGCCCCCCGCCCGCCCGCCCCCGGGTGGCAGCCAGCAGGTGGTGGGTATGGAAGGAGTGCAGGTGGCCACAGGCTGGCAGCGGGGGAGGGGAGGTCCTCTTCCAGGCACCTGCTGGGAGAAGGTCCAGTGCCTGGAGCTCTGACAGTGGGAAAGTAAGGCCTGAGATTCAGCTGTGCTCTGGGGCTGCAGGCCCCTCACCACCTCCAGACTCTGTGGACCTGACCAAGGGGCACCAGCTGAAGAAGGCCCTTGGTCTCCAAATCCAAGGCACCCTGTGTGTTTCTGCTCCATGGCTGTTCATCTGCCCAACACACCTCCTCCATTCCTTCCTTCTTTGGACAAATACCCCTGGCTTCTTAAACATGTATAATATCCCCAGAGAGGCACATCCCCAGGCCAGAGTGTGAGAGAACTCTGAGGGCCAGTGATGTTCCAGGCAGTGGGACCAGGATTTGGCACACATTCCTTTTGATGGCAGCCCCAGCTTCCTAATTCATCCAAATTCCTATTGAGCACCCACTGTGTGCCAGGCACTGGGCTAAGTACATGGGATGCCACAATGAGCAGGCCAGTGTGTCCCTGCCTCTTGCTGGTCATCACTGGACACCAGCTGTGCCCTGTGCTTGGCTTAAACCTTTTTGCTTGCTGTTCCTCATTTAGTCCACAGGTTCACTCATGTGTCTGAGGGGTTAGCTGTTTTCTGAATGTTAGACTCAGAGAGGGGAGAGTTCATCAGGCCAGGGCCACAGAGAAAGTAGGTCACAGGATGTGGTCCTGTGGGCACTGAGGTCAGTGCAGGGGCAGCAGAGGGAGGGCTCCCAGGAGGAAGGAACTGGGACTTGGTGGACACACTGAGGAAGCTGGGGGAGGGGCCGAGGCACAGGCATGAACCCTCATGGCGAGTGGAACCCAAGATCTGGCTGACCACAAAAGAGCAAATGGGGGAGAGGGTGTCACAGCTCTGGCCAAGGAAAGTCCAGGTGTCCAGTTCTGTTTTCCCCAGGCTTCCTAAGTGCTCACCTGGGCAGAGCAAGGCCCTGGGAGGTTCGCCACGCTGCAGTGAGGGCAGATCATGAGAGGGAGTGGACACAAGTCTGAGCAACCCACTGGTGGACTGCCCGCCTCACAGGACAAGCTGCTGGAGAGCCTCAACCGCAAGGTGCAGGACGTGTACCGGCAATGTGTGGGTCCCCAGCAGGAGTCCAGCCTGGGCACCGTGCAGATGCTGACCGTCATTGAACACCAGCTGGACGAGCTGCTCGAGAACCTGGAGCGTGTGCCCCAGATCAAGATCGAGCAGGCCGAGAAGGCCAAGGAGAAGGAGCGGCGCCAGAGGTGAGGCCCAGGCTGCCCTCCACCCCCTGCTGTCTTGCCCTCCAAGAGTTCCCAACTCAGGGGCAAGGACCCTGGTTCTCCAAGCTGGGAGAGCCACGGCAGGGCTCTGGTGGAACCAGAGGGAACCCACACTCAGCCTCGGTATGGGAAGCCCTGCGTGTGGAGAGAAGGATGTTGTGGAGTCAGGGACCCAAAGTGAGGTGCGGCTAGCACAGCCTGGCCTCAAGAAACAGGGGCCATTTTCCTGGCTGGATGGGAGGGAAACAGGCTGGCATTACAGAGCCCAGAGAGGGAGGGGCAGAGACGCCGGCACAGGGGACATGGGCCCATCCTCCGAGAGGCGGCCCGGAACTCCCGAAAGGCCGGTGGGGTGTGGGGTAGTTCCAGGGACCATGACTCCTCTGGCCTGTGGGCTGCCTGGTTTACTCACTCCTGTGCCGAGCCCCGAAACACAGCCATCAGCAAAAGGCCATCTGCCTCTCCCATGAGCTCTGTGTCCTTGGTACCTTGCTCAGGGCAGACCCGGGGCAGTGGTTTGAGGACCCCTAGTACAAACAGGAAGGAGACAACACTACTAATCTGAGGTCTGGGCTTTCAAGGGTGACGATAGGGAAGCATGGGCACATGGACCAGTGACTGGGGATAAAGGTCTAAGAACATGGGCTTCCTGGGGCTATGAGATGACCTTTACATTATCTCCCAGGAGCCCAGAGCTGGCTGCTCCCCAAGGAGCAGGGCAGAACCAAGGCCCTGGCCAGGGAGGAGAGGAGTGGGAGTTTTCTCAGAAGAGGGCGGGCCATGGCCTAAGAACTGTGTGGGAAGGAGCTGGGAAGGGGATTTGGCAGCCTCCCCTGGCCTCTCCAGTCTGTAGTGCATCTCTTGTTGTCCCTGCTACCTAGACTCCGGGAAGAGAAAGCCAGGATACAGAAGCAGCTGCAAGAGGAGCGTCTCCAACGGGCCCAAGCCCGGGCCCAGGCTGAGATCAAGAAGAAGGTGGGCCTGGGGAGCTACTGCTGGGGAAGGGTCCCATGTCCAAGCACAGTGTGGCTTGGGAAAGTAAAGGGTCTGGAGCTGAGTCTGGTTCACCGAATCCTTTGCAGATGTTACTGCAGCGGTCCTGGGCCCCTAAGAGCGAGGCTAGGATAGAGCAGGTCTCCCATTCCTGGGCCTACAGCCCCTCAGGGCTACCCTCGCCTTCCTCCAGAAGCCCTCCCCTAGGGCTGCCCGCTCCCCTGCACACATTCCTGGTCAGTGACTGACCTGGTCACGCCCTCCTAGCCCTGCTGAGAGCTAGCACAAAGAGCTCAGCTGCCCAGAGTCCCACCACACAACCTGCCTCAGAACAAGCTCACCTGTCACCAGAGTCCCCTTAATTGCTGTGCCCCAATCCTCCATCCCACAGGGAATGGGCAGGAGCAGCATGGTCTCTAATGGAGGCCCAAGGCTGATCATGGCCATGACAGACAGAAGGGGCCGATGGGCTTTCCCTGCAATAGACCAGCACTCTCTCTCCTCTGTGCCGTGGGGAATGACGGACACTGCAGGGTCTCCCTGAAATCCCACAGCAAGAGACGGGTTCCCTGTTTATCGGAATTTCCTGCACATGGCCCTCACATCTCTAGGGGCTGCCCCAGAGCACAGGCTTTAGTGCTGGACAGACACACTTCTGAGTTGGCTCAGCAACTCCAGCCCTCAGCCTGTGGCTGACCAGGAGCGACCAGAGACTGGGATGGTCCACAGGGCTCCCCAGCCTCCTGACAGGGGTGTGACCCCTCAATGTCTAGGTAGCACCTCTGGTGCACTGAGGCCACAGGCAGAGGGTTACTGAGTCCGCTTCCTCTACAGAGAGGCAGAAAGCTGGTGTCCCGCTCCGAGCCCCCGGCCCTGAAAACCAAGGAGGAGCCTGAGCAGGAGCTGCTGGACAAGGAGAAGGAGGAGCACCTGTTCTTCTTCACCTAGCCTTCCGGGCGCTGCCATGGCTGACGGCAAAGGGAGGACGGCAGCGGGAAGCGAACAGGGCTGTGTCAGGGCAGATGCAGCCCTCGCTGTGCGCCTCATGGTCTCCTGCTGTATGTTTCTTTACTCGTGAAATAAACCCCATGACTCTTTGGTGTCTAAGGGCTGTTTAAGGAGGTAGATCCTATCTCCCAATGCCAGCACTCCTCTTAATCATTAACCCTAAGAAATGCTGGAGGGAAGGAGGCCACCTTGGCTCCCATCTAAAACAACTGCTTTAAGAGACAAGCCACGTCCACGCTGCGGTGCCGTGTGGGGCCAGCCCCAACACAACGACAAGGAAGGAAAGCAGCAAGCTGGGCAGATGGGAGGGTTATTACTCCTGACTGAAGGAGAAAGTGATGTCAACACTATAGACACAATTCCTTAAAGTAAGTCAAGCGAAGCCTTCAGTATGTAACTATACAAAAACTTTTATTCATTTGCACTAGGGTTGGGTCCACTGCCAACAGGGGACCTCAGTGCCCAGAAAACTGACAGTCAGTACCAATCACTTTGTAGTGGACATTCACTGGGGGATGTGCTGGAGAAAGGTCCAGCAGTACGTCCTCCTTCAGAGGTCAGTGAGGTATGGCCACCCTGGCCAACAGGCTTGGCTCCTTGGAGAGGGAGGGGATTTCTGGAGGACCTGGAGGCTGAGGTGCCACATGAGCACAGAAATTGTTTGTGAAGCAGCACAGAGTTCTGTACGAACCATTTATAAATGGGGCCTAAATTCCTTCAGCTAGAGAAGCACTGAGCAGGAGGGGATGGCACCTCAGAATAGGACAGAGGAATCACAACTGAATGCTAGGTCACTCCCAAGAGCCCAAGTCCAAACACTCAAGAAACAAAGAAACACAGGATGGGCAGAGTTTGGATGATTCCAAGTCTGAGAACCAAAGTAGCATCTTAATAAACACACACTTCAAAAGGCATAAGGCAAACACAGCATTTCTGAGTGATCGTGTCCAGTCCACTAACCAATTAACAAATATGTGCAAGGTTATCAACTCGTCTCCTTTTGCAAGACAGAATTAACACTGCAAAATACGTGGTGCCATGATATGCACACCTTCAACCTCAACAAAAACATATGCATGCCATCATTACAATCCTGCACATAATCTATAGTATTCTGAACATGACTTTATAAACCATCCTCAAATTATTATTAAACATTAGTACCCAAATACAGAATTTAAAAAAATTATTTTGAATGTTTTAATTCTACCATCTCCAAAACTATGAGCTCAAAATTTGGTCTACACAGAGGGCTCACAAACAGGGTCCCCGATGTGTCCACTTCACCTCAATAATTTCCTCTCACACCAGCAGCCTGCCTGGTCTGCCAGAACATGGATGAGAATTCGGCTTCCTGTGACAAGCAGCCCACTTCTGCCCCACAGTGTGACAAAAGTCAACCCCGCTACAAGCACCATTCAAAGGGGTGGGAAACAGCCTGTCACATAGCTCTCAGAAAGGGAAAGCAGGGCGTTTAGATCTCTCTCAGGGCAAATGCTGAGACTGCAAAGCTGAAAGACCCTTTCTGGGTTTACTACAGATACAGTTGTATTTCACTAGGGGACCTGTTCTCTATTTCCTGCACAAGTCTGTTTTTGTAAATGCAACTGGTGCTCTATGGCTCAGATGAATGGAATAAGGGATGTGCGCACACAGGCACAAGTACAGAAGAGGGATGTGCTTTGCTAGGAAGGCAATCTTTGCCTCACTGAAGCACTTTGCTTAGACAAGGCAGTTTTAAACAGAACGGCCCCTAACTGGTTCCTGATAGAATGTAAGAAAAAACATGTTCAGTGAGTGTACCCAAAAGTCTCTGAAGAACTAGGCTGGCCTTCTGAGCAGAAACCAAGTGGGCTCTCAGCCAGGCCTGCAAGACCACGTAACAGTCTCTAGGGGACACAGATGGGAGGCGTCGCCCTTGGGTCCCCCAGTAGAGGGCAGCTTTCACTGCAGGTCCTGTAGGTTGACAGTGCTGCCTGTGCTGTGCGTGTCCTCAGGCCCAGAAGCCCCTCCGGCAGCAGGATGCACCTCCTGCAAAACCAAGCAGAGTAATGAGGAGGTCAGAAAGGGGGAGGTGGGGCTGAGGCAATACAGGACCACTCACAGCCTCACAGCCGCTCACCAACTAGCAGCATAACCTGCAGGGCCAGCCAGCCAGGTGCTTCTGACTTTTCTGTTAAAAACTACTCCACCTCTACCTTTTAGAGAAATGTTTCTACCTCATTAGATTCAAGGCCATGATGACCAGCGTTTGGCTATCTGTACCTTACCCGATTTCTTTAGGAGTGATCTTGTGAATGGGAACTCCAGGCAGCATGTAGTAGACACTAAAGGGGCTTTCTGGATGTCCCCACTACAGCAGTCTGGGAGCTCCCACCTCATATCAGTGCTTTAGTCAAAATTCATTTTTGACATTAAGGAAAATGTTTAACCCTTTGTATACCATAAGCATCCCTAGACACTTCAAAAACTCATTTTTTCGTGAAAATTTTCAACTGAAAATATTCAAGAACCCCGGAACTGTGAGTAATAGATTTATTTTTATAATATTCATTGCAAATTTATATTTTTAATTAAATTCAAAATATCATGGCGTGTGGGATGGTTTCCGTTTTGGACGTGTGGCAGTTATTGATAGCCCAATTTCTATTTGTATGGATTTTTAAGTATATATTTAAGCCTGTTAGAAATTTAATAAGCTAAATACTTTCATTATTTTATATCCAAATCTGAATTATCCACAGCCACCTATGCCCAGCTTATCCACTTAAGAAAACTAATTTGTCTGGGTCTGTTTTTCCACAGGTTAAAACTAACTTCCCATTGAAGGAAGTGACTAGAATTTCTCTATATAAAATATTTTAGAGAGTATGTTCACCTTATTTACAAGTAGGAGCTACAATGACAACAAATTTGAGCTTTAGTCTTATCCTTTTATTTTCTGGCCATTTACCCACCCACCTTTTCTAGAAAGCAGCAAACATCCAGGCAACCAACCCAATGGATCTCCACCCGAGGCCTACCTCAGTGCCCAGCCTCTGAAGCTGGAAGCTTGGTGATAATCTTACTAACAAACCCAAAGACGTGTAAAGCATCAGACCTGGAGGACATAGACGGGCACACCAACAGCGAGCAGGGGGTGGAAGGTGGAAGACTGCGGGCTCAGCACCACTGGCAAGACTCCTTCATCTGAGGGGCCGTCCTGAGGAGGGAGGCAACAGCACATGTTTTATTAACCAGGCACGACAGCATTCCTACCTCAGTCTGAGTAGATCTATCAATGCCACATGCAGGACTGGTCCTACCCCGTGTATCAGGCAAGGCACCCCCTTGACCCAGGTGAGGCCCGAGAACCCAGCAGCAATTGGCATCAGGGGCTGAGAGCTGCTGCCCCTCCTTCTGAGCTTCATCTCTCACCCGCCGTCTGGCTGCTCCTTCCTCCCAAGCCCTTCTTCTGGAACTTTCCTGTACTCTCCCACACTCAAATACCTCCCCGCAGTCCAAGTGCCAATTTCTCTCCTGTGGGTTGTTCTTGAACTCTGACGGAGGCTCCGGGCACCCCTCCCTCAGTGTCTCACTGCTCTCCAGCAGCCTTCTCAGACCACACAGGTAGGCTCATCTCTGCCTTGAATCCAGCCCTCAGTCAAACTAAGACTATAGATGAAAGGTCTTCCCAGGAGGGGCTATCAGGCCCCTAATTGTCCAATTCAGAAAAGGGAACTGTTTAACACTTCACCTTTCATCTGCACGTCAGCCTGTGCTCATCCACAGCTCCCATCACTCAATCCTGGTGCCACCATCACTCCCATCAGTATCTCTCACTCCTTCCAGTCTCAAGAACCTTCTGTATCAAGCACTGAGCACTCACTATCATTCCCATCTTATATTTGATAAGACGGAAGCCCCAAGTGCTTAAGTAACTTACCCAAGACTACCCTAGCTGGTAAGGGAAAGATAAAAGATTAAAACCCAGGTTTCTCTACCTCAAAACTGACATCTTTAATTGGTGTTCCTTAGAAAAATAACCACAACTCCTTTTCCAACTAGCTCCAGTGGAACCAGCTTCCTTACAGTCACCATGTCAAAACCTTGAGTCCTGCAATCTTCACTTGGGATCTGCTTGCTGGCTTTGACCATGTTCAGAAGGCTCAGACTGGGCCCCCTCCACTACCTTTATCTTGGAAAAATCTTTCATTTCTCTGCAGGCAAATCCCGCCCCCACAAAACGCTCACATCTGCCTCTGGTTTGCTACAACCGCATGGCCATCCACTGGGCCCATCTTCCAGGCGCCTTCAGGCTCTGCCCAACCATTGCTACCTCTCTTTCACTTATCTGAACCCTACAGACGCTCCATAGCCAGCTCGGTCCTACCTCCTTCATGAGCCTCTCCCGGGCTGGACTCCCTGCTCCCTCTTCCAGATCAGCTCAGGACTCAGATGTTCTATGACATCTCTGACTGGGACTCCCCGGCCACACAGTGCTCTTTGGCCCCAGAGTACCCAGGACACAGAAGATTGCTCAGTGAAGGGGCAGGATGTGATCAGGTCAGGTCAGAGGGGCACATCCTCAGCTTTTATATCCTTTCTGTCCTAAAACCCAAATTACCTTACGTCTCTATCCTGCCCCTTCAAAAATGAGACTGGAAATAAAGTTGTACACAGAGGTGTGGAGCTGAATGTGTCTAGTGAGCGTTCGTGGAGTGGCTGCCAGCTGCAGAGTCTGCTGGGCCCGGGGCATAGTCTAAGAGGTGGCTGGCCCTGCCCTTCAGGGGCTCAGTTTGGTAAAGAATGAAAACAGGAAAAGAAAAAAAAATTAAAAGCTAGCACCTTTAATAGATAAAGGCCACATCCTCTGGTGTGCTACCAGCAGTCTCCAGAGATGAGGATGACCAATGCAGGCTGAGGAAGCCCCTGCACCCCAGCCCTGAAAAGAGAAGCAGGGTCTGGGGAGGGGCAGGCAGCGTGAGCCAGGTGCCACAGCATCCAAAGGCTGCAGTGCCTGTCTGTGGCCATCCTCAGGCAGCCCAAGCAGCTACAGGGGGCCTTGGAATGAAGCAGGCATGTGTCTACACCTCACAGGACTCCCAGTACGTTACAGAAGACAGAGCACATGGGAAGGGGAGACCAGACACATACAGAGAGTTCTGACACAGATGTGTCGATCTTAATGAAGATAAAAGCTTGAACAAATGTAGTTCCGTGGGTGGGATGAAGGGAGAAGCTGGGGTTATGGACAGATGATTTAGGATATAAGACAGGACTTGGAACAGTGGTGGAAGGGCCGTTCACTGAGAGAAAGGAGCACCCAGAGACAGAGCCCTGAGGCCTTGTCCACAGCTCTCACCAGGACACCTCCGAGCCTGCCTCCTCCCAGCTCGATGGCTCTTACCTGCAGTAACTGGGCCTGAACACACTGCACCCCAGCTGCTGGAGCTGGTCCTGGCAGACCTCCGCCGGGCACCACAAGGTTCCCACACAACCAACCACTCTGGTTTGCATACAAGTGAGTAGGAGTGACTTTGCCACCTTTCATTTTTCTCTGAGTAGACCCTGAGGCTCCTAAAATGAAACAAACCAACAATGCACTGTACATTGTGCTGTTCAGGCCCTTGCCTTCACAGAGGCCACACTCTGGGGGAGTCAGCCTTCCCATTACCTGTCACTGCACAGCCTTACAGAATTAAAATTACTGAACAGGGGTGGTCATGAGGTAAGAGGTGAAGAAAACAGGAGAAAGATTAACAAACTCATATGTGTCGCTTGGACAGACATCAGACTTGTGAAGGTGGAGACTCTTCCTTACCCTCCGACTCCAACAGCTCCAGGCATGCAGGAGATCTGAGACCACTGAGCAAACCAACCATTGGCGCAGCAGAATCACGGACAAGGAAGAGGAAAGAAAACAGGTGATCACACCCACCCCTTGGACACTTCGGCACATGCTAAATGGCTGCCATATTCTTCAGGTTATTTTTGTCCAGCTTCCTTTACAAAAATCATCACTTCATAAAAATAGGGTTTTTAAATAATTAAGTACAAAGAAGAAAGAAAAATCCTGACACTCTGGAAGGGTTTTTCTGACACTTGCCAGGTTTGTGAGCAGCAGGAAATCCGAGGCAGAAACCAATGGCCTAGATTCAAAGCCTGGCTCCACAACTGACTCTGCTACCTATGTTTTCTTCTAGGGCCATGGTCGGCAAATCACGGCTCGCGAGCCACATGCGGCTCTTTGGCCCCTTGAGTGCCATGTGCAGGCACGCACGTACAGTGCGACTGAAACTTCGTGGCCCATGCGCAGAAGTCGGTTTTCGGCCTGGGAGAGTCTATTTTAAAGAAGTGGCGTTAGAAGTGGGGGGGTGTCAGTCGGTGGGGCAACAGGAGACGCGGGACACGCAGCGCGGAGGAGGGCACGCGATTCATGCACGAGTTGAGTGAGCCAGTCAGTCAGCAGTCTCATTGTGCAGTGGTTAGTGCTAGTCGCGTCCGCAAATCGCGCGCAGGTGACAAAAGTACCTACTCAAAGCATAAAGTTACCTGTATTTTTCGAACCAGCTGCAAATCCTACGTTGACTAATGAGTTTGCCGACCACTGTTCCAGGGTAAAGAACCTGAATAGACACTTCTCCTAAAAGGACATACAGATGGCCAATAGACATGAAAAGATGCTCAACATCACAATCATTAGAGAAATTGAAATTAAAATCACAATGAGATATCACCTCACACTTGTTGGGAGGGCTATCATCAATAAATCCACAGTTGGCAAGAATGTGTGGAGAAAAGGGAACCCTTGTGCACTGTTGGTGGGAATGCAATAGACTGGTGCAGCTACTGTGGAAAGCAATATGGGGTTACCTCAAAAAATTAAAAATGAAACTGCCGCTTCACCCAGCAATTCCACAGCTGAGATTTATCTGAAAAAACCAGGAACACTAATTCGAAAGTATATATGCACCCCTATGTTCACTGCAGGATTATTTACAAAAGCCAATATCTGGAAACAGCCCAAGTGTCCATCAGTAGATGAGTGAATACAACAGTTGTGATACACTTTACACAATGGAATACTACTGGGCCATCAAAAAGGAAATGGTAGGTAGGTAGGTAGGTAGGTAGGTAGATAGATAATACATACATATATACATACATACATACATAAGGAAATCTTGCCCTAGCCAGTTTGGCTCAGTAAATAAGAGCATCGGCCTGCGGACTAAAGAGTCCTTGTTTAATTCTTATCAAGGGCACATGCCCGGGTTGCAGGCTCAATCCCCAGTGGGGGGTGTGCAAGAGGCAGCTGATGAATGATTCTTTCTCATCACTGATGATTCTGTCTCTCTCTCTCCCTTTTCCATCCTCTCTGAAATCAATAAAAATATACACACACAAAAAGGAAATCTTTTCCTTTGCAACAACATGGATGGACCCGGAGAAAACATTATGCAAAGTGAAATAAACCAGTCAACGATAAATACCATATGATTTCACTCATATGTGGAATCTAATTAACAAAATGAAGCAAAATAGAGACAGACTCATAGAGAGCAAACTGACAGCTATCAGGGGTGGGGGGAAGGTGGGGGGATTGAGAGGAAAAAAAAGAATTCATGGCACATGGACAACCGTGTGGTGAATGTGGATGGGGGTGAGGGGTGGGAACTGGGGGTAGAAAGACGTGGAGGAGGGGTAAATGGTGATGGACACAGACGACGTGGGGTGGTGAACACACAATACAGTGTACAGATTATGTGTTGTAGAATTGTGCACCTGAAACCTGAATATTTTGTTAACCACTGTCACCCCAATAAATTTAATAAAAAGGGGGGTGGAAGATATACTATAAAAATATATTTATTCACAATGAAAAATTTTCATATTAATAGTAATAAGCAGATAAAAATAGGCAAGTGCCATTTCTTCAAAATTAGGCTGTTTATACACATAGGAAAATGTTTAACATCAAAACATTAGAAGTAATTTTCTCTGGGTGGTGGAGATGCAGGGGAAAGTGCATAAAAAAAGCATCTTTATTTTTTCCAAAGAGTAAACCATTTACTGAACACTAGTCCTTTGCTTAATGACTTCTGTGCCACACTCCAGCTGTCCCCATTTGTCCTGCTAACCAGCCCTCCTCCAGGGCACCGGCCAGGCTTTCATCACCAACATTCCTCAACATGCCTAGGTCACAGCACAGCTCACTGTCTCCCCACCTCACTGTTTCTCCTTTTCGAAGCCTGCATGGAGATTCTCACTAAATTATTCCTCCAGATGAATTTAAAACTTTAAGCAGGACCTCATTCAGGCCCAGTATACTGTATATTCATCGCTGGTGATCCCAAGATACTTTATTACTTTTGTTATCATTATGAGATCTATTTTATCCATCTCTACCCACTGGCTCAGTCACCACTCTGATCTCAGCTACTCTCATTTCCCTGCTGCAGGAAAATGAAGAAACTTCTACCTGCTCTTTTTGCCCCTAACTCCTCCCCGTCCCCACCCCCCCTCCACCCCCCGCCACCAGAAAAACAGCTGGAACCATCCCTTAAAAAATATCACATCACCTTTTAAGTATGCCTGTCTTTTCCCATCTGACTCTGAGTGACAGCCAAATGACAATGACCTTGAGGCCCTAAACAGCCTGGCCTCCCACCGGCTTTCTACTTCCCCAAACTTTCCCCTAACTGGCTCTGCCAACAACCGCCTTTCCACCAACCCTCTCAGGTGCTCATGAGTCCTTCTCCCAGATCTGTCCATGTGCTCCCTTCCTCACCTCCTGCATGTGTCACCTTCCCTGTGAGGCCTCTGTCTACCTTTTTAAAACTGGAAACCATCACAGACCCCTTTCCTTGTTTTGTTCACATTTATCACATGATTTACTGTTTTATCAAATGCTACACCCCCACCCCACCTCCAATCAGAATGCAAGCAGTGGTGACTGTGTTGTTTCGGACACGCAGTAGGAATATCTATCAGAAGGAAGGCGTCCCCGTCTCATTTTCTCAGTCAAGTTTTATGTCTCCTCCATTCAGGTTCTACACAGTTGTGAAATTTCCTCCTGGATATTTTGTAATTTTTGTTGCTATTGTGAGGTATTTTCGCCATTGCATTTCCTAATTAGCTACTGCTGCCATACAGGACACTCCAGGTGGTCATATATTTGTTTTATAACTGGCCACTTAAATATCTTTTAATTTCTAATCGTTTTTCAGTTGATTTTGGGGGGTTTTTCAATAAACAATCAAATCATATTTAAGTTATTGTATGTCTCCTTACCTATGGTTCTTATTCTTTCTTGCTTTATTTCAATACAAGACTCTCCAGAACAAAATTAAATACCAAAGGTAATAATGGTAACAAAAGTAATTCTTACGTGCATCTAGAATGCCTCTGTTAGCTCGCCATTAAGTATAATTTTGACTCTTGGTTGGGCTACAGAATCTTTATCATATTCTATTTCCATCAGTAATGGATATCAATTTTTAAAAATAAATACAGAATCTGTTGAGAACAGATCTATGATAACAAACCTATGATAACAAACCCAGTAGCAACATTAAATCATCCTTAAGCTATGGACTAAACCTCACTGTTCAGAATATAAGGTTAAATATATTGCCAGATCCTGTGTTTTGAGAACATTTCCATCATTTCCATCATCAATCTACAGCTCCCATTTTGGGGAGTATCTTTGTCAGGCTTTGGTATCCAGATCATGGGCGTTCCCTACTTTCCACAAAAGTTCTAGAACAGTGACTACTATACATGTTCCATGGACAAGTAGAAGCTGTATAACCAATGGCAAGCATGAGATTCTGAAATACTAACTTCATCCACAGTTATTGGTCATTTTTGAATAATGATGACGTTTTCCTGAAAAATATGCATTTTGTTACAAGCACTCCAATTTATTATCATAGAGTTTACATGATATTCAGTTATTTTTCCACTGAATCTGTGAAATTTAATTATGCCTTTTTTTCTTGGTAAAACTGCTCAGAAGTAGAAACTGACAAGTTAGAAGCTGTATCTACATACGATTTTTTGTTTGACCCACACAGAATGATTTTTTAAAATATGAATAGGTTATCATATTTTAGCATCAAAATCCAATTTTCTGATTCTTCTTAAATTTGTTCTTTTTCCATCCATCCTGCAATAACAGCTTATTCCACTTAGCTTCCTTTCTTATTTAATAGGAAGGCACCCACAGGCTTAAACTTGCAACTGGCTTCAGCCACATCCCCTGCTTTTCAGCCTTAACAAGTGGCTAAGATTCAAAGTGCTTTAAGCAAAAATAAATAAATAAATAAATGAATAAAAATAAAAAATAAAATAAAATAAACAAAGTGCTTTAAGCATTTTACCTGTATTATCTCACTTAACCCCCACAAGAATCCAATATAGCTGCTTTTATTACCATTTTACAAGGAAAAAAATTGAAGCACAGAAAAGCTGCTTGCTCAGAATTCAAACTTTTAACCACATCCCTATCTATATTTTCTATAAGTATTTGTAATTAGCTTTTACGTCTTCATTAACCCAAGAGTTTGGCAAGTTTTCTTTTGTTTTCCAAGTAATTTTTACTTCCTATTTTACCATAGTATGGTCAAAAACATATAGTCAGGCTGGGGGTTTGTGCCTAAAGACTTTGTAATGCTTTTCCTGATGGCCTAATTTGTTCAGTTTAATTTCTATAAATATTCCATAGTCATGGAGTAAGATATACTGAATCAACTTTACTACTCCCATTGTAAATATCTTTCAGATCTTTTGCCGTTTGATCTGCAAATAATGAGTTAAATTAACCACTTCAGATGTCGCTAGGTTTTTATTCATTCAACTCTAGATTTCCATAGGTTTTTACTTGTATTGTTAGATATTGTAAGCCTTCATATAAATATTCACATAAATGGTCACAAGTCTCCTAGTATTATATGTGAACAGCAACCAAAAACAGAGACAATCTTCTCTGCCTCACGTGCTCATCTTTAAATTGTATGCTTCCAATGCTAGCAGTATTAACCCTGCTTTGTGATTTTTGCTTGCTTTTCTTTAATTTTCTTATCTTAGTTTTAACCTTCCTAGATATTTCCACCCAGCATGTGCCTCCTCTAGACAAGACATAGTTGGGATTTTGCTCTTTGACTCAGTAAAAAAAAAAGTTAGAGGAGCTCTGGCCAGTGTGCTTCAGTTGGTTGAGAATCATCCCATGCACAGAAAGGTCACCAGTTCGATTCCCAGTCAGGGCACATGCCCAGGTTGTAGGTTCTGCCCCCGGTCAGTGTGTGTTCGGAGGCAACCAATCAATGTTTCTCTCTCATCAATGTTTCTAACTCTCTATCCCTCTCCCTTACTCTCTGTAAAAAAATCAATAAAATATATTTTTAAAAAAACACACAAAATAAAATGTCAGAAGAAATAAACACAGTCCCAAGGGTTTTGGAAAAGGGAATGTGTGCCTATATTTACATTCCTCCATCACAAGAGTGCTTTGCAATGATGGTATGTAGGTGGCAAAATGTGAGCTTTTGAACTTAAAGAAAATTCTTCTACTATCTTCACATATGAAGGCTGAATACTTGACAGGTCCCATAGAAGTCTATAGAATGTTTAAAGCACTTTGACCACTATTATAAGATGCTAAGAAACCAGCTCATTATTTTGAAAACTGATAAACAGAAATATTTAGACATTTATTCTGACTTTCCTGTATGAACTGTATCAGGGTGAAAAAAAACAACAACAAAAAACTGATGAGAAGTTGCTCTTTACAGAAGTATTCTAGCTAGTAATGAGAAAGGAAAGACAGAATATCATCTTTCTGCAACCTCTAATAGATCCAGTCACTGATCATCAACGACTACTAACAACACAGGACAGACCACCTGACGTCAAGACTCCCTGGAAGAGCCCCCCACTGCAAGAGAGTTTCGCTAACCCCCAGCCTACCCCAAGAATCAAACTTCAACCAGATCAAGCCTACTGGTGTAATTACTAATTTATAGGAAACATAGAAGACAGGAACCTGTTAAACTACACTATACTGAATACAATCAGCAAACTCCACACTGGCCAAATTCTTCAACAAGTACACGGAGAGAGAGAAAAGAAACCTATAGATATAAAAGAAACTTAAGAAACATGTCAATACACAGTAACATATGAGCCTTATTTAGATTCTGATCCAAACAGTTATAAAAACATTTATGGGATTTGAGACAAAAGTTGAATACTTGCTAGATATTGATGTTAAGGAAATAGTGTTAATTTTTAATGAAGCGATGATAGAATGATTAATATATAGCTATTTTTATTCAGTGTCCCTGAAAAGATATAAAAGATAATGCTGAAGTATATTTTTAAAAAATATAAAACCACATGTATAATGCTGCTTCAAAACAATGCAATGGATATAACATGTATTATTTTCCTAAATGTTCATAGTATTTTTTTCCCCTTCAAGCTGAGATTACCTATCAGGTTAAATAAATTAGTATTTGGTTTTCTTCATCAACTTTGCCTAATTATGTGCTGAACTCTTTCATTCTATAGATCACTACCACCACACTTTCTTTTATTATTATCTCTAAAAAGTCCTATTTGGGTACTTTGTGAACTGTATGGTAACCTTCCTCAGTCACAATAAACACTGATATATACAACATTCCTTATAGGACAATATTTGCTTTAAGAGAACCCATCAAAAGAAAACAGGGAGTTGTTATTATTTGAAAGAAAAAGCCCTATGTTAATACGTACAGAAAGACATAAAATTATATTGCTACTCCTACATACCTCCTGACATTTTATAAATACATTTTAGATAAATATAAAAGACAAATTAAATATATAAAATAATAGTATTAAAAAGAATTCACTGTTACCTTTACAAAAGAATTTACCATAGTTTCCTTTAAGCACTACATCCCACTATTCCACTTTCAGGATGGATGGACAAATAGGCACATGAGGCCACAAACTAGCAAGCAGGTCTTGTTGGGTCCACTTAGTGTTATTTAAAAATTCAAAAAGTTGCTGACATTTTAAAATTAGATTTCAACGTAACTTTGAACTGGGTGCTCTTAATGCCTCATGCCACCCAGGGACTGGCTCTGTGGACAGCAGCAGCCGGTCCTCAGCATTTTCTTAACACTAAGCTCAAAGGCCAGCAGCCATTTAGCATCAGATTTCTACCTCTATTTTTCTGACACCTGGTCTGCTTTGCTCTTTACTTTGCAGCCTACCTGGTAACAACCACTAATAGTCACTCCGTTTTTTTAGGTAAATAAAATATGTCCACACTGATGCTGAGAATTTTGTTAGGAACTCTTTTTTCCTTAAATTCACATAAAACTAAGGAGTTGATGAAAGGGCATTTTGAGCATAAAAAGAACACAAAGAACATAGAAACACCCATTCTATGTGTTTCTTCTGTCCCTAATTCAGTCCCAAGGTAACACTCAGAACCCTCACTCCCCCAGCACTGCAACACACACAGCCTCACCTGCATTGCTCCCAGTTCCTTTCTGCTTTTTTTTCTTGGCTAGTTGAATGGCTCGGGAATCAGTTCTTGCTGAGCCCCCACTTTCCTGAGATCAAAGAAATGTGTGTCAGTCACTTGACCCAAACAGCACAGGGAGGGTAGCAAAGGAACTAGTGAGATGTAATAACTCTGCTTCCTGGAGAGTGGAGTCCAGTACTCTTCGAGAATCTCCAGCAAAGGCTCACCAAGAATCAAATACTACATCCAATTATAATGATAGCTACACAAGATCAGAGTTGGAACAATACACATAATTTTATTATCCAGAGAAGCCATGTTTATTCCTCCAAAGTCTAAAATACTAAAATATTTTACACAGAAACTCTTAAAAAATGAATTACATACTTCTCTGCTGTCTGAAACAAATAACCACCCTTCCTTCAGTGATAATTTACTGCAGCATTAATTCACTCCAACATTGTTCAGAGCCGGCCACACAATACTTGTATGGCAGACCTGGGAGGTCCTATCTCATATACCCACTGCAGAGGCCGCTCTGGCGGCAGGTGCTTAACTCAAAACCTTACATACCAAGATAATAATTAGTTACTGAATTCAGGAAGATTACTGAGGGAGCCAAATAGTATTTAAATGGGACTTCAACTGCTGTAAATTTGTGAATTTTTTTATAAGAAAAAGTTTGTACTTATCACTACAAAAAGAAAAAGAACACCCCTAAACAGCTCATGGCATACCTGTAACCCATTCACCACACACCATCTGTGCTCAGAGAATCGAGGCAGCCCGTCACTCAGCTAGCAAGAAAATGAACAAGGGTCAGGATCATGGTCATGGTGGCTCCTTTTACCTCCACCCACAGTTACTCAGGTAGTGACTCCCCATGCCATCTCCCTTTCTGGCCCAGGCGCCTGCACACCTGGCAACTGCCGCAGCCACCAAAGCAGAGGTTAGCACATGTGGCTATGCTCCCACAAGTGAGACACCAGCAGAGGCTTGAGACAGAGCTGCTCTCAGACTCAGACATAAAAAAGCTGGCTCTATGGCATATAAGTTAATCACGTCCCTCAAAATTGATCCTAATTCACAGGAGTAAACATTTTTTTTAAATGTGGTAAAATAAGATTTAACATTTTGAACAATATCACCATCAAATTTAACCTGTGTCACAGAGAAAAAACCTATTTGATCATTCCCATCTGAGCCTGAGGAAAGTCAGATTCAAAGAATCTTTATTTTTTAAATTAAATTGTTAAATGTATACCTGACAAATATAATTAAAGTATATTCACTGTCAAGCTTCAATACTGTAGAATTACTCCCAACTTTCCAGAAACAAAGGTTCACAAACCACTCCCTTTCCCCCCCTTAATTCTAGTGTTGTTGTTTTTTAATTGTTTTGAGTGATTTTTAAGTTTTCATTAAAATTTTAAAGACAGTCGCTGTCATGATTCCTCTTCCTCTAGTTATGAGTAAGTCTAAGGACTTGTTTTGTGAAAAGCACAAAGGCAGGATATTTCAACACTATGAAACACTCCCAATTTTTTCAAGAAAAGAAACACATTATCACACAAAGAACTCAAAAGGACCTTAGAAATCATCTAACCAATCCCCCTCATTTTAGAACTGAGAATTTAAGGCTCAGACAGGTCAAGTGATTTGCTCAAGATCGTAAAAACGAAATCAGTTCAGACTCAGGATCAGAATTCAGATTTCCAAACTTGTAGTCCAGGGCTCCATCCTTTTGCAAAGAGTAAGAAATGTCTACACATAAATAATTCATCCAGAACATCCTCAAAATTGAGTGTTTAAGAGAAGTAAGCTAGGTGGTAGTGACTGAAGATAGCACTTCATACCAAAGAGAAGTTGCCAGTCCCTGCACTGAGGCCTGTGTCTTTCTGAGGACTGTGCCTTCCTGGAAGGCTGGAAAACACAGGCCAAGGTACCTCTCTGTTTCGTTCTTGCTGCCTGACAGCATCAGGGCCAGGAGGCGAGTGTGGTTCCACTTTGATTGAAGTCAGCAGTTCTGGGACACTGGTGTTTCCTGGTGGGGTGCTTGAAGAGGTCAGTGTGGTGGTGTTCGCTGGTAAACTGCTGCTGGAGGTCAAAGCCTGTGGGTCCTGACCCAAGTTCTTCACAGGCAGAGCTACCAGACAGCCTAATGCTCCTGCACTTACAGTCTGCACATCATCCATAGTGAAATTGCTTTGCTGAAGAACTGTAGCTGCTGTCCCGAGAACAAGAGGGCTGTCCAGGCTGGGAGGAATGTCACTGTGGGCCACCAAGACCATCGGCCCTAAGGAACTATTATTAGGGAGGTTCCCTCTGAGAGAGGAGCTCACAGAAGTCACATCAATAGTCAGGATTCCAGAGGTCAGCGCCTCGTCCGAGGCCCCTGCTGCACTACTCTCATCAGCAGGTGCATCAGAGAAGAGTGCGGCCAGGTCGATGTTGTTGAGCTCATTTTGGCCTGGGCTGCTTAGTTCACTGCTGAGTGGAAGAGAACTTGGAGCTCCTAACTGAGGGAAGAGATCTGAAAAGGAATGAACGCACTAGTTACTACATGCCCTTAAAGATTAAGAAGTTTTATTTGTACTCAAGATGTTAAGCAACCCATTAAAGGCACCATCTACTGCCTTCTTCCTGCCCCTGCTGCGTGGCACATGAAAATGGCCACATGCTGAAAGAAGGCAGCATGATGACATGTCAGGCATTTTACATATGTTGTCTCAAATCCTCAAACTGACAGGGATTTCTCCAGACAGAGGGAGTGACTCGAGTCTAAATAACATTTTCTGAAGTCACATTAATTGGTAACAGGACTTGAACCATGTCATTCTGGCTTTAAATCCTGTACTCCTTCTGCTATACCACAATAACTACACCTGAAAAGAGTAAAACTTTCCATGGTACACCAATCTTCAGAAGTCAGATACAAAGTGAATTCTGGTGCTGAGGATATTTTTGGAATCAGCTTGTATCAGCTCATTCCTCTTCAAACTCTATGCCTCACTCATCAACTAACTGCCACTCCAAAACAAATCTGAGTCATCTGGGGGTGATCAGTGGTGAAAAATTGGGTCTGTGGGACCCAGCTCTAGGGAGCTGCAGAGAACTGAGATTAGGTCCCCCAGGCACTCTGGAGGTGAATCCCTTCCCCTTCCACCATTGTATTCCCAACCTCTAATACTCTTCCACCCACCCCTGCTATGATCATTCTGAGGGTGCAGAGTCTGTCTGACCAACTTTGTCCCTCAACACTAGGCACAGTGCCTGGCCCTTAAGCAGCATTTAATAATTATAGTACAAACAATTCCAGTAGATCCCTGTTCATTTTGTCTTATATACTGGGCCAATACTATAATTATTTACTTGTTATCCAATTAAGTAACTTAAATGATCAGAACACCCTTGGGGGAATAATGAGCATTACCATAATTTTAAAAAATTTCAATGAATATTCAAGTCGGGGGTTTATACACAAGTGCACCCAATCACCCCAAATCCGAAAACAAGCAAGGACCTGATGTTATTCTTTCTTAAGAAATTCCTACCTGCAGCTTAGAATCTAGAATGTGCCAGGGTCTAGCCAGAGGGAAAAGGCTCTCAGTTCCTGGCTCTATTCCTTCCACACCAACCATTAAGCTAATCCCAAACTCATACTTTCTGGTTGTGGACACCACATCAGCGTGCCTATTATATTTTTCATGCAAATCTACGAAAGAATCTACTCTAGGTGTCTGCCCCCAAAATAAATTTTAAAATAATCAAATTAGAATATACTTTTTTTAGTTGTCATATTACTTCATAGTTAAAAATAGGATCACTATATTATTGCGTCTTCATTAATTATCTCTTAGTACTAATGAAACATTTGAAAGAAAATGATAGTGATTCTTTAGAGAAATTAAAATAAAAACTTGTCTGTCTCAAAACTTTCCAAAAACTCCCTTGACAATCTTGAGGCTTCAGCTCCCTATAAAACGATTAATAATAACCTCAGTGCAAACAGATACTAATTGGTTCATGAATTTCCTACTTAGCATTTTAGTAATTCCACATATATTTACTGGAGACCTGCTATGTGTAAGAGCCAGGTATTTTTTAAAAAATCACTAAATAAACATTAATTAATAGCACATCTAGCCTAAGGTTACAAGAATGACCTTGCTCCAGTCCTTCTTTGCCTATGTGACCCAGGCAAATCCTTCTCATTTCCACCTCAGACTCCTTTGTCAGTGACAGAGTAATGCGGAACCCCCAATCCCGGGACCACTGTGAAGAGGAACTCAAACAGTTAATCCAGAGACTGCCATAGCCCCTGGCAAAGTCAGTCCCTAGTATATAGGCATTCCAAAGCATCTATTTCTCACAAGGCGAGCACTGAGCCAACAATGGTCATCTACCCCTACCTTGTGACAGGGAATAATGACACACAAGTAAGTCAATGTCACATCATAAATGCGGTGTGGAAAAAAGGCACCACAGAAGCACCTGAGAGGTTTTCACACCCAAAGCAAAAAACAGTGCTGTTGCTGATTTTTGAATGAGCCAGGCTAGGAAAGGGGAAGAAGCAAAGAGGTTGGGCGCATGGTATCACAGAACACCAGCTCAGAGCTAGGCAGGTAGAGACAGAGGCAGGAACCTGTTCTATCACCGAGAGCCTCTGAACACCAGCATAAGGCACTTGACTAGCGTCTGTGAGCCAAGACAATCTCTACCATGAGTCCTCAAGACACCTAGTGCCTAGAAGGGCAGCTTCTTTAAATACAAAGCTGAATAGCAATCAATGTTACAGCCAAAAGAGGGAAGAAATGACCACACTAAATAGGATTAAAAGAAGCCAAAGGACACAAATATTCACTGAACTAAACTACTCATCAAGCTCTGCTCTAGGCACTTTAACTCGACATTTCATTCTGAGAACCACTCAAATTCTGTGTTTAAAAGATGAGGAAACCAGGGCTGACAGACCTGTGCCCTGCTTAGGATCACACAGCTGGGAAGTTGGCTGCACCCCAAGGCTGGTGCTACCTGTCACACAGGTGACAATGAGCAGGGCCTGGTTAACAATATGCTCAGGTAACTCTATGGCTAGCCAGGATTTCACTGGCCAGGACCTGCCAGGCACAGCAACCTCTCCATGCCCCAGAGAGCAGGGTGATGTGAGCAGGGGAGGCAGCCATGTAGCAATCCAGACCCCTCAAAATCCTAACTGTAGGACTGTGCACGTGGCCTCAAGAGGCAGGATTCTAAATTCCATGCCACCATGTAGCCAGATGAACAAGCCCTTGTGTGCCCAGACTCCCCCTCTGGAGAACTGTCCTGGTTCCCTCTCAGTCCTCACACCCCTGCCCCAGCCACATCCTCAAACACAATTCTGTTCTTGTTTTCAAGGACTTTCCTCAGCAGTAGGATGGAGAAGAGACACAGAGTGTGCTCAGAAAGAAAGATAGGACTTAGAAAAAAGATCCAAAGACAGAAATGGTGGAGAAACAGGCTTAGAACTTAGGACAGAGATCACAGGGGGATACAGATTTAGGAGACATGTGCAGGAAAAGCCAACAACATGGAATACTGAACACAGGCAAAGGCAGCAACATGGAATACTAAACACTCTTCAAGGTAAGCACTTCAGACAAGGATGAGTGAGGCAGAAGCAAGTGGCAGCAGAGTCCGAAGAGGCCACTAGGCTTGGCAGCCATGCTCCCTGGGCTGGTAAGAACTCACTGCACTATAGAGTAACTTAACCTAGGACTCAGCCAACTTCTGAAAGGAGCTAAGGAAGGAGTGACACCCTTTTGCTTCTCTGGCACAGGTCAAGCTTACACATCTTTGTAGCTCCCTAAGAGGGTCATAAATCAAGCCGACCTTGGCGCTGGCTGTGCTGCCTGACCACATGTGCCTTCATACTGTGCTTGGAGGTGAAGAGTCTATTACAGTTGGACACTGGGCAACGGCTTTTTGGAGCAACCACGTCTTGCAGGTGTTTCTTGGAGTGAATGTAGAGACTGCTACGAGCGGAGAACCTGGCACAGCACCCTGGAACAAAACAAATGATAAGTGTTAAACCTATAGATTATCAAGGAACCAATGCTGACATTTCCTCATCATCCTATCTAATAATAGACAAACATGGTAATTAACCATACCTCCGCTATGCTTCCCATTGGCTAATCAGCAGAATATGCAAATTAACTGCCAACCAAGATGGCGGCCAGCAGCCAGACACCTGAAGCGAACAGGAGGCTTGCTTGCTCCAGTGATGGAGGAAGCCAGGTTCCCTGCCTGCCTCGGC
>NW_006290305.1:1649129-1654417 GCF_000327345.1 Myotis davidii | reverse complement strand
CACCCCGAGTGCACAAATTTTTGTGCACTGGGCCTCTAGTCTATATATATAAAAGCCTAAGCAACTGGTCGCTATGACACGCACCGACCACCAGGGGGCAGTTGCTCAACACAGGAGTTGCCCCCTGGTGGTCAGTGCGCTCCCACAGCCAACCTCCCCTGGTCCCTCCCCTCCTCCCTCCCGCATCGGCCCTGATCAGGACTGGACTGGGCAAGACAGCCCCTATCGGCCCTGAGGCCAAAGGACCCACCCATACATGAATTTGTGCACCGGGCCTCTGGAATCAGAATAATGAGACAATGCATGCCCATGTTTTGGCCACTAATAAGGGACATACATTGAATACCTCTTGCAGCAGCATCATAAGGAATTAAATTTGAAAGCAAACTGTTTTAAAAAGGAGATCTGAAGTTCCACATCATTTGTGTGTAAGATGTGTGACCCTGAACAAGTTAACTCTGATTCTGTTTCATTACTCATTACACAGGGCTGCTGGAAAGATTAAGTTAAATTAAGTGTTAAACAACTCCTTTAATGTTCAAGTGCTAAAAAATTTGTACTAATCATCTCTATCAAGCTACTACTAAAAAAACAGCCATAATTCTATGACATTTAAGGTTAGAAGCTATCTCAACAGATCTCTAAGGCCTATTCCTCTTATTTTACCAGTGAGAAGTTGATGCCCAAAGGGACCAAGCAAATGGCCCTAAGTCAGGGACATAAGCTGAGCCTGGAGCTGGCATTGCCTTGCTGACTACTCAACTGCTTAACCAGTCCGTAAGACCGCAAATCTACATGCAGGTCAGAGGGAAAACAAGACAGATTCAAAAACACAGCCACCTTCCTTCATGCCCTGATTTTCCACTGTTGGAGCTCTACACCAACGTTTTCTCAGTCTGAACAAAGAAAACACAAACCTTCTCACTGATGGGGTTTTTGGCAGCTCATGACCTGGTAGGGACATGTAAACAACCAGCTGTCCTCACAGCCACCAAATTAAACAGGTAACTAACTAGAGCCACAGATCTAGTAAGTGCACTGCAGAGCCAACAGTCAAAACAGGTCTGATTTTGAAGTCTGTTCTTTCCAATACAATGCTCTCAAGATACAGCAATTAACTAAAAACCAAGTAAATCTAATGCTACAACTTATACTCACCTTGACCTTAGGCAACTAAAACTTACCTTTAAACAGCTAAAAATTACAACATCAATGTGGATATGGTGCTAGTTTACAGCTCAAAATAACGTATTAAAATCTACCTTCCACAGGACACTCAAACGGCTTTGTGCCCAGGTGGGTGATGCTGTGGCCTTTCAGATGCTCTGCTCTCGTGAATGACTTCCCACAGCCTTCCACAGTGCAGATAAACCTCCGATCATCATCGTGTTTCCTGCCAGGACAGAAAAACATGACACAGATTACTCACACAGCCCAGAGGCACTAGGCCTCAAAGACGATTTTTTGATTAAAATTCTGCAAAATATACCAAACTACAAATGCTTTGCATTTAAAAAAAAAACTTTTATCAGTACATTTCAGAGAACCTTAACTGTGTCTCTAGCCCACATGGGCAGATTTGCAATTTAGCCACCCTGTAATTAGAAATTCTACTTTATTTTAATGACCTAGCCGACCCCAGAGTCAGACACAGAAAAATCAGTGCTGCTTCAATCTAGCAAGAGCTGAGTCTCAATGTACTGATAAAGCTACCTCCAGTTTAAGAATCCCAATAATAAACAAGCTTCCCAATCCACAGAGGGCAACAAGAAGTGTGCACAGAAAATCCACTAAAAGGCGAAAGGACCTTCTCAAGCCCATGCATAAACACTGTCTTTTTCTGAGTAACATTTGTATATTAAACACTCAAACTCCAGCTATGCAAGCATGGACAAACTGCCCAACCTCTTGAGTCCCACTGCAAAACAGAGAGTAAGAACATCAGAGTCAGAGTTCTTGGGAAGATTACATGAAATACACAGAAGTGCTGAATAGCACCTTCTTATAGGCTAAGCCCTCTAAGGTCGTCATTATCACCATGGAAAGTTCGTATTGACATGAGGAAAGCTTATTCCACACCATAATTTTCTTAAAAGTATAGAATTGTACACAACAGGTACCAATTAAATTTAAGAACAAGTATACAAAGGAAAAAACTTTGGGTGACTTTGTGTGAACAGGATTCTCAGTGTTTTCCTTCTTAAGGCTTTCTGAACTTCCAAATTATCTACACTGGGCTTTCCTTATAACTTAAAGAAATCTGAGATAGTTTATCCATAGGCTTCTGCTACTAAGAAATAATTCATTCATTTTCAAACTTGTAATTCAACCAAAATGTATAAATTACCTTTTGTGCCTCAGGAGTTTAGACATGCTGGTAAAGGTCCAGCCACAACTGTCAGAGTCACAAATAAAAGGTCTTTCACCTTAGGAAAGAAAAAGTTACACCAAGTAATTATAAATACAAGCTACTACAAAGACAGATCTTGGATCCAAATTACATTGCGTTCCCTAGCTCATTACCTGTATGACTTCTCAGGTGAATTTTCAGGCGACAGGCTTTGTCATACTGTTTGCTGCAACCAGGAAAGGAGCAGGAAAAGAGTTCCTGTTCTCTGAAGTGGGCTCGGTTATGGGAAAACAGAGCACTCACCGTGATGAAGGTCTTCTCACAGCCTGAACAAAGAAAACACAAACCTGCTCACTGGTGTGGCAAAAATCACAGAAGACAGCTACACTAGCCACCATCCAGGACACTGCTGGCACTGAAGCAGATGAGGAAAAAAATGATTCAGAAGCACCTCTGGAAAGTTACTACCATTGACATCTGGCTTTGCAGTAACTAAAGTAGGATTGGCTAAGAGTAGCCAACAAGCACACGAAAGCCACCTGTTTTAAAATGACTTAGAGATGAAGGCTCTGATCAAGGGAAAGTCCTCCAATCGCAGCCATCTGCTCCATTCTGTGGCACAGGTCTTGCATACATTTTGAGAACTCAAATGTCAATTCGGTTGGTGTGAAATCCAAGAAAATCCAATGGGAGAAATTAGATACTAAGGAACAAGATTTTGTCTGTTAGGGTTGGGCTTGGAAGGGCCACAAACCATTGTAATATCTGAGACTTTCAAGCCCTTGGGGTGATGCTGCATCCTCTACACATATAATGTCGTCCCTGATATCCTCTGCAACAGGCAGCCCCCACCTGTCATCTGGCTTCTCTTTCTCCTTTTGCCCATTTCCTCAAGGCTCCCTACTTTGTCAAAGGAGGTTACTGGAGTCATCTTCATTCACATGGTCTTTCCCATCATCTCCATCCTCAGCCCCCAGTTGAGCCACCATCCAAAGGAGCCTGCCTGAGCAACTACCAGACTTTCCACACCAATTGTTATCCTTTGACAAAAACATCCAGTGCTCAAATAGGGTGGAAAATATCAGGCTGCAAGATGCCTATCAAGTGTCTTCATAGCAGCTCTTCACAGAGCATTTAACATGCTACCACAGTGCCTGTAAGCCACCCAGCAGATACATGCTGCATAGCACCACACAAAAGTACTGGCCCAAACAACCCTGTCCCTGGCAACATTGAACTGGGAAAATCAACCTCTCTAAATGCCCTAAAATCATACTCTTTGCCATAAATCTACTCTTCCCCCCTTCCCTTCCTTTCCCTGTTTTGGGCTTTGGTGAAGTCATACACTTGTTCAGATAAATCGAAGCATCCTAAATCTGTGCCTCAATAGAACCCCCATCGACAAACCAGCCCTTTATTCTGCCTCTGCATCTGGCGCCCCCTCACCATTCCCACTGCCTCTGCCTAGGGCAGCCCTAAGGAAACTCAACCTGGAACGTTTCTTGAAACTTCACTGATCCCTCTCCTGCTTCTGCCCCATCTCAAACACTGACACCCCACAGATCATTGAGCTCAAAACTTCAGGAAGACCTCCTGGCCTAAAGCAGGCTAGACCCCTGATTTTCCTAGTAGTATACTCAGAATCATGCCCTCTGTGCAGTCTTTAAGCCATGGTAGATTCCCAGGGTGTATGACAGAAAAAGGTTTCCAATCAGTGGCCTGAAGCCACGTCCTCCAGGAAGAGGGCCACATGAAACCATCTACAGCACATCGGAGGGAAACTCTAGAACCTGCTGGCATTTTGCATTTCACTCTTTCAAGCTCTCTATACTTCAGTATATTTTATATTTTACATTAGGAGAGCATCGAATGTGTGATACACGTCAACATACCCGTGGGACTCACGCTAGGTGCGTGCTTGCCTTTCTGTTTTAATGAGTTGGTGGTGGAAGGTCCTTCACCCTCTGCTCGGCCCTCCCACACCCTCCCAGCCCACAGGCCCTGCCTCGGCTCTGCAGCTTTTCCCACCAGCAATGCCTCCTACCCTACTTCCCCAGGCCAGTTCCTTCCCAGGAAGGAATTTTCTCTTCCCTGGGGCACTCTCTCTCAGAGCACCTACACCACCAACCAGTAAAGAATTCACCAGTAAAGAATTCACGGTATGGAAGCCTTATCTCCCTGCCCCTGCAGGCAATCACTGTGGACAAAGAACCACCACTGGATTTCTCGGATTTCTCTTCCACCTTGCTGGGCCTCAGTCACAGTCACTTCTTCTGTCACAGGAGGATAATTTTAAGAACTTGACAAAACTGTGAAGTCCAAAGAATAGTATAAAAGGCACAGAATCGCCTTAACCGGTTTGGCTTAGTGGATAGAGCATCAGCCTGTGGACTGAAGGGTCCCAGGTTCCATTCTGGTCAAGGGCATGTACCTTGGTTGCGGTGTGTGTGTCTGTGTATATTTGATTTATTTATTTATTAACCTATGTGTGTGTATGTGTATGTGTATATTTTATTTATTTATTTATTAACCTATGTGTGTGTGTGTGTATGTGTATATTTTATTTATTTATTTATTTATTTATTTATTTATTTTTAAAGGCACAGGATCTGTGCTACACCATCTTAAGGCCTTACATCTGGACGGCTCCACCAATTGGTGTGCCCCACCAATATCTGAGGAGTTAATGTTTCTAAATGAGACGGAGGAAAACAAAGACCTGTCTCCTAACAAAACTCTGGGAAGATGCGTTCTCTCTTTCACTAACCAGAAGCACATTCAGAGCCATCTGCTGCCGCCACCCTGGGGAAGGACAACTGTGATCCCCTGGGCGAGCTGCGGTCGAGATCCCCACGGCCAGGCAGGGGGTCAGGTGTCCCAGGAACAGCTAGGACACACACACCCAGCACGGGAGCGCTACCGTCCCCGCCCCTCGCAC
>NW_006290305.1:1647112-1648032 GCF_000327345.1 Myotis davidii | reverse complement strand
CGGGGCAGCCCCGCTCGGCCCCCGAGGGAGCTGGGCTGGTCCTCTGCTGTGGTTTGAGCGCTCGAGGCTAGCCTGACTTACAGCAATCCCCTTTCATCTGGGGAATGGGTTAGTCATTGGGGACCAAGCCGGGCACCCGGGCGTGTGACCCCCTGGTTCATGGGTCCATGCTCAGCCCACTGAGCCACACCGGCCCGGCTCGCCCCCTTTTCCTTGCCTCATTGATTAAAACCCCTTCCCCAACAATTTTTTTGTTAAAAACGTTTCTTTTTCAGACTAATTTTTTTATTTTGGTTCTATATAGTATTTTTGATGCTGGTTATGAAAACAGTTTGTAACTCGTCTTCCTATAAACCATATTTTTTTACCATATTTTCTTAGTATACTCGTCGACGACTGAAAAAGAACATTTTGTGAAAACGAGTATACACGTTTCTGCCGGGGAAGGGGTTAAGCTGTGACATCTCATCTTCCTTGCTCTGGAACTAGGATTTACACAATCAGCTTCCCTGGTTCTGAGTCCTTCAGACTCAGGCTGAATCACATCAATGGCTTTCCTGGGTTTCCAACTTGAGGGGACTGCCGTGTTATATTTATCATTTACGTATATCTATCTATACACACCTGTATAATTATATATGCACTAGAGGCCCGGTGCACAAAAATTTTCGACCTGCTGGCTTAGGCCTGCTCCCGGGTGGCAGAGGGCAGGCCCAATCCCTAGGTGCAGCCCCTGGTCGGGCTCAGAGCAGGGCCAATTGGGGAGTTGGGGCGCCGCCCCCTGTCATGCACAGAGCAGGGCGGGTTGGGAGGTTGCGATGCCACCCTCAGTCACGCTCAGGGTAGGGCTGATTGGGGGGTTGGGGCATCGCCCCCTGTAACACTCAGGGCAAGGTCCATGGGGAGGGTGCGGTGCCACC
>NW_006290305.1:1626115-1646674 GCF_000327345.1 Myotis davidii | reverse complement strand
TACAAACTGCAGGCTCAGAGGACAGCAAGGCAGGCGGGGATCGTTGGTTTCCTCTGTCACTGCAGCAAGCAAGCCTCATGTTAATTTCCAGCTGCCTGGCTGCCGGCCGCCATCTTGGCTGGCAGTTAATTTGCATATCGCCCTGATTAGCCAATGGGAAGGGTAGCGGTCGTATGCTAATTACCATGTTTCTCTTTTATTAGATAGGATAGATAGATATACCCCCTATTGGTTCTGTTTCTCTGGAGAATCTAATACATAGATTCAAGTCCCAATAGAAACCATGCAGGTGTGTATGAAATCACCTGCTCATGCCCAAGAACAGCAAGCACACTTGGCCTGGCTATTAGAGTGCAGTAGGAAATAGTAGGGACTGTAGCAAATTGGAAAAAACAGGCCAGCCCCATGAGGCCCCCAGCTGATTGCTGTCACTGAGGCAGTGAGGGTACAGTGTCGCCTGATCTATCCATTTGTTCAAGTAAATGCAAAATCTAAAGTTTTAAGTGAAATCTCCTAATTTGTAAAAATTGGTGATAATGTAAATATATATATATATTTTAAAGGGCAGGCCAAACAAAATGCAACTGCAAGTCCAGTCCCCAGCCCCCAGCATAAGCATCCATTCTGGAAGGCCAAGGGCAAGAGAGCACACCGCTCAGCCAACACCTCCTCAACTGGCCAGGGCGGGCCAGCAAGTAAAGCATCTGGTTCCCAGGAGCTCCAGGTTCACAGGAAGCAGAGACTGCCCAGGGAGAGAATTTTCAAGGCAACTAAAGCCTACACCCATTATAGCCAACTTGTTTCTATTTTGTTTTTGTTGGGGTTTTTTTGCTTTTGTTAATCCACACCTGAGGCTATTTTTGTTGACAAAATGGAGTCCTTTAGAGAGAGTGGAAGGCAGGGAGGGAGGGGGAGAGAGAAAACCATCTATGTGAGAGAGAAACATCTATTGGTTGCCTAGGGCACACACCTGGATCAAACCTGCAACCCAGGTTCCTACCCTTGACTAGGAATCAAACCCGCAACCCTTTGGTTCCCAGGCCAACGCTCCAACCACTGAGCAACCGGCCAAGGCATGATAGAAACATTTCTAAGTGGACTACACATTTCTGCTATTAAAGAAAAACCTTCACTGCTGAAAGCTTTTGTGAAAGAAAGGGTTTATTGAGCCATATGCTAGCCAGAAAAAGGACTACCACGTCCTGGGTATGCAGTTTAAACCGCCAGCAGCAGGGCTAGATGGGGAAGACGAACATATCTACTATCCTGTAGCTACCCGGGCTCTTTTACAGAAGTTGTTTTGAAAGAAGTTTACATTGGCTATAGACAAGAGGGTGGGCAGAAAAAGGTGGAGCAGGGACAGTTCTAGGAGAGGTGCACAGTTCATAAGGAAAAAAGATTTACTACTTTTGATTGTGGGCAACAGTCTAGAAAGTTCCTGCATAAGCAGGATGCAGTGGCATCTGATGGTCAGCTGTTTCTTTTTAAACAGCCACCTGGAAGTTGATTCAACGCTCCAGCAACATTCAGCGATACAAGCAGCCTTTTGTTAGTCGTCCCACAGCTATTAACTGGTTAATTACCCTTGTCTCTATACCAACTATAATTTAATTTAGGACTCAGAGTTTTTTTCTTGTCACTACGTTCTTAAAAATAAGACTGAACTGGACACATGGGACATCCATGCTGTTCTACCCACTCCATGGTTACTGAGGCTGTGGTCAGTTGCCCTAAACCCCCACTGAGTCCCAGGGTGGCCGAATTCTGGACGTCAGTAGTCCCTTCTCCCTGCTGGCAGCTGGCCGCAGGCTGATGGGCTTGTGCCCAGCGAAGTAGCCTGCTCCCTGGCATGGCTTGGGATGGAGCCAAGAGGGGTTCTGAGGCCTTTGCATGTGGGTAGAAGCCATCTTTGAACTTGGCCCAAAGCTGGCCATCGAGCCCTGCCTGTCCTTAATAAGAGAAGGTGCTGGATGGGAAAAGAAGGGCCTGATCTCAAAATCGAACATATCTTCTCCATGTTTCCCTAGGGACAGGGAATGCTCAGGCAGCTGTATGACAGGGGGCTTGACAAGGAGACTTGTTGACAGACGCTGTGCTGGTTTAGATGCTGTGCTTGCTGTGTGGAACCAAAGCCCTGCTGGGATGACTTTAACAGCCGAGGACCAAGGAGTCTGGAGAGGGGCAGGCCCATGCTGGAATAGCAGCCCCAGGTGCTGCCAAGAGCACAGGTTCCCGTGCCTTCCCACATGCACCCTGCCTATGCCTCTGTGAACCTCATGGTCACAGAATGGTTGCTGTGTGTCAGCATCACACCTGAGGTTCTAGCAGGAGGAAGGGGCAAAGGCAAAAAGCAATCCAGCCGCATCTCTACATTTCTATTAGAAAAACCCAGCTTTCCCAGAAGTCCTACCCGGCATCCTTCTACCTCATTTCATGGGCCAGGACGAGGCCAGAGGTCACTCACTCCCAGTTGCAAGAAAGACTGGAAAATCAACTATTTTTACTGGGTATATTGCTGCCCAGACAATATTGGGATTCTGTAAAACTGAAAACTCAGAATCCAGCCAGACTGGCTCCCTCTCTGCAAACATGGAAGGGGAGGGGTGAAAAGTTTTCTGTGGCTCTTTGGAAACCCATCCCCCAGTCTCTTTCTTAATTCTTGGTTTAGGATGAGCCATTTTTAAGTCTGTAATGGGCCCTACAGGGGGCTAAGCTAAGGCCAGAAACTAATGAGAATAAGGTAAGTGGTCAAAGCTGCTCTGCTTAGCATAGCAAGGTCACAGGGGTCTCCTAGTGCAGAGAGCCAGCAAGCGCCGTGCCACCAAGGGGGCCTGCTCTGGGGCAGTGTCCCCCTGATTCCCTGCATGGCCCTGGATCAGTGGTTCTCAACCTTCTGGCCCTTTAAATACAGTTCCTCATGTTGTGACCCAACCATAAAATTATTTTCATTGCTACTTCATAACTGTAATGTGGCTACTGTTATGAATCATAATGTAAATATCTGATATGCAGGATGGTCTTAGGCGACCCCTGTGAAAGGGTCATTCAACCACCAAAGGGGTCGTAACCCACAGGTTGAGAACCGCTGCCCTGGATGTTTATAGGAAAGGGAACAAGTCCCAATTACCAGTCTGTGGGGCAGGAAGGATGAAAGAGGAGGAGCAGGGAGCTCATCTCTCCACTTTGCTTCTTTTTGTAATTGGGGAAAGAATAAAGCAGAAGCACCACCCCTTTAAAGAAAAAAATAAAAAGCACCTGCTTCAAAATGAAGGCCTGAAGAAGTATGGTCACATGATCCCCTCTGCCTGGGTCATCATTGAGGCTGGGCTCTGGGGCCTGGCAGGGGCGGGTGAAGCCAGCCTCAGATCCCACACTGCTCCTACAGGGCACCTGGTCCCAAGCAGGCCTCCTGAGCAGACTTCTGCCATAAGTGATCCGCCATGGGTAGTACCCCTGCTCTCTCCTTTTTTCCCCAAGGAAGTATCACTAATCTTTAGGGCAGAGCTCAGCCGGCCCCCATCCCACCACCCTGCATCCGCCCCGCCCACACCATGGTGCACAGCTCTCCAGGCAATCCTTTCTTTTCCTACCTTCCTCCCTGGACCCCTTCAAGCCCGGGGCCTGGTGACTGTTTCTTTGTGCCCAAAGCTGGGGCGTGGAGGTACAGAAAGTACCTGCACAAATGAACAGGCACGGTGGTCGGCAAACTGCGGCTCGCGAGCCACATGCGGCTCTTTGGCCCCTTGAGTGTGGCTCTTCCTAAGCCTTAGGACTACCCTAATTAAGTTAATAACAATGTACCTACCTATATAGTTTAAGTTTAAAAAATTTGGCTCTCAAAAGAAATTTCAATCGTTGTACTGTTGATATTTGGCTCTGTTGACTAATGAGTTTGCCGACCACTGGGCTAGCAGATGGAAAGAGAGCTGCATGGATGGCTGGAAGGTGGGCAAGGGACGGTGATTGATTAAAAACCTGCCCATAGGAAAGCCCGCCCCTTCTTAGGAAAAGGAATGACAGGAGGCTGAGAAGGGACTTAGTTGATGCCCAGCTCAGCCAGTATTCACGACACGCCTACCTCCAAAGCTCCTATAGCCCCAAACAAGACTTTCACTGCCCTCCCAGGTTCTCAGGGGAGCGACCTGGTCTTGGAGAAATGGCCCCACCTCTGTGGGCCTCAGCTGGCTCATCTGTGGAATGGGGACAGCAACAGCCCACTCTCTAGGGTGCTGTGAGGCCCCATGAGGGCATGGGTGTGGACCTGCTGACCCAGGAGAGGAAGGTGTGCAGCGAGAGATGTGGTGTGGCTGTGAGGATGAGGACAGGGGACAAGGGGGGAACATGAGGGCACCGTGGCCGGCTCTCGGTGCTCATGGCCGCAAGGCCTGCTGGAGCATGTGCTCGTCTGCCACCTGGTGTGGCAGTGTCACCACCAAGCCCTTGTTCTCCCGCATCGTCTCGCAGATGATCTCATAGGCCTTCTGGTTCCCGGACCAACAGCGGCGGGCCACCTGTCAAAGGGTGCGGAGGGCTGTGCTATAGCTGGTGCCAACATGACCGGGCTCCCAACAAGGCATTCTGGATACCCTGGGGCTGGGCTCAAACCCGCTGGTGGACTCTCTGTACTATCTGTGGGGTCAGTCTGTCCCAGTCCCCGCCCCCCCAGGCTCAGACCTCCTCCTCTCTTGGCCTGATTACTGCTTACCTGCCTCTCTGATCTGAAACCAGCTAGCCTTCTGCCCAGCCTCCCCACCACCACCACCCCCACCCCTGCCACTCCATGTAAGGGCACAGGCCAGGCACCCAGGAGTCATCCTCAGCACCCCTCCTCTCTGGCCTCATAGATGGACACCCACCTTGGATCAGCCTTAAAATCTCTCTCCATCCACTTCCTTCTCCCATCTCCATCATCAGGGCTCCCTGGATTACTGTCATGGCACCTCCCCCCGACCTCCTCCTCGCCTCCCTGCAGCCATTCTTGCCAAGCCCCGCCCACTGGTCCTCCCACATCTCCCCCACTCATCCTTTCACTGTTTCACTGCCTTCAGGATGAAGACTCTCCTCTGCTGGGGGCTCCCAGGGAGTTGGGCCTCCAAGCACCCCTTCACCCCCACTCTCACATTGTGCTCCGGGCCACCCAATGTCAAACTCTCTGGGCTCCTGTGCTCCCTATTTCACTCATGACTGCACATACCCTTCCTCACCACCTGACTCCCCATTTGTTCCCCCTTCCCGTCTACCTGTGATATGGTCCAAGAGAGGAAGGAGCCCCCACCACACACCCACCACACACCCATCCTGGATCACAGCAAAGCTGATGGGTAGCCGCAGAGCCAGAGGCTGTTCTAGTGAAGGTCCTGTACTCTCTGACCCGCCTCAGAGATGGTGGAAAGATAAGGCTTTAAAAGGAGGCCTCTCCTACCAGCAGGGGGGAGAGGGTGCTCTCACTGGGCAGGCAGGGTCAGATGCCAGGGGCCCCCTGTGTGGACAGAGGCTGGACTGGAGGGTAAGGCCAGAGGCCAGGAGATACAAAGAAGCCTCTGGAAACAGCCCAGAAGAGATGCAGTAGCTGATGAGGAGAGACACGAAGGACCAGGGATGGCCATTTCTGGGATAAAAGGGACAGAACTCAGACTCAGCTCTGCAGTTGGAAGGGGCGAAAGCACCGATGGAGAGAGAAGGCAGGGGAGAGACCAGGGGTGACTTACTCCATTGGAGACGTCCCAACCAAGCATCATCTTGGCCCTCTGCTCAGCCTCCTGGGTCCCATCTAGCACGAGGCCAAACCCACCATTCATCACCTCACCCCTGGCAAGAGACAAAAGAGTTTCCAGATCACCTCTGGGTCCTGACCCTCACAGAGCAGGCAGAAATGCATGGGAGTTGGGGATGTTCTGGAAGCCCTGTTTGAGGATGTGTTGTGGTAGCCCCTGGGGCCAAAGCCTGTGCCCTCTTGACAGCCTAAGATGCAGGAGCCTCACAGTACTGTGCTGTCCACTCCTGCCTCTGTGCTTTCCCCCAGGGACCCTGAGCCCACCTCCAGGGCCCACTCATGTGCCCCATCGTGCTTGAAGCCTGGCCTCCCGAGTGAGACATGATGCCCTTCTCCTGTGCTTCTCAGAGTACTTCCTGTGCAGGGTGCTTCCTCGGGGGTCTCTTGCATCGCTCAACTCAATTGTCATTCTTCCTGATTTCCTCTTTATGCTCCTTGTCTTATCTCTTTCTACTTCCTTTAGGTCAGCGGTTCTCAACCTGTGGGTCGCGACCCCTTTGGCGGTCGAACGACCCTTTCACAGGGGTTGCCTAAGACCATCTTGCATATCAGATATTTACATTACAATTCATAGCAGTAGCAACATTACAGTTATGAAGTAGCAACGAAAATAATTTTATGGTTGGGTCACAACATGAGGAACTGTATTTAAAGGGCCAGAAGGTTGAGAACCACTGTATAGGTGTATTTTGGGGTCCTGATTACTTGATTTGAAAGCTGAGTTCCTTTATTTTTAGCATTTGTTTCCTAATTAACACATTTCTCTGAATTCTGTCTGACCACCTTCTCTCACAGGTGTGCTATGTTCGTATGTTCATTTGTTTCTTAATAGATGTCATTGGAGTTTACTTGAGTATGTTAGTGCTATTCTACTGTCCGCATATTTGCCTGTGGTTTTTCTCCATCAGCCATGAGGACCCTCTCCTTCCTGGCACCCCTGGACTTCTGTCCTCACCCTCGATGTCATTATCAATGGCTGCTGGGCCCAGCCAAAGTTCCCACTCAGCTCGAATCCCTATACTTCACGTGTCCCCTCCAGTTACTCACTGGAAATGCCCCGGATGATGTCAGTGCCTTCCAGGGCTCTTCTGCCAAACACGGACACCTGGGACCACAACATATGGCCTTTCAGTACCCAGTGCCAATGAGTTTGCTCTTTCTCCTTCCCATGCCCGGAAGGTGCCTCTAGTTACTCTAGTCTCAGATCCTTCAGGACTGTCAGGCCTTATCTGCTTCTCTGCCCGGCTGGGACCCTACTGATAATTTCAATCAGTTCCCACCAAGAAGGGGAGGAGCCCTCTGCCCCAGGAGCACCAGTGCTCCCACTCTGGGCACAAAAGCTGCCCCTGCCTGGCCCTCAGCCTGGTGTTGATGCCAGCCCCGTGCATGTCTTGCAGCTGGGAGCCTGTTCACAGGCATGGGGCTGGCCAGGTATGGGCTGGCTGATGCTGGTTATCAGAGAAGAAAGCAGATGGCAGCAAAAGTCACTAAGTGAGGACTCCCGTGTGCCCTTCAACCAAAGAGGTCTTTTTGAGATTAGAACTACGTCTTTCATTTTTGGATCCATAAGCCCAGATGGTCAGGGACCAAAGTTGCTCAGCTCTAGGTGTCCTCCGCAAACCTCGCCCAAGGAGGAGCCCTGAGCACGCTGAGCCCAGGAAAACGGGGTGCTAAAGGCAGCATTGCTCTCAGTGCAGCATTTGGGGACAACTAGCCCTTTGAGAAAAACATAAAAGTAGAACCTAACATCACACATAAAGGAAAACAAAATGTTTAAAATTGTGAGACGAATAAATAAAATCTAGGACAATGTTTTGTTTTTAAGTCAGGAGAGGGATAGGTGTTTTAAAGCAACATTTAAAAAAACAGAGCCAGAATAGAAAAGCCCCTGTGAGGAGAGGGGATCTGCCCTGGTAACCATGCCAAAAAGCCCAGCTGTGGGGAGTGCGGTTTATTCTCAAACCCCAACAATAACTTCTTGGGTCCTGCTTGGGGCAGAGACAGAGCAATACCATGGCATGGGGCCTGCCCGTTTCTGCCCGAAGCGGCTCCTATAACAGCTACCTGGGCTCTAGAGCTCCCTGCTAGCAGCAAGACTGTCAGGCCTGCATGGGAACTGAGGGCTCCCTGATCAATCACTCTGCCTCGTATTCACCTTCCCAGGTGGGCTTCCCCAATAACCCTTTGTACACTCCCAACCCGACCTCAGCCCCTGCCTCCTGGAGAACCCAACCAGCACAGATGCTTTAAACAAAGTTCAAAGACTATTGACACAAACCCAACACATTCATCTTGTATCTAGAATCGATGAAGAATGCCTGCAAATCAATAAGAAAAAGCACACAACTCGAGAGCAAAAACCTCGGAGTAATCCAATTCAAAATAAGAATTTATTACTTCTTGCCTACCAGGCTGGTAAACCCCATGTTAACACCCAGTGAGTGATCACATTTAGTGTTGAGGAGGTTAGGCAAACAAGAATTTTTATATCAGGAAATTTGTTGGCAGCTATCATTTAGGTTTAAAATGCCCACCTTTTTTGAACCTGAGATTACAACTAGCATCTCGTGACAGAGGTTAACATTTACAGGAGGCATGCCATGTGTCAGACCCTGTTCTGGCACCTTTACAAGAGATTGGTGGTGGGTTGGCTCAAGCATTTGAGCTAGGCCTCCTGCCAACCCAGCGCAACCCAACTCAAAGTTATTTATCTCTGCTGGGTAGTATTTATGTCTTCGATGGGTCTGTTGTAGCAATTACATGGGCTTGCACACATTTCTTTTTTTAAAATATATTTTTATTGATTTCAGAGAGGAATGGAAGGGAGAAAGAGATAGAAACATCAATGATGAGAGAGAACCATTGATTGGCTGCCTCCTGCATACCTCCTACTGGGGATTAAGCCCGCAACCCGGGCATGTGCCCTTGACTGGAATTGAACTCTGGGACCCTTCAGTCCGCAGGCCCACACTCTATCCACTGAGCAAAACCGGCTAGGGATAACACACATTTCTTAAAAGACCTTACGCCTGTTATGCACTGCATAAGCCTTAGCTATTATTAACTCATTTAATCTTCACCAGTAGCTACACAGCGGTTGCTATTATTATGACCATTCTGTCAATGAGAAACAAAGCTCAACAGCTTAACTTGTGCAGTCAAACTGACTTCAGAATCCATGATGTTAATTAAGCAACAAAATTGTACATACAAAGATGCTCCCTGCTGCACTGGGGATAGGCGGGGCGAAGGAGGTCTCTGTGCACAGATGGCCGGAGCCCTTGATGCCCTGGCTACTCAGAGTCCGCGGGCAGCAGAAGCAGCATCACCAGAGCTGGTTAGAAACGCTGAATCCCAGCCCCTCCAGACCTGCCTAGTCAGAATCTCCATTTTAACAAGCTCCCCAGGGAATCCTGTGCACGTTTGAGTTGCCCATTAAGAGGAAAACATGTCAGTATCTGGATAAAGATGGTTGATCAAATACATCAATTTATTCCTCAAAGACATGGGCCCCGGGACTGGTTCTGGGTGTAAGGACAGAGGCACATCAGAAGGTGAGAGAGCAAACATGAAACACAAAGATACAGGACAAGTCTCAACGCCCAATAGTGAGGCCCTGTCCCTACCACCCAGCTCCCAGAACTGACTGAGACTTCCCTACAAGGGCAGGAGAACCAACTAGCCCTCTCTAAACAAGCAGACAGTCCAGCCAGCGTGGCTCAGTGGTTGAGCATCGACCTATGAACCAGGAGGTCATGGTTTGATTCCTGGTCAGGGTATATGTCCGGTTTGAGGGCTCAATCCCCAGTAAGGACATGCAAGAGGCAGACAATCAATGATTCTCTCTCATCATTGATGTTTCTATCTATCTCTCTCTCCCTCTCCCTTCCTCTCTGAAATCAATAAAAATATATTTAAAAAAATAGGCAGATATCAAGGACAGCTGGACAGACACCACAAGGACAGACACTAAGTGAACAATCAGAAGGAGGGGCTCTGAGGAGACAGAAGCAACAGAGAAAGCAGAAAACAACACACAGCTGACACTGCTCATCAGGAAACATAAAATGCAAAAACAAAACTAAAAGCAAATCCAGTGATAGCCGGGTAAGTTTATAACTTAGGAACACGGATTTCCATACAACAACACAAAACAAAGCTAGAGTTGGATGTGATTTCCTCTTGGAATAGGAATGGTCATGGGACAGATTTTTTTCCTGCTAATATTTGCAGCAAGCTTTGCAGGAGTATCTGATGCATTAAATTATGTACTTACGTATGAGTGAGTCTAATGAATTCCAACATGAATTGGAGGTGTTCCCAAAAGAGCCCTCAAGAACAGCCAGAATGCAGAGCTGGGGGCAGCCCAGGGGTTGGGAGCACCGTGGGAATTTACACCCGCTGTCCTGAGAGCCCTAGTGCCGTGGGTTAGAGCAAGCAGTGTCCTGCCTGAATTCTGGCCCTGCTGTCCCCTGCTCAGAGGCCCTCGTGTTGTTGACTCTCAGCTGCTTTGCTCTGTCCCTTCTTGCCCTCTGTTGTCCCATTGGCAACGATGAATTGGTGGATCTGGGAGGCAACAGATCCGAGTCCAGATTCCAGCTCTCCCACCAACTCTGTGGCCTTGGGCAAGTTACTCGCCTTCAAAGTCACTCTTCGACTCGAGAACCCTCTCATTAAATCCAGCGACAACCAGCCAGGTATCCGGTACCAGGCACTCTTCTCGTCCCTGTTTTCTCTAGCCTTTGTATCCAAAAGGACATGCATTCCGGTTACATTCTCCATTAACTAGAGCCACCTGACTGAGCTGCAGCTGGAAATTTCAGCCAAGCCGGCCCATCGGAATGCCCTGGGAAGCAGAAGTGCTCAAAGACTTGGCTCTGGAGGGCAAGGCCAAGCTTGATCCGGCCAGAACGGGAACGGGCTCAGAGGTCAGTTCAGAGGTGGCCAGGCCCAGGAAGCTGTCCTCCTCTCTGGAGCCGCAGCACCCCTGCTGCTCTTGTCTGGGCGCGTCCCCAGGTGACCCCGCAGAGACAGACCCTGTGCAGGTGCAGCTTAGCCTCTGGTGCCTCCGTTTCCTCATCTGTAAAATGTATTTTCCTTCTAAGATTAGGCGAAAGAATCGATTTGAAGAGCCTACAAAATGCTTGCCATGGGGCCCATGTGCAATAAATGTTAGTTATTCATTATTCTTCGCAGCAGATGTGATATTATGACTTAGAGTAAGAAATATATAGGGTGTCCCCAAAAATGTATACATACACTTTGAAATACATACACAGTATTTATTAAAATACATTTCATTTTCAAAAGTGAGCTATCAGCTGTCAAAGTGTGTATATAATTTTTGGGACGCCCTGTATCTATGGTCTTTATCCCATTTCTGGCACAGAACTGAAACCTTTGGAATACCTAAGTGTTGAGAACAATAAAGATGTCTTTATGTTAATGAGGTGACTTGTCCCCGCCCCCACCCCCACCCCACCTACTGATAGGGGTTGGTTGCCAGGGGAACCAACCAGGACGAGAGGGTTGGAACTTGCAGTCCCACCCCCAGACCTCCAGGGAAAATGGAGCTGAAAGTTGAATTGATCAGCAATGGTTAGTGATTTCATCAATCATGCCTATGTAATGAAGCCTCCGTAAAAAACAAAAAGGATGGGGTTCGGATAGCTTCAGGCTGGGGGGTCAGAATGCTGCCACACACCACTGTGTGGGGCCCCAAACTCCATAAAGACAGAAATTTCTTTGTTGGGACCTCATCCTACATATCTTTTCACCTGACTGTTGATTTGTATCCTTAAATCTCTTGTAATAAATCGGTAATCTAGTGAGTAAAGGGGCTTCCTGAGTTCTGTGAGCCACTCTAGCAAATTAATAAACTCAAGGAGGGGGTTGTAGGAACCTCCAATCGGTAGCAGTTCAGTCAGAAGTAGGCAACAACCTGGGCTTGCGATTTGAAGTGAGGTGAGAACAGTCTTGTGGGACTGGGCCCCTAACCTATAGGATCTAAGGCTTTCTCCAGGTAGACAGTGTCAGAATTGAGTTGAATTGTAGGTGTTGGAGAAGACTGCTGAGTGGAGTGAGAAAACCTGTACATGTTGGTAGTAGAATTGTAGTGAACATCTTCATGACGGAGCTGTAACTGTCAGCCAGATTGAGATCCTCCCAGAAACCCCCATTTCCTACCAGTGAAGACTGGAAACAGTACTGGCCAGGGCAGAGTCCTGAGCCAGGGACCCAGGAGAACAGGGAACCCAGGCCTCCCACCTCCCTGCCTGTCGCCTGGGAATCCGAGGTGGACTAAAAAGACAGCACTGTGAGAATTCCTGAGGAAATATATTTGTGAACGCCAAGTGAAAACTGGCATCAAAGGGGCAGTCATGGTTCTTACAGCCTTCCTGTGTTGTGTGGCAGGTGAGACCCCAAAGGAGGAGTGGTTTGTGCCAGACACTCCCCCACACTTCACCCCCAATGTTCTGTCCCTCCAACATCCAGCTCACTGGAGGAAAACATCACAGTAAAGCCTTCAGCAGAGGGAGCTTGGGAGAGGCAGGGCCCAGGACCCTCAAAGAAATCCCTGTGCCTTCCAGGGAGCCTGCACCCCCACCACCTGTTCTCCAAAACGTTCTTACCAGCCCACGCCCCCACCGTTGTGAAGAGCGACCCAGGTGGCTCCTCGAAAGGCATCGCCCACGAAGTTCTGCACGGCCATGTCTGTGGAAACAAAGCCACCACCGTTATTCCCTGAAGGAGGTTGGCCGGGTCCAGGCCAGGCTCTGGCCAGTATACAAGTGGGCATCTACAGACCCCACTGGCTGAGCCAATACCACTCAGGCCTGGAGGACAGATGGGGAACTAGGCACAGATGACCCTAGAAACAGTAACAATTTATGTGTGCAAAGCTAAGCCAAGGCAGGAGAAATGGACAAATTCCCACTGGTACCCGTCCCTATAATAATTATGCTCACTAGCACTGAATGCCAGATAAAGTGCCCAGAAGCAGAAAGAAAACAGAATTAACAGGGAGGTGGTAGTGGTTTTAGTTTAGAGATGTAGAAAGCCAAAGAACGTCACTCCCACCCTTAAAACAAACCAAAGAATAGGGAGGGAGGATCACAAATTAATGACTGTTCTCGACTCCACCAGGGAACTGATGTCCTAGGGCAACTAATTTGAAATCTGGAGAGAGATAGGCATTTGCACAGAAAAACTGAACCCAACCTGGTCACCTTACAACTACCTAAACTGATAAAGGACAAGCATGAGCCCTGGGACTGTGAGGTCCATGGGACATGGATATACGGGGGCTTGAACCCTTTGACAAGCTCTTATTCCAAAAACTCCACCAGGTGCTCACAGAGAAGACCAGGGAGAATCCTGAGCATGCTTTTTCTTAGTGCTGCTCAGTGAAGATTGGGAAGTGCCATGAGCTAAGAAATCCAAGAAATGCAGCTGTAGACACTGGAGAAGGCCAGGAAAGATTCTCCCCTACAGCCTCCTAAGATGTCATGGCCTGGCCAACACCTTGACTTTGGCCTATTGAAACTGACTTCAGGCTTCTGGCTTCAGAACTGTGGGAGAATACGTTTGTGTTGTTTTAAGCCACTAAGTTTGTGGTGGTTTATTACAATGGCCACAGGATACAAATATAAACTACTAGAGGCCTGGTGCACAACATTTGTGCGGGCGGGACGGGTCTCTTTAGCCCGGCCTGCACCCTCTCACAGTCTGGCAGCCCTCGGGGGTTGTCCACCTGACAGCTTAGGCCTGCTCCCAGGGAATCAGGCCTAAGCCACAGTTGGACATCCTTATTGCTGCCAAGGAGGCGGGAGAGGCTCCTGCCACCTCTGCTGCTGTGCTCACAGCCGTGAACCTGGCTTCTGGCTGAACGGCACTCCCCCTGTGGGAGCGCACTGTGTTGAGCGTCTGCCCCCTGGTTGTCAAGTGCACATCATAGTGACCGGTTGTTCCTGGTAGTTCCGCCTTTAGAGTCAATTTGCATATTACCCTTTTATTATATAGGATATTAATATCAGAGAATTAATTTCAGAACCAGGAATATTATATAATGATAAAGAGGTCAACTCTCAAAAAAGATATAATAAACCTAAATGAATGTGTACTACCAGCATAGCTGCAATACAAGGCAAGCCGGGCTGGAATGGCTCAGTTGGTTAGGCATTGTCCTTACACTAGCAGTGGTTCTCAACCTTCCTAATGCCGCGATCCTTTAATACAGTTCCTCATGTTGTGGTGAACCCCAACCATAAAATTATTTTCGTTGCTACTTCATAACTATAGTTTTGCTACTGTTATGAATTGTAATGTAAATATCTGATATGCAGGATGTATTTTCATTGTTCGCAACCCACAGGTTCGATTCCCAATCAGGGAGCATGCAGAGGGCAGCTCTTCCTCGCTCTAAGCATGTCCTCAGGTGAGGATTCAAGGGGAAAAGTACCTCTATCAACACAATCTAAATTTTTTAAAAAAATGAACTGAAAGAAGAAATAAACAAATTCACAAATAGATTTGGAAATGTCACCACTCCTCCCTCGGTAATTTATAGAATAGGCAGAATCAGTTAAGATAGGCGAACTGAACAGCATTATTAACCAATGTGACCTACTTGACATTTTAAGAAAAATTCACCAAATAACAGCAAAATACACATTTTCAAGTGCTCTAACATAGACCACATTCTGGACCATGAAATCCTTAACAAATTAAAAAGAAATAATACACAGTAAGTTCTCATACCATAATGGAATTAAACCAGAAGTTAGTAGCAAAAAGATATCGGAAAAATCCCCCCCAAAACTGAAAATTAAAAATCTTTTAAATAACCCATGGATCAAAGAAGAAGTCTCAAAAAAAACTTAAAAATATTTTGAACTAGGTGAAAATAAAAATACATCATACAAGAATATGTAGGATATAGCTAAAGCAGTGTTGAGAGAAATTTATAGCATTAAATACTTATACTAGAAAAGAAAAAGGTCTCAAATGAGTAACCTCAGCTTCTCCCTTGCAGAAAGAAGAGAAAATTAAACTCAAAGCAAGGAGGAGGATGGACATACTAAAGATTAGAGCAGAAATCAATTCATTTGGAAGCAGAGAAGCAATTGAAAGAAAATCAAATGAACTAAAATCATCTTTGAGAATACCAATAAAATTGATAAACTTCTAGCCAAACTGACCAATAAAAAAGAAAGACACAAATGACCAATATCAGGATTGACAGAAAGGATATCACAACTGACCACATAGACATTAAAAAGATAATAAAGGAATACAACTCTAGATCCATAAATTTGATAACTTTGATGAAATGGACCAATTCCTTGTAAAAAGAATAGTGTTCCTGAGAGTCTACCTCCTTCCCTTGGGATCCTATCCATAATAGAAGGACCCCCCACCCCACCCCCCAGTAGCTGGGAATGAGCAAGCCACCCAAGGAACAGAACTCATCAGCAGCCCACCTTCCCTGAACACTGGCTCTGGGCCCTAATGTGATGCTGGATGTGTAGTCATTCAGCTTATTTTTCACAGCAGCCCTCTGAGGTAGCTACTACTGTTATTTCCATTTTACAGATGAGGACATTAAGGTTGAGACTTTAAGTACCTTGCTGAAGATCACCCAGCAAGTGATGGGGCCAGAAGCACACCCAAGTCTAGGGCATCCAACGGTCCCAATTTGCCTAGCACTGGCCCAATTTAAGAAGCTGAGGTCCCATGTCCCAGAACACCCATTGTCCAAGGTTGGTCACTCTATGTCCCGCCTCTCAAATGCCAGCACATTTTTTGTAACATTATGACAAACTAAATGAATCAATCGATTTTTAAATCAAATCCAACATTAAAAAAATTCTTTTGGACATTTTATCTTCCTCACCTGCACAGAAGGCAGAGCCGTCATAGATGTTGGAGGTCTCCCTAAAGGGACTGTCTGTGCCGCTCACATCATGGTGGTCTCGGCTCAGGACCACCGGGGCCTGCAGTGTGCAGATATGCAATGTCAGCCAACAGTGTCCACCACAGCTGCCCAGTGGAGGGCAAAGTTGGATCAGGCCATACCAGAAGCCCTTCAGATACCGCCCCCTGGAAAACAGACCGTTAGCAAGAGGAACCACAGATGTTTATGTCCTTGGGTAGCTACTAATAGATTCTGCTTATTTTGACACTTACTATGTTCTTAGAAGCCCCCATTTAATGTCACCGAGTTTTCTCAATAACCCTATCCAGGTAGGCAGAGCTGTTATCATGCCCATTTTGTAGAAAGGAAAACTGAGGCCCAGAGAGGATAAGAAACTTTCCCAACATCACAGAGCTGGTAAGTGGACAGGCTGGGATTTAAACCCACATACAGTATACTAGAGTCTGGGCTCTCTCTTCAGGCAGCCTGGCCCCTGAGCGTGTGGCACCACTGGAGGTCGGCTTTCCCAGCCCTCCCAGGGGACACGGAAGTTCACAGGCTCCCCATGTAGGAGGAGGTAGCCTGCCAAGAGGGTAACTCCCCACTGCTCTGAATCAAGAGGCCCTCCTCTCCTTCCCTTGAACAGGCCCAGTGTCCTTCCATCTCTCCACCTTTGTCCTGGCATCACCTGCCCCCAGGTATTCTGGCATCTTCTTGATACTCAGGCCTCAGTTCTATGCCAGCAACTCATAAAGGCCTGTCTTGACCACCACATCTAAAGACACCGCTCATCCCCACCCCATAACCCCACCTTGTCACCTCAACTCATTTTCTTCATACTGTTTGTCACCATCTAAAATTCTCCCTGAATTTATACCTTTAGTTGCATATTGTTAGTTTCTCTTCACTAGTAAGTAGATCAAGGTGGGGACCCTGTTTATCTTGTTCTTTGCCACATCGCCCCCCCCCCGCCCGACCCCGCAGTGCTTAGAATAAGCCTGGCACAGAGGAAGCTGTCAATCAATTGACAGATGGAAGGAAGGGAGGAAGGAAGGAAGGGAGGGAGGGAGGGAGGGAGGGAGGGAAGGAACACCCAGCTCTCAGAAGGAAGGAAGGAAGGAAGGAAGGAAGGAAGGAAGGAAGGAAGGCAGGAAGGAAGGAAAAACCCAGCTCTCAGTGCTGACCTCTGACCCCCGCTGGGTTGAGTGTGCCCTGCGGGAAGTTTGGTGAGCTATGCCCAGCCTTCCTCGTGAGCACCCTGGGCTTCCAGGAAGCATGCAACAGTAGTGTGTTCTGGGGGTGCTCCTGAGAAAGGCCAAGGCTGCTGCCCTGCTGCCAGTGCCCCCCAGAACCACCCACAGGGACAGCCTTCACTTTCATCCATTTCAACCTCCTCTTCAGGTCTGCTCATTAATATTCCTGGTGCTTCGTTTATAAACAGAGGTCTGTCACGTGCGCCTACAAACGGAGGGGCCAGAGGTCCCTCTGAACAGTGTGCCCAGGGCTCCATTTCCTCCAAGGTGAGTCCGGCTGATTCAGAGGAAAATAGGAAGTTTGTCATGGTTTGAAAAAGATAAAGTCGACAAAGATATATCTAATACTCATGTGGAAGCCAACTCATTTCATCCTTACTCCCACGCTTGGAGGTTAATATGGTTCTCCTTTAACAGGAGGGAAACTGAGGCTCAGAGAGGGCACTTGACTTGCCCACAGTCACACAGGGACCAGTGTCAGAGCCTGGGTGTGAGGACAGATGATCACTCCCTGCCCTCAGCTATCTGACCCTCAGCTGACACACACACAGAGCAGGGGGCAGTGCTGGCACTGACAGGAAAGAGCCAAGGGGAGACCCTCCCCCGGCCCCAGCAGCACAGGAAATGTCACCTTGATCTTCCCATGGGCGATGGCTTGGTTAAAGGCCACAGCTATGGCCACACGGCCTTTTTGGTCTGAGTACAGGATCCTTGCCTGGGAGCCCACCACCTGCAGAGAGAAAGGTGAAAGGAGGCCCCTCAGTGACCTGAACTCACAAGTCAGCTCCTCAGAGATACCTTTCTGATCCATCATTGTGGAGCAGTCCCCACCTGCGTCACATTCGTTTTCACACTCCCCTGAGCATAATCACAGACACGGAAATGAGGCCCGGGCAACCCTGGCCCTATCAGTGCCTCACCTGTCAGGGCCCCATGAGTTGCCACTGAGAGCCCGCCCTAAGCACCCCACCACAGCCAGGGGTGCTCCTCTGTACAGAGGAGACAGGAGGCTCAGGGAGGCGGAGCCACTCGCCCATTCACACAGCTGAGAAACCAGGGGCCTGCCTCTCGGGACCCAGCGGCCACCTCTCAAGAGAACTATTTGAGTGACTGGGTGAAGGGCTACTTGACCGGCCCTGGTCACTGTCCCAGGCCACCTTTGGAAAGGTCCCTGGCTTCTCTGCCCAGCAGCCCCCTGGGTGAGGTAGCTGCTGGCTCTAGTGGGTCTGCTACCTAAGCAGTCTCCCGGGTATGTTGGCACCCTCTCAGCTCGCTCATCTACTGGCCAGGTGGGCAGTCCCATGGCCCACCCCTGCCCCCCACCAGGCCAAGCCCTCACCAGCCGGTGCTTGGCAGCCTCCCGAATCCAGCGAATGTTGTCCATATACTGCAGCTTCACAGCAGGGTTCACTGCAGGGAGAGGAGGGGAGGCGTGTCTCAGGCACCGGGAGCCCCGGGCCCCCCTGTGGTCGCAGGCTGCTCAGCACAGGCACTTATTCTTCACCCAGCACGGGAGCCCCGACACAGGGTCAGGGGGACTCTCCATCCGCCCCCGCCCCCTCCCCGCAGCACCACACCACACTAGGCCATCTGATTCTCAGAACCAGCAGTAAATAGTCCTGTGAATTAATGCACTGAAGTGTGCAGCCCACTGTCCGATATATTCATTCCTTCAACAAACATCTATTGAGTGCCAGACCAGGCACTGGGAACCAAAACTGCTGCGGACTGAGAGAAAATAAGAGTGTGATGAGGTCGTCACTAGGTGGGTGAGTCCGGAGGAGATAGTCGAGCTCCATCCTAAATGCTAAGGAGGAACCAGCGACATAGAGATCTGAGGAAGCAGCATTCTAGGCAGAGGGAATAGCAAGTGCAAAGGCCCTGAGGTGAGAGGAAGCTTGCTTATCCAAGTAGGACAGGCCAGCGGCTAAGTATGAAGGGCGTGCAGAGGGGGGCAGCAGCCAGGGAGCCCAGGAGCTGCTCCTCCCAGCTCCTAAAAGCAGGCTGCTAAATCTGCAGGAATTCTGTGAGCCAGTGGAAACACAGACATCGTTAAATTTCAATGAAATAAACTTACACTTTGTAAAAATGTATTAAAAATTAAGATAATGGCCCAGCCTGCATGGCTCAGTGGCTGAGCTTCAACCTATGAACCAGGAGGTCACGACACATGCTTGGGTTGCAGGCTTGATCCCAGTCGGGGGTGTGCAGGGGGCAGCCGATCAATGATTCTCTCTCATCATTGATGTTTCTCTCCCTCTCCCTTCCTCCCTGAAATCAATAAAAAATCTATTTGGTTAAAAATTAAGATAATGTTCATAAGTCACCATTTCTTAATTTACTACCTTTTAGGAGGATCTATGTTCTCAAGGTTACCTGCCTGGTGGAAATACTGCTACTGTTCCAAGTGAAGCCCCACTTAAAATAAGCCACCTGAGAGTAATTAGACCTTGGCCATCAACAGATGCAAGAGCACAGCTTCCTCCTGAAGGGCTAGTTGTTGAACACCCACCTATGAGGAGGCCTCTGACAAGATTCCCAAGAGAAGGCCCCCCCACTTCCTCTTCCTACCTCAGTAGACCTCCCCCTGCCTAGCTCCTCCCACATAGGTGGCCCCACCCACCCTCACCCCGGATCCTTGTATCCCAGATCCCCTCCATCCCCATGAACTCAGATGTGGACAGCAGGGTGAAAATGGTCCCTGGAGATTTAAAACCAGCCACAAAGGCTGAACTGAACCCCAAAGGAAACCACTGGAGAGAAGGCCACCCCTGGACCTTAGAAAAGCTGCAGAGAAATGAGGGCAGGAGCTCTGACAGATGAGTATGTTTGACAACATAACTGCCTTCTCTTCCCCAGGTGACAAACGGCAGGTCCAATCAGCTACACAAGAAGGGACTGTGGTTGAACAACCTCCCCATCCAGGTGAAAAGGAGAACCAAGGCTCAGGGTTAGAAAAGCCACAGATCCCCCGGAGGCCCTGCCATGACATGAGCAGGGGCCTGTGGATGTGGAAGGCCAAAGGCTCAGAGGGGCACCGGCAGCTACAAGGAACCAGAAGCACTGCTGACAGGCATGGACTGGAAGCCTTGTGCCCCTGCCCACAAGGGCCTGGAAGGGAATGAGGAGAGGGGACTGGGGGGGGGGGGGGGGGGGGCTGCCCGGCACTGCCAGGCGGACCCTCCGGCATCTCCAACCTGACAGCCTTACCTCCGCCAGCAATGACCTTCTCCAGCACAGATGTGGCCAGCTGATCGGTGACCGCCAGGTCCTGAGGGTCCCCGGATGTGCACACCCAGCGGAAAGGCCCGAAGCCCTGGGAGAATATATCCCTGCAAGGACACAACGCCCCCGATGGCCTTCCCAAACTGGCCGCACCCACTGGCTGGGCCGGATCGCCGTGGTCCAAGGAGGGGGGCTGGCATGTGTTCCAGGACTAAGAGGGGGTGAGGGCCATGTGTGAGTTGGGGTGTGTGTTGGGGGCACTGTGCGTGGGCATGTGTAGTAAAGTGGGGGAGGGGCTCCAACGTCCAGAATTATTGCTGGAAGCCCCTAAGTCGCTAGTTGGACAGGAGGTTTCAGGGGCCCTGCCTCCTCCAGCCCCCTCCAGCCTTTCA
>NW_006290305.1:1618112-1625985 GCF_000327345.1 Myotis davidii | reverse complement strand
CCTTCTCCCTCCTCCTCCACCTTCCTCTCCTTCAGCCCCTCCCCTCAGCACCCTCTTTCCTCCTCTACAAATTCCCCCAGCACCCCCTCCCTCTCCTTTCACCCCTCTCCCTGAGTCACCCCTTCCTTTCCCTCCCCACTACTTCTTCTTCCTCCACCTCCTCCCTGCCCCTCAGCCCCACCTCCATCCCCTCAGTGCTCTCCCTCCCTCTAGCTCTATCTCCCCCTCACAGCTGCACCACCTCCAGCAGCAGGAGCAGGGAGCTAGGACCCAGACAAGCAGGAATTCCTTAGATTGCTGTTATAGACAACCTGACAACCCCTCAAGGAAAACTAAATAGTTAGGAGACATAGTAAATGCAGGGACTTGGCCAAATCGGCCTGAGCTGACCTGACCTTGCTGTGTGAACTCCAGGCAGATGGAGGCAGCGGCCTAGCCCTCCCTGGGGTCCCACACTCCACAGCCCCTTGTGGGCCACCCCACCGCTTCCCTCCCCAGAGAGGCCCAATGCCCCCTGCAATGTGGCACTCTGGCTCTGCCCCGCCCACAGTGAACCTGAGAAGGAGAGGTTTGCCTTCTTGCCTCCCTCCCTCCCTGACCCATTTTGCCACACTGAGGGCCAGGAATCTTCCAAAAGCATCCGGAGCCCGCCCTTCTCCCCCTGTGTTGCCCCCGGCCCTGGCCTCCAAGCCCACCCTCAGCCAAGCCCACTCTCCCTCTGGGTACCTCCCACTCCTCCCTCCTTGTCCTGGGCAACTGGCCTCTCCCGACCTGCCCTGCACAGCCAGACAGACACAGTGGCTCACGGGACAGCAGGCCTCGGCCTCCATGGATCAAGCCATCAGCCGCCCTCTTGGGCCCACTGCCATGGCCACGGGATGGGCAGCATTTAGGGCCCTGGGTGCTGGAGGTTGTAGGTTCCAGGCCCCTGCAGCCTCCTTGTCCTGTCACTGAGGCCCTGTCCATGGCCTCTCACGGTTCCAGTTTCTCTACCTGCATTTTGTGGTGGAGCCCCATGACCTGGTGTGGTGGCCACTGAGGACCATAGCAGTGATCAGAGGAGGGGCTTTTCTGGTCTGAAGGTCCAGGACCCAGACACTGAAGGGGCCTCGTCACTTACCCCATAATATGCTGGACGTAGGAGGGGTAGCGGAACTCGGTCCTTTCGGCGCCTTTTTTCTCCACGTCAGCTCCTGTGGACAGAGCATCCGCACAGTCCCCTGGAGGAGCCGAGGGCTGGCAGGCCCCACCCCAGGGTGAGGACATACGCCACCACCAGATGACAGTTTGCACAGAGCCCGGGAAAGACTGAAGAAGCTCTGTCCTGACAGCGCAGCACCGCCAGGCCTCTCAGGAAAGAAAGAGACAGCAAGTGCTGCCCCGGCTGGAGCCCGTGGGCTCATGGTGTGGGGCAGGGCAGCATGGCCACATGCCAGTGTCCGCCTCACGGGTGTCCAGACAGGCACCCAGAGCCTACAGACTCCAGGGTGCGGGGGAGAGCTGGTGCCAGAGATGGGCTGGGAGGGAGACTTTCCACTGAATATCTTTTGTACCTTCTGAACTTTACAATCTATGAAGGTAAGTTTCCTTTATGAAAAAATGTACATTGCATTGGAGCTCATACTGGAGCACTGTACCCACTCTCCTTATGGTGCTTTATATTTTTAAGGAAAATGGAGAAACTGAGGCCAGAGAGGTCAAGCTGGCAGGACCAACTTCCAGAAGGCTGGGCAAGGGCACAGTAAAACCTGCATGCCATGACCCCTGCCTCTCCCAGGCGCCTGCCAGCACCCCCTCCCCCCCCCGACACACACACACTGGCTGGAAGGAAGGGAGTATGCCCAGTGCAGCCCAGGAGGATGGGGCCCCCTCACCAAGCCTCCCTTCTCTCACCTGCTCTCTGGGCCTCCAAGAGGAAGGCGTTGCCATAGTCCCAGAAGAAGAAGTTCTCCTTGGCCAGCCTGTTGATGGCCGAGACCTGCCTCCTCAGGCTGCAACAAGCCAGCAGTCAGCTGTCCGTTCTGCCCGCCCTGCCCCATCCCTGTCACCCCCAGCCTCATCCCATGGGGCTGAGCCAGCTCTGCCGATTCCACCCAATCTGACAGAGGAGACAACAGAGGCTCAGAGAGGTTAAGGGTCTCACCCAAGGCCACACAGCTGACCACTGGGAGAACCAAGCAGAGGCCACAGCTACTCAGTCCAAAAGCTCCTTCCAGGGTGCAGCCTCCCACCCCCACCCCTGCCCCACACCCAAGCAGCCCTGGGGCCAGCATCACCTTTCCTGGACCAGTTTCTTGAATGTGGCAGGATCGGAGGCCATGAGGCTCTGGGCCTCTGCAAAGCCGAGCTGCACAGGGTAATATCCTCCATTGAATGGGTTGTGGCAGGATGTCTGGTCCGACCCCAGGTCTACCAAGAGCTCCCCCGTCTTGTCTAATTCCTGGACCAGGCGCTCCCTGGGGAAGATGTGGGATAGTCAGTGTAGGGCGGGCAGCACCTGCCCAGGGCAGCATCTGGGACCCGAGTTTAGGGCCCAGCCAGGAGGGCTTTGTAGCACATTTTCCAGCCACATGTCCAGTAATCAGGGACTGGGGCTAACCCTACACCCCCCCAACCCCACTCCCCCTAAAGAACACTTGTGGGAAGGCTGCTGTGAGCTCTGCCAAGATCCAGGCGATGAAAGCTGGGAGCAGAGCCTCAAACCAGTGCTTGAAGCTGTGTGTTCTGGGAGTACCTGGCCACCACTGGGACCTTGGCTGGAGGGCAAGGTTCACCTAGGGTCCCCAAGGCTGCCGACTCCCACTCCTGCACTTACCACAGGTCCACCACATTCCCATGGTAACCAAGGCTGAGCACCTCCTTTGTTTTCCTTGCTTCCCTAGAGGGCACAAGAGCAGAACTGATGGCCCCATCACACCTGCCCACAGCTGTCCACCCCGACCAACACACAGGGCCACCCAGATAGCTAGAATGCAGAAGATGCAAGAGGCCACCAAAAGTATGTGTGCATGTGCAGGGCCTGAGACACAGGGACCTGTGAGGGATGTACTTTGAGGACCCAGGCCATAAGGGAAATAGCAGACTTGACTACCCCAGACAGGAGAACTGAGGCAATGCTTAGAATTAGGGCTCCTGCTGTTAGAATTCTAATAAGGACCTTCCAAGAATTCACTCAAGATGATCCTCAAATAATAAAAGTCACTAAGATTGATTCCAAACATTACTTGGAAAAATAAAAGTACAAAAAAATGAAAGTATATTTTGGGGAACAGAAGATTTGAATGCTTAAAAGCTCTCACAGGTATGAGAGCTATCACAGAGCACCAGTAAGTGGGACAGTGGGCAGTGTGGCACCCACTCAAAGATGTAGATCGACCGAAGGCCTTGTTTAGCAGAGAGATGCCAGCGGAGGCCAGACATGCTCCTCCCCCAGGTGCACAGGATAACCAAGTGGAAAAGGGCACATGGTCCTAGAGCAGTGAGGGGCGCTGGAGGAGGGGGACTGCATCTCAGCCTAGGGGCCAGGTCGGGTACCGTGAGCCCCATCACTCCATTCCCAACTGTGTCTTCAGCTCAGGGGGCAGAAATGTGATGAGACAGGCTGCTTAAGGCAGTTTGTTCAACTGATGTGAAATGGCTGTGTGTGTGGCAGTAGGAATTAAGGAATTAAGCTGGCCAAACTTTGTGTGAGTGACAAGAGGGAGAAGGCAGATGTTAGAGGTATATTTAGAGCTGACAAGAATACCAGAGTGGTTGGAAGTGTGTGTGAGTTGTGTGTGCGTTTGCATGTGTGTGTGCGCACGTGCAAGTGGGTATGCTACTAAGAAAGTAAACTAGTATTTTAGAAAGATGTATGTCAAATAGTATCCCATCTTGAAAATAGGAATATTTCTCAAATTCTGTGTGCTCTGGGACATTTTCATTCAAGCGCCCATGGGTCAGAATAGACTAGCCAGGGTGGAGGGCCATGGCGCCCATGCGTCTTCCCCACACAAGCTCAGTTCTGCTAAGCAATCAGTGGAGAGGGTGCTTCCAAAATGGCATCTGATCAGCAGGCCCAGGACAGTCCCCTCACACACACACACACACACACACACACACACACACTCCCACTCCCACTAAAACACCTCCGAAGTTCTCAGGCAGCAGGAGAAATGCTGCCCACCCCCAGACACTGCACAGGCAGTCACAGCGCCATTGGGAAGGGATATCGAGTATTGAACCTGAAGGAGTCCCACGGAGGGAAAAGCTCCATCTTTCAAAGTTCATGTTTCCCCAACAAATTCAATGAGCAGCTACTATGCACCAGGCTCTGGGCTAAGCACTGAGGTAACAACAGTGAGAAAAACAGATACATTCTTTGCAAAACTATGGGAAATGAGAAGATGATTGAAAATCTCTTAGAACCAAGTGTCTGACCACCAAAGTATGCAAACCCAGGGTTTCATACACACCAGCAATAATGACCAGTGAGAAACAGGATTTAGAAGGTCCTCCTGTGCCACCTCTGGGTGGCCACTTCATATGGTGGCCACCCGTGGCCAGATGTCAGGCATTGAACAGGTCTATGCAGAGCAACCCAGCCCCTGGACCCTTTCCCACGGCCCCCACTTTCGGTGCTCACTTGTCGGGAGTTGTACCTGAGTCTTTTAATGCACTGGTCCAAGCTGTCGGTCACTTCCATCAGCCAACCCTGCTGATGGCGTTTCATGAGGGCTGCTTTATCCACCTGTGATCATGACACACAAAACCACCCAGTCACAAGTCATCTTAGGGTATGTCCCCTTCACGAGTGGGTGTCACCCTCCCTGGAAGATCACCCACTTTTATAGCACAGTGCAAGGGCAAACTGGGGCAGCTATTTTATACCCACAAGGGAAGCCCAAGAGACTCTAGATACATTGGCCCTGATATCTCTGGGCTTGCAGAACCAATGCCAACACTTTTGGTTACATGAGGAAAATAAAACCCTATTATGTGAGCTGCTGTAGCTCCGTTTTCTGTTACCTGCAGCCAAATGGGCTCCTAACAAGTACAGCTGTGTATGTCACGTGTTTAATATCAACTAAGTGCAAAGCACACAGGTGGATATCACCAAGGCTTTCCTTAGAGCCAGTCACCTCCTCTTCCCGCTTCCCTTCCTGTCCTGGCACCACCAAAGAAAGCTGGGACAGCCACTGAGAAAAAGCGGCTGCCCTCCCCCCCCCACCCCCCACTGATGGGCAACGCATTTGTTTCCCCCGCTGACTGTGAGCTCTCTGCATTGGGGGAGTCTATGTTCATGTATTCGCAGACATTTGTTATCTCCCCGCTACAGTCCAGGCCTTCAGTGGGGAAGGGGAGCTGTTCATGGGACAGCTTCAACAGGCATGACCATGAAAAATGATGGGCTCTTGAAGGCAGGAGGGTATGCTGCCCAGGAACCGACTTTGGAGACTTTGTCAAGGGGGCGAGAGAGAGACCTGTGTGAGTGTGAGAGCCTCTGGAATGAGGAAGGAGCGAGGTGGGCAGGGATGAGGACTCGGCGTTCCTGGGGCGCTCACCTCTGCGATCACACCGATGCACCCCACGATGACAGAGGCTTTGGCCTGAGCCCCACTCATTCCGCCCAGTCCAGAGGTGACAAAGACTTTCCCAGCCAGGTCCTCAACGCCCAGGTACCGCCGTCCCGCATTCAGCACAGTGAGCTGCAGGGAAGGGGTTGGAGCTCACTATCCACTCCCAGCATGTCCGCCTCCCACCCCCTGATGCCAGGCATGACCCTGTCTCTCACCACTGTGCCGTGGACGATTCCCTGGGGACCGATGTAGCAATAACTGCCTGCTGTCATCTGGCCATACCTGACCACAGAGAGGGCAAGCAGGGCAGTGAGCCCAGGGCCAGCCACCCACTTTGGATGGTTTAAAATTCACTTTTATATTTATTTACTTTTTAAAAAATTCTCACTCGAGGATTTTTTTCCCATTGATTTTTTTAGAGAGAGTGGAAAGAAGGGGGGGAGGGAGGGAGAGAGAGAGAAATGTAAGAGAGACACATCCATTGGTTGTCTCCCACACATGCCCCCACAGAGGCCAGGGATTGAACCTGCAACTCAGGTACATGCCCTTGAACAGGAATCAAACCCACAACCTTTCAGTGTGCAGGCCAATGCTCTAACCACTGAACCACTCTGGCCAGGACTTATTTTTCTTTTTTTATAAGAGAACATTTATTTAGAAAATGACAGAAGTATAAGTAATTTGTAGAAGAAATTGATTTAGAAAACAAATTATAGAGGTAAAGGAAGGGCCCTAGGACAGTGGTAGTGAGAATGGTAATGGTCTAGCATCAGGGAGAGCGCCTAAAATTCATTTTTTAATTACCCCAAAATGCATTAATACAGTCTCCCTTTAAAAAAACAACAACCACTAGGTAATATGTAAATATGAAATTGCTACAGTGCTGTGATTGTATTTTTCAAAACAGTATTTAATATTGCTATACCATTCTAGAATACAAGTGGAAATGTATGGGATTTACTGGAATGAGACAACAGCAACTGAAATAGGGACTTACATGGTAACCCCCATGGCGAAGAGCTTCTCATACTCTTCTCTGGAGGAGTAGTTGGGAATGACCTGGAAGAGAGGGCGAAGCCAAGGCTAGGACAACACCGACCCTTGGAAGCGACGGCTACGTGGGTGTCAGGGATACCTGGCTCCCCCTGCGGCCCCCGGCCGGGCCGGCACCGTGCGGGCTGCCCAGGACCCACCATCCCGTTGGTGATGACCAGCCGTGGGGCTCCAGGGCTGCTCGGAAAGAGGCCCAGTGGGTGCCCGCTGTACATGACCAGGGTCTGCTCCTCTGTCATCTGTGACAAGTAGGACATCGTCAGCCAGAACTGCGGAGAGAACACAGCACGGAGGGCTCTGTAAGTGGGGGTCCCACGGTGGTCCCAAGCCACCGTCCAGGCTCTGCGGGCTGCTCAGGCTCAGGGGCTCTGCCCAGCGCCCCATCCCTCCAGGCCCCCTTGTTGCCTGCAATAATGCCACTCCCGCCCTCGGACCTTCAACATCCCCACAGTGTCTCCAGCTGTGATCTCAGGCATCAGGCAAGTGGAGACCTGAGTCCTGAGCCTGGGTTTGTAGCCTCCTTCCAACCAGAGGGTGTGGTTGGGGGGAGGCCTGGGGGCCAGAATCATCGTCCAGCATACCTGAGCCCAATTGCTGAACACCTGTCCGTTTCCTCCGTAGGTCACGAGCTCCTGGGGAAACTGGAGAAGACATGGTGTCACCTGAGATGGTGGCCTGGGAAGGGAGGGCCCCCACCCTGCACTGGGCTCTACGGGCAAGGTGGCTGATGGCCCTTTAAGAAAGAGTGGTGGGGGGCAGGGGAGATGCTGGAGAGGAGGCATGTTTCTTTTTATTTTTTCGTGTGGCTATTAGAAAACGTAAAATTACACGTTTCTATGACACCAGTATTGATGTTCCGGTGGTGGTGCTGGGCGGGGGAGGGGGGGACAGAGGCGGAGGGGGGACACTAGGAGAAGGATACGAGGTCCTCTCAGCACTATTTTTACAATACGGACTACAAGCCGTGTCTTTATTTTAACTGTCTGGGAACTCTATCATTATTTCTAAATAAAGAGCTTAAATGTATTGCATGTGTGTCTCAGGTTACAGCTCGACTGGACAGCGCTGCCCCGCTTTGGCGCCCCTGGGGTTACCTGGGCCACGGCAGGGTCCAGGTTGTTCATGATCATGTGCATGATGGCTGCTGCAGCTTTCGTCCGGCAGGGGTACTGCTGCACTGGGTAGGCCCTGCAAGGGAGTCCAGGTGCTAAGGGTGACGGTGGGAGGGCACAGGTGCACAGCGCGAGACCCCATCCTGCTGA
>NW_006290305.1:1616986-1618097 GCF_000327345.1 Myotis davidii | reverse complement strand
AAGTTGGCTGGGTTCCCAACAGGAACCAAGGCCAACCAGCACTGGTGCCCACCTCCTGCTTTGTGCCCGCCAGCCTTCCAGGTGTGGGCAGTTTGGCCCCCACCCACCCTAGGCTGCCCTTCCTCCCTTCTCGCAGGCTCCAACCGGGAGAATGCTAACTTGGAAGCAAAGCTGATGTCTACTTTCCAGAAGCCGCTGCTCTGGGTGCCGTGTATTCTTTCCTTCTTTCCTGGGCACCACCTGTGCTCCTGGGCACCAATTCTACAGCAGGTGCCAGGCAGCGGGCCACAGCAAGAATGAAGAGGCGTGGTTCCTGCTTTTTGGGGTTCATGCCATTCCCTGCGGTGGTCCCAGACAAGCCTGGGTTTGGGGCCTATCCAAGAACAAGGATGCTCAGTGGGATACCAGGGCGGGCAGCAGCCCCTGGGAGCTGTGATAGGCAGGTCCTCCCCCCTGTGCAATGTGGGGTGAGGCCCAGCACCCGTGGCTTCACCAGGCCTCCAGTGCCAGGGACAATGCAGCTTGCAAACCCTATGGGAAGCCTGAGCTGTCAGAAGACACTGGCAGAGCCACCCTCTATGCCTCTCCATGCCTCTGGCAAGACAACAAAACATGGGGCTTAAAAGAGCATTTTGTATACAGTTTGGGTCCAGACTTACCCAGGACTGACTGCCCAGGACAGTGGACCAGAGGGACCCACCTTCTGGTCAGTCTTGGGGGCTTCAGCCAGCTCTAGGCTGCAGACCCCCACAGATGTCAACACTGCCACCCCCTCTCTCTGTGTGAGGGGCATCGACTCAGCACGCCAAGCCCATGGGCCTCCTAGTGTGGACAGCCTCCATTTCCCCTTCCCTGCTGACTCTCTGGGGTTCCTGACCTCCAGCACGATCCCTCTTTCCACCCGCCAGCACTCACCTCATTTCAATGCGGGGGGAGAACCGGTACATATAGATGTGCCCATAGAGTCGCAGCTCCTGGGCAAACTCGGGGGCCAGCAGCTTCTGGATGTCCGGGGGGAAGTAGCGCAGGGCATTCCTTAGTGCCAGCTAGAGGAGGAGAGTGGTGAGGGGCATCAGGGGCAGGGGCTCCGGGCCGAGCATCCTGAGGCTCC
>NW_006290305.1:1614528-1616919 GCF_000327345.1 Myotis davidii | reverse complement strand
GATTTGCCCCTGATCCACTCAGAAAACTATGGTCCCACCCCAAGACTGCCTAGGTGTCACCCTGGGCCCATCTACAATGTCACCTCCCACATGAAGCCTTTCCAAGAAGAGTCTTGCTCACTGGGGACCAAGCTGCTAATTCCATGCAAGGACCAGACAGGGTCCTGCCCTTGTGGTCACAGTGGGAGATGCAGAATCGAGGGGAGTGAGAATAGACCTGACAGGAGCCCGTAGGTTCCTGGTTGAGCCTCGCCAGCACGGCCAAGGGTGAGCCTGAGTCGGGGCGGTGAAGGATTGAGAAAGACAGACAAGAGAAGAAAAGCTGGGTCTCGGTGGGACACTGTTTCTCTGATGGAGAGAGAGCGCCACGCGCTAGAAGCCGTGTCTTTATTTTATAGCCAGATTCCACCAGGCAAAGTAAGGGCGTGGTCAAGATGTTTGCAACATTCTCGTGGGTTTCGATCCTACTCAATTACATGCACCTGCACTCTATCAAGCCCACATCACTCAGGCAGGTGGGGCCACGTGTTCGGACCATAGGTTCAAGCTTAGAACTACAGCTGTTGGCTATAATTGTGCTGGGAGGGCCCTGCCCTCCAAGCTGGGACTTGCACGTGGCCATGAGAGCACCGTGCCCTCTCATTAGTCCGAGGCTTGAACCTGTCCAAACACTGTAGCCGCTCTCCACACCTGGTATGAGTGCAGAGAAGCACTCTCCACTAGTGCAGCTTCCAGGTAGCTTCAGGCCTGCCAGATCGGGGAGGCCCAGGACAGAGCCTAGAGCCAGAAACAGGAGAAACCTTCTCAGGGCTCCTTATCCAATGAGGGCAAGCAGCCCAAACTCCCCTGCTCCCACCAGCCCTATCACTCTTCTCCAGAGAGCCCTGATGCTGCTGGTTCTGCCTCAGGGCCTTTGCACCTATCCTCCTCTGCCTGAACCCCCTCACCACTCTGCTTTCTCTTGGAGGGTCCCTTTCTTCATTCCGGTTTCAGTTCAGAAGCCCCTACTCAGAGGCCTTCTTGATTCCCAGCCTCTCTTCCCGCCTTTGTTTCCTTCTGCATCTTTGCACTGTTGGACACTCGATGATGTGTTTGTTTCTTTCCTTGCTTACAATCTGTCTTGCTAAGCTCAAGGAGGGCCAGGGTCCTGGCAGACCCATTTCACAGCTCTCTTCCTTAGAACACCCAGACTGGAGCCTGAATGTGGAGGCAGGCGAAGTAGGGGAGGACACTAGGTGACATCCGGGTGTCTGGCTGAACACTGAGGCCATTTATTCCTCCGATTGTTACAGGGCAGTGGAACGCTGGGAAAATTCTAGGAAGTGGAATAGGGAAACTGAGACAGGGAAGTTAAAACAAGACCGGTGTGGGCAATTTGCAGCTGGGTTGTACTTAACAAGCCATTATCTTCCCCCAACCAAGGACGCTTGAGAGGAGTGGTTAAAAGCCACCCTCAGGGCCAGCCAGGGGAGGAGAGCGGCAGGGGGCACAGAGAATGCAGGAAAGGAGATGGGGAGAGGAAAGGGGAAGGGCAGTTTTACTCCCTTGGCAGGAAAGCCAGCAGCCTCAGGCTTGGCAAGATCAAGTTGGCAGTTTGCTTGCCCTGCTTCGTGCATAAAGGTGTGTGCTTTAATTGCCTTAATGAAATGGGCTTCATCACAATGCAGTCATCTGGAGTTCTCTCATTTAAATCCATTTATATGAGAAGACAAGAATGAGGTTGTGGACAGGCCTCTCCCTCTGACTCGGGGCTGTGGGGCTGTCGATAACACCTCTCTGGTGTCCGAGAGGTGCCTCTAACACAAACACTGGAGAACAAACACTTTGAGGTGAAAGGAGATGAGGAGCTGCATGTGGTAAATTTCTTTACTCATTCATTCAACACACGTCTGTTGAGGGGAGAGGTGGTAGGGACCCAGAGAAGACAGGTGCTTTGACACCTGAAGGCAGAGGTGACAGGAGAAGAAACAGGGCCTGGAACTAGGAGGACACCAGCATTTGGGCAGGGGCAGAACTACCAGCCAGGAAGACAGGGAGCTGGGAACCCAGCCAGGAGCACAGATGCCCTGGAGGCCGAGGGCAGAGGCCTGGGAAAGGAAGGACAGCATGTCCCGTGTGCCCTGGGCAGTGAATCACACGGGGCCAGAGGGGTGGGTGGGGTGGGAGGGAGAGAAGGAGAGGGACAGTTCAGGAGGGAGCAGAGGGCAAGAGTAGGCAGGGAAGAAAATGCCAACTTAGGGAGTTTGGGAATCTGGAAAGGGGTTGCAGAGACATTCCCTCATTTAATTTTCACATCAAATAAAAGCACACAATCCCTTCTCTCTTGGGAAACAAAAGCTGATCAGAAATATGAGTCCCTCCCTTCACAACCGTGGCTAAGACCCCCCCGCC
>NW_006290305.1:1610472-1614460 GCF_000327345.1 Myotis davidii | reverse complement strand
CCTGAAGGCTTCAGGTCACTCAGCACGCTGGGTCCATCCCCAAAGGCTCTGTTTGCACTTCTGGCAAGTTGCCAGATGCTGCTGCTGGTCAGGGGACCCCACTTTGGGAACCACTACGGGACAGCAAGGAGGATGAACAATGCACAAGCACACGCAGCCGCCGGATGAATCTCCCGCTGTGTTGAGACACAAAAGGGATGTACAGTGCTGCCTAACAGGCCCTAACTCAGGGGTGGGCAAACTTTTTGACTCGAGGGCCACAATGGGTTCTTAAACTGGACCGGAGGACCGGAAGAAAAGCATGGATGGAGTGTTTGTGTGAACTAATATAAATTCAAAGTAAACATCACTACATAAAAGGGTACGGTCTTTTTTTTTTTTTTAGTTTTATTCATTTCAAACGGGCCGTAGTTTGACCAACGGCTGCCTAACTCCTCGCACACAGTTCAAGAGCAGGTGTGGCTAAGGAATGCTGCGAGGAGTCAGGACAGCGGCTACCCTTGTAGGTCAAGCCCGTGCCCTCACCTGTGTACGTGGGGTTTGGGCTACTTTCTGAGTGTTTTCCACATCGGCACAAAGGTTGTTTGTTTGTGCCCTAGCCGGTTTGGCTCAGTGGATAGAGCATCGGCCTAAGGAATGAAGGGTCCCAGGTTCGATTCTGGTCAAGGGCATGTACCTTGGTTGCAGGCACATCCCCAGTAGGGGGTATGCAGGAGGCAACTGATATCTCTCTCATCGATGTTTCTAACTTTCTATCCCTCTCCCTTCCTCTCTGTAAAAAATCAATAAAATATATATATTTTTTTAAAAAAGGTTGTTTGTTTGCTTCTAATCATAGCTTTCCAGAGAACATGGGCATTAAGAAAAAAGTTTCAAAAGCAAGTTATATTACACACACACACCCCACACAAATACTCCACATGCCACACATACTCCAAACAAGACTTAACCTTACTACAAGGGTCCTAATATTCTATCCTATTCTAACTTCTTTTATTTCGTTCTATAATGAATATTGGTTGCAACGCCCTTCCCTGACTTCATAACCTGCTAAGGGGCAGCTGCAGTCTGAAACCACGGTAGTCACTGTCCTCACAGAGATGCAGGCTTCCTTACTGGGCTAAACGGGGTGTTTTTACTAAAGCGCTAGGGAACGAAGGCCCCGTTTCACTGCGCCACATGCTTCTGCAACGTTGTCCAGATAACCACGTCACTCAAAACACAACAAAGGTTCCTGTCAATATGAATGACTTTCAAATTGTGTCCATTGATAGAAATGACTCAGCCATTCTATGATACATATTTAAAGACGGTGTGAAATTCAATCTGTTCTGAAATGGAGTGTTCGTGCACCCGTACCATTAACACAAAGGGGATTCTGGCCGTTTCCCGAATCCTAAATGCAGCACAAAAATGACTTGCCTATTTCCCCCTTGTGTAAGATTTCCATTTTATCACCATTGAATTTTTTGCTATTCTGTAATTTAGCCTAGACTTGTCTTCATGTCAACTATTCTACATCAGTTTTTTACTTCCAAGGATAACCAATGTCTTTTTATCTGCAATTTCATGTTTGTACTTAGTTTTAGGAAAGTTGTCTTCTATTCCATTTTTGGAATAACTTTTTCCCCTGTTTCTAGGGCAGTGGTTCTCAACCTTGGCTGCACATTAGAATCATCTGGGAATCTTTTTAAAATCCTGATTTCTGGACCTCATCCTCCAGAAATTCTGTTTCTTTGTTACGGGGTGGGGCCACAACATTAGTGACAAAGAAACAGAATTTCCGGAAGATGAGGCCCAGAAATCAGGATTTTAAAAAAAGATTCCCAGGTGATTCTAATGTGCAACCAAGGTTGAGAACCGCTGGTCTAGAGTTACATAACAAGCAGGTGATAATTATTTGCTGAGTGAAAATTTTTAAAAGAAGCAGCTCTGTTTGCTGGTCTGCATCCAATACTCCACGTGTCTGACGGGGAGCAGTTCTCAGCATGAAGATGAGAGAATGAGTTGTCCTAAGTTCTGCCACAGGCCTGGGCTGCTCTCCACGCCTCAGGCGGCACCAGGGCATCTGCTATACAGCACGTGCATGTGTCCCCTGTCTGACCTTCCAATCCCGCTCTGCAAAATGAGTGCAATGACCGCGTACACCTCATCGGGCTGTGTTGGGGACTAACTGAACGGACACGCCTAGCACCATGTCTGATACACATGTGTGCTGAGTGAGTCCCAGCTATCGGAATGCTCATCTCCCACACTCATGGCCCTCCATGCTGCCATGTTTCCTCAGCCCACCTGCCCCTCTGGGCACGCTGTAGAAACGCTATACTCTCTAGAAGAGTATTGCTAAGCAGCAGGCCATTTCCCCACTCAGGAAACTTCATGGGCTCCCCGTTACTCATCTGATGAGATCCACACTATTCTTGGCATTCAGGGTCCTCTGTAATCAGGCTGGGCCTGGCTCTCCGAGCTCTGCACCCAGCTCAGCTTACAGCGGCCTCCTCCGACCCTAATATGCTCTAGGAAGGCCAGTCCCGGCATCTTCACTCACGGCCTCCCTTTGTCTCCAAATGGTCATCTCAGATTTTCCAGTCTAAGAACCTTGTCTACGTTGCCAAGACCACCTCCTCCAAGAGGCCCTACTATGTTTCTCCTGCCTGCTGGAGCCTTGTATGATGTTGGTTTGGGCACTAGGTCTATACTCTTGTCCACACATTCAACAAACATTTGGTGTCACCGAAGATGCAGAAATGAGCCCAACAAAGCCCCACACCCAAGAAGCTCAGGATGGTGATGGGAACCCGGATGCGAGTGTGAGGTCTTCGGAACTGGTGTCTGATCCCCAGCAGAGCCCATTCAGGGAGGGCAGAATGCGGGGATAAGGTCAGTAAGAGAAATCACACGTGGCAAAGGGAGGGTGCTGGAGACATTTCAAATGGAGGGACTGGTCCTAGTCTATGACTACCTTTGCCTCTGCGCTGTAGAAGTTGTCCTGTGCTCACGTGGAGAATATGGTGGCTAAAGTGTCATACACAGAGCACACTCTATATTTAAATAGAGAAATCTACTTAAAGGGGAGCAATGAAATACTACTAAACAGTTTAAAAAATGGGGACTTTAAATACACCAATAATGAACAATCAAAAAAAAAAACCCACCAACAACAAATAGCATGTATAGAATGCTTCCACTGTATTTTTCAAGGCCCACACCACCATATATGTACATAACATATGGCTGAAAAGATACACCAAAAAAAGGGGTGACTGAGGGAGGTGAAGTGGGGAACTTATACTTTTATAATATTTCACTTGCTTATCTCACAAATCACCGTTCAAAGTTTATGTCAAATGTCAAAGAAACACATTTAAATAAAAATATAGAAAACAAGCCAAAGGAAAGGCATAATATGAGCTTCTGAGGAAGCTGGTACTGGGCTTGGGAACCGCCTAGACCAGTGGTTCTCAACCTTCCTAATGCCGCGACCCTTTCATACAGTTCCTCATGTTGTGGTGACCCCCAACCATAAAATTATTTTCGTTGCTACTTCATAACTGTAATGTTGCTACTGTTATGAATCGTAATGTAAACATCTGATATGCAGGATGTATTTTCATTGTGACAAATTGAACATAATTAAAGCATAGTGATTAATCACAAAAATACTATGTAATTATATGTGTTTTCCGATGGTCTTAGGCGACCCCTGTGAAAGGGTCGTTCGACCCCCAAAGGGGTCACGACCCACAGGTTGAGAACACCTGGCCTAGAAGAACACTGCCGGCTTCTCCCCCCTCCACTCTCCCCGCCCCCCCAAACCCCTGGGAGACACAGGTCTCACACAGAGCTCGCTGCAACCCGACCGATGGGCCAGTTTCTGCACTGACCAAGTCTCCGACACCTGCAGGTGTCCTCCAATTCAACTCAGCTCTGACACTGTCTCCCTGGAGTCCGCACAGGCCCCACGGGTTGAGGACTGAAGCCCACATGA
>NW_006290305.1:1609251-1610320 GCF_000327345.1 Myotis davidii | reverse complement strand
CTCACTCTCTTGCCATCTTCTCTGAGGTCTGCTTCTCTCTCAAACGGCCCAAGGGGACCACCTGAAATCCAGCACCCGCCCCTACACACACACACACACACACACACACACACACACACACTTCAGGTGCCAATCGCAAGTCCAGGCTGTCACCTCCCTTCTGAGCGACCAGCCACAGATCAGGGTTCCCACCACCCCTCCAAGGGTTTGATAATTTGCTAGAGTGGCTCACAGAACTCAGGAAAATACTGCTTACTGGTTTGCTATGTAATAAAGGAGGTGATAATGGATACAGATGATGGAACGATACAAAGGGTAAGGTCTGGGAAGGGTTTCAGAGCTCCTGAGTCCTCTCCAAACCCCACCCACTCCCCACGGAGGGGGTTCTTATGGAGGCTTCAGCCTGAGTAGTGATTAATTCATTCTCCAGCCCCTCTCCTCACTGGAGTATGCGGGGCAGGGCTTAAGTTCCAAGCCTTTCTCATCATGGATTGGTCTTTCTGGTGACCTGCCCGCATCCAGGAGCCCACCTCCTTAGCACAAAAGACGCTCCCAGCTTCTATCCCTAGGAAATCCCAACTGCGTTAGGAGCTCTGTGTTAGGAACTGGGATCTAAAATCAAACATTAGCAGCGGGGGTGAGGGACAGAGATAAATACACATGATTTCTTATTGTTTCACAGGCACCAGCTGAAGACTGGCTCACCCTGGCTCACCCTGGCACCCGGACCGGAGATGTAGCCCCTTCAATGGTTCAAACTGCCGGGACCAGCAAGTCGCCCCACTCCAAGGGCTTTGTGACCTTCAAGCAAATGGCAAGGGACACTGGCAAAGCTGAGGTGACCCCTGCTCTCAGCACCCAGGTGCCCTCCTCAAGGCAGAGACCATGGAAGCTGACTGCCAGCACATAACCACCGGGTGTCGCCTGAGGTGCAGGTGGTGGCGACCTCGGGCCCTCTTGGTCAAAGGTGAAGGCCCTGGCGGCCAGCAGGGAGGTGACTGAGTGTGAGAAAACATGAACCCTTGCTTTGACCTCACTGAGCTGAGCCAGATAGGCCAAGGATGAGACG
>NW_006290305.1:1604133-1609224 GCF_000327345.1 Myotis davidii | reverse complement strand
GGGGCGGAGCTCCCCGCCCCCACCCTTCCCCAACACCTGTCCTCCCAGCCTGGCCCTCAGTGCCCAGCCCCAGACCACCCGCACCTTCCTCACCGCCCTGTTTCCTCCTCTGTGGGGGCCACTTGGCAGGAAGTGTAGGGGCAGCCCCCCTAAGGATAGCAGTCCTGATCCCCAATGGGGTGGTGTGGTTCCTCTCTTTATTTTCGTGCTTAATATTTTCTACTTTCCCCCCGAGTGTTCCTAAAGTTCTCGAGTAAAGAAAACATAGGAGAAAACTATTTACACAACCGTGTATTTGATGTCAGCTGGCCTCCTCCACCCCCTGTGGTGTAATTATTTTCACCCTCAGCTTACAGAGGAGATAAGCAGGCTCCCAGACACTCAGTGACTTGCCTGAGGTGCTGGCTCGAGGGACTGTGGGAGGCCTAGCAGGGGTGCCTGGCCTCCCCACCTGCTCATACCAGGACCCCCGCAGCATTCCCCTACTCCCACACGCCTTCACTAGGGTTCCAGCCAGGAAGCTGAAAACTCATCTGAAGATTTGGGGGGAGGGAGTCCCCACATAAAACAAGAGCTGACCTACTACAGAGGAGAACGTCGAAGTTACGTGCGTGTCTGGGTCGGGAAGGTACATAGTCAGCTGCCGTGCGTTTGGGACACTGCACAATGGCCCCATCCTCCTTGGATGGAGGCAGGCACAGCACCATCCCTTACTGGCTGGCTGGCCTTGAGCCTCGGGGTCCTTGTAAATGGGGAGCATAATCCCACACCCAAGGGTGGCCGTTGGGGAGAGAATGAGGGATATAGAGTGCTTTGGAGCCGACCACGCATGGGTCCCCCCACCCCACTGCCACCCCCACTGGAAGCTCCTGGAGACCCCAGGCAGAGAGAGGAGGAAGTAGGGGATACCCCCTCCAAGCCCCGCCCGCCCCCCCAGAGGGAAAAGAGTCCCAACAGGAATGGGGCTCAACTTCTTACCTGCTCCTCGGCAGGGCTGAGGCCAGGGGTCCTGACTGGGGCATGGGGTACCCCAGCCCAACGTCCCCGGTTCTCTGGGAGGGGCCGCAGGGGCAGGCCAGAGCACAGCTCCTGGAGGCTAGACATGTCTGCTGAGCTGGGGAGGAGGCTGGTTCTGTGGAGAGACCAGGGAGAGACTGGGCAGTCAAGGTCCAGCTGGGAGGGAACCTCCAGCCCCAGAGCCACCTCCTCCAGCCCCTCATTGGGCCCCGGGCCTATGGAAGGAGCCATGGGTAGGTAGGTCATAGAGTCACCGGCCACGAGGCTGACTTGAGGGGGGAGCGGCAGTGGTCTAGGGAGAGGCAGGCTTCATACAGGGAGATGGCTGAGGGGGGGTTCAGTCAATGGGGCTTGAGTGGGTTGTGATTTTAGGATATGACTTTGGGGGCTGGTGGGACTCTAATGGGAGTCACACCAGGAAGGCGATGTTGGGGTTTGTGTCTTGATGATGGGGAGCCATCTGATATTGAACCTTGCACCGAGTGAGGGGTCTGTGTAGAAAGTAGATAGTGCCCTTTTTACCCCTTCTCCCTGCCACGTGTGTGTGTGTGTGTGTGTGTGTGTGCGTGTGTGCATGGGGGGGGGCGGTGACAAACCTGGCAGGAGCCCACCCAACAGCAGGTGCACCCTCCTCGGCTTCCGTTCCAGTGCACGCTGCTTCACCCCTTCTCAAAGCTCTGTGTGAAGGGCCTGCCAGGGAATGGTCCCCATCCCCAGTCCCACTGACGACTGTGAGAAAGTGCTCCTCCTTAGCGCTGTGCTATGGGTGGGAAACTGAGGCCCAGTCTCACTCACACAGCCAGGAAGTGACTGCCGTCTAATCCTGGTGGTCCTGTGAATCCAGCTCAGCTCCTGACCAGCCCCGTGGCCTTGGGACGTGTCCCAACCTACGCAAGTGGGTGGTAATTAACCACTCAGGCGGCCGGAGTCACCGATGGTTATGCAAGCGCCCAGCGCAGAGCCTACACTGAAAGGTTAAAAGAACAACAGCTCTCTGAGCACACAGGTGAGCCAGCTCACAGCCAGTTCGCTTCCACTCTCAGGGCCTGTGGGCTTCGCTGTCCCATTTAATGGATGTGGAAACTGAGGTCTAGAGAGGTGGTGGGACTTGCCCAAGGCCACCCAGCTAGTCATGGGTGGAGCTAGGACTTAAACCCTCGGAACTCAAAGACCTGGCTCTGGCTGGCAGGGTGAGCAGGCTGTTGTTGTGGTCCTCAGGCTGCTTGGTAGAGCCAGCAAGCATTTTCATCCATTCGCTCTATCTTTCGTGCAGCACTGACTGAGCAGGACTGACTGAGCACCAGGCACTGTTGCTGTCCTGGAAGCAGCAGCTCTTTTGTAGACACTGCCTCCCACCCCACCCCTCCACCCCTCAGGGCATGCATGGCACACACGGCCAGCACCTGCCTCTCAGCTGGAGGGCTGCTTCTGGTGGCTTAGGGCATGTTCATCCAGCTCAGAGGTGGGCTGGAAGGGCTAGAGAAGCGACAGGAGAGAGGGGACATTACTGGATAAACACCCCAGCTCCCCCGGCTCTCCCCGGGGTGTGTAAGTGGGTGGAAAATAAATCTGGGGAGTGTTCTGCACTGTCCCCAGTCTCCCAGCAGGACTGGGCTGAGTTGCCCCCCTCCTTGCTCCCAGTACCACACCCTTGCATGGTGGCTTTCCCTTCCCCACCCCACACCCCACTCCCTGACCAGACTAATGAGCTGTCCTGAAACCTCCCCTCAGGACTTGCTTCTGGAAGAGGTTTCTTCATCTGATGGCTCAAGAGAAGCCAAAACTCTAACCGTTTTTGTGAAATCTCCTGACTTTGAAATGTTTGCAACCAATGTTAAAAATTTAAGCATTGTATTGAATAAGATGAGTGGGTTCTGTCAATGCCAATGACCTGGCTGTGACACTGCACTATATGGTCTGCAAGAGGTTATCACTGGGGGAACAGGGCACATGGGATCTCTCTGTTTTCTTTCCAACAACTTCATGTTAAACTATGTGTCCCCAAATGAAGAGTTTATTTTTTTTTAATTGTAGAAGCTATTTCTAAGAATGAGGATCTCACAGATGTTAAATACGGCCAACAAGGAAGTTCAAACCCTGGCCACACCACTTACTCGCTTGTGTGCACTTGGGTAAGTTACTTAGCCTGTCTGTGCCTCAGATTCCTCATCTGTAAACCAAAAGCAGTAACAATTCCTGCTTCATGAGAGGCATCTGAGGATTAAATGAGATAATACATGTGAAGATCTTGGAATAGTGCCTGGCACAGAATAAGCACCAGATAAGAATAAAATATTGTTATTTTTCTCATTGTTGCCACTATCAAAAAAGCAAGGAACACAGTAATGTATGTAGGACTAAATGTAAAAGAAAGAAATTTTAAGGAAATTAAAATCTCTGAGGGATACACAGGAACTGGTGAGGATGGGAGGGAAAGACTCTTTGGTGTTTTCCAACATTGTCAATGTACTAAATGCCACTGAATTGCACACTTTAAAGTGATTCACTTTGTTATGTGAATAGCCCCTCAATTAAAAAGAAAAACAAACCTCTGGTGTTCTTAAAGTTTAATCCTTGGATAAACCAAATAAATAAAAACTTAAAACTAGTAAGGAGTAAAGAGAGGCAGGCAGGCACTGCAAGCCAACCCCAGGCACTTAGGTCCCCCGCCCACTGAGCTCCATGTGAAAGGGAGCCTCAAGGAAAGCCAGTGGGGCCAGCCTCCAGATCACGAGGCCCAGCGGCCCTTCAGATGAGCAGGAGGCCCCTAGTGGGAAGCACCCAACTGAGCCCCTTCCCCAATTCCTGACCCACAAAATTGTGAGCAAAATGTAAATGGTTTGGTTAAGCTGCTAAGTTTTAGGGCAGTTTGTTACTTAGCAACAGCAACTGGATCACTGCATCAGGATCCCCGTTAGGGCCTTTACTCTGCCGGGAAAGCCTCTCCTCCCTGCGCGGTCCTCCTCACCTGATTCACATCCCTGCTCAATGTCATGTCTCCCTGAGGCCTGCCGCTACCACCCCTGTGGCACACACTTCCCATCCCTTTGTTCTGCGTTTGTTCTTCACAGCACCATTTACCACCTGCCAAAATTTATTTTAAAAAAATATATTTTATTGATTTTTTACAGAGAGGAAGGGAGAGGGATAGAAAGTTTAGAAACATCGATGAGAGAAACATCGATCAGCTGCCTCCTGCACATCCCCCACTGGGGATGTGCCCGCAACCAAGGTACATGCCCTTGACTGGAATCGAACCCGGGACCCTTCAGTCTGCAAGCTAACGCTCTATCCACTGAGCCAAACCGGTCAGGACACCAACTGCCATAATTTAGATATTTACTCCTATTTCTATGCTCTCCCCATCTCTATTGAGAACTCCACGAGGTCAGAGAGTGTATCTGCCTGGTTCTTGCCACTGGTGCCTTAGCATAGAGTGGGCAATCAGTATCTGTTGAATGAATGAATGAGTGAGTGAATATGAGCCCTTGTGAGAGGACAGAGGCTGCAGAGGGCGCTTTCCCAGGCAAGCTGTGGAGGGCATATTCACCCTCCCACCCCAAGACCCATCATTGGGACTCTGCCAAGTGCCTGCACAGATTTTTCTGAACAGAGATGGGCTGAGATGTTGTTCTCAGCTATGGCCACCAGGTGGCAGTTCAGGAGGCAAAGATTCACCCTAAGGACCCAGGGGCTAGGACTCCTTACAGAGAATTCCGGACTCAGGGAAGGGTCAGGAACGCAGGTGTAGATTAGATCTGGGGGCTGCTGGGGGTGTGGGTGATCCGGAATCTCTGGGTTCTGGGTCCAGAGTAGCAGCAGCCTTGACTTTGGGCGAGCCCAGGGGTGAGTTAGACGCTTCCCAAGGCTCTCTGCCCAAGTTGTCTGGGAAACCATAATACAAAGCTTCTGGTTTTATCAGAGAGCTGGTTTCCCGACCCCTCTATTTGACACCTATCATCATCCTTGGGAGCTCTATCTTTAAGCCAAAATAACTATTATTTACTTGATATGCTTCCTTAAATAGATCTTTAAAACCTAAATATATGTAATAAGAAGGAATTTCTTAAAATT
>NW_006290305.1:1602108-1604096 GCF_000327345.1 Myotis davidii | reverse complement strand
GATGGGGAAGGGAGAGATTTGGAAGCAAACTGGCAACTAAGGTATGTGCCCCCTAACCAGGAATCGAACCTGAGACCCTTCCATATGCGGGCCACTGAGCCATACCGGCCAGGGCTTTTTGATGTTGTCATGAGCCAAGGAATTTTTTTTATATCATCACTGTAACTTGGCAGAAACAGGTAGTAACAGTTAATAATCACTAAGATATTGTATTTAGATGGCAGTCACTGAGTGCCAGATGCTGTTTCAAACATGAAATCCTGAAGCCAAATTTGCATGGTGTTCCACCTCTCTCTACCTGAATTTTGAGGTTTTGGTTTCTGGGTATTTCCTTGCCAGTATATTGATGAAATTTAAAAGCACCTGTAGTTGTTACAACAAGAAGTTCAGTCAGGATAGTTATTCTGCCATTTCCACACCTCATTACCTAACAATAATTCCTTTAATAAAATCAAATGTCAAGTCCATATTCAAATCTATCTAACCATCATCAAAATGTGGTAACTGTGTTTTCCCTAGGTAGGATCCAATCCAAGTTTATGTGACTATTTCATTTTATCCACTCATCAACTGAGATACATACAAGTTACTAATTGCCTTGCCAAAGACTATACTAACTGAAAGAATCTTTAGCTCTTGGGTAAGTCCATAGGCTACCATATTTAGACTTATTATGCTTCAAAGAAAGCCTTGGCCACTCTAATTCTTGCTTAAATCAAGATCCTCATTATGATGAATAAATTGCAGAATGTTGGAAAAGAGAAAGTTGTTGCCATATTTTTTAAGGACTTTTTTTTAAAGTAGGGGAAATGGAGAAGAAATTTAAATCACTGATCATTAAAATGAAGAATATCATTATAGGGAATGAAAACACCCTAGAAATCTAAAAGGCCAAAGAAATATAATTTCATCTTCATTAAAAAGGTTATAGATATCCATTTCAGGCATTATGGCAGAATAACTATCTCATTTAGTCCTCAAAAGACGATGAGCTGTGTCCTAGTAATATCCCATTGTACAGGGAGTGGGACACAGAGAGGGTGGGCGACTTTCCTGATCTCACACAGCCAATAAGTGGTACCAGCAGGCTTTAGAGTCACCAGAGTTCTCAAGAGCTGTTAAAAAACTGGAGTTTACTGCAGTATCCCCCCCCCCACACACACACACACACACACTACTGCTAGGTATTAGCTCAAGGGAACACACCAGTGCACACAGCTGCCTCCTCGGGTCCCCTGCTCGCCTGCCCTCTGGGCAGCAAGACCCAGGGGACAGTCCTGGGCTCCTCACTCCACAGGGCTAGCTGGATTGGTTTATTTTTCCGGACTTTACTCTCATTCCCTCACACCCAGGAGTCTTCAGCAAGTTTTTGTTTGTTTGTTTTTGTATTGATTTCTGAGAGGGAGAGGGAGAGAGAGATAGAAACAGCAATGATGAGAAAAAAAATCATGGATTGGCTGCCTCCTGCACACCCCTGACCTGGGACCAAGACTGAAACCTGGCGGGACCAGAATGGAACCGTGACCTCCTGCCTCACAGGTGGACGCTCAACCACTGGGCCTCCCCGCTGGGCCTCAGCAAGTGCTGAGTGCTCCTGGAGTCTGGAGCAGCTGTGGAGGCACAGGGGTCCTCCTGCCCCTGGGGGATGCGAACCGAGACCTTCACCTCTCCTGCCCCAGTCCAGCTGGGACCTGCATGAGCCAGAACTCAGGTAGGACCTGGAGACACCCGTGGAAAGCCGGCTACGGGGTGGCCTGGGGGAAGGAAGGGACTGATCCTGGGAAGCAGGACTCCTGGGGAGTCCCGGACATCCCTGGCCTGTACCGCAAAAGGAGAAGGGGCGACAGGGCTCCCTCCACCTAAGGCTCCACCCTCCCGTGGACAGCGATTATGTGTCTCTGTGGTGGTGGTGGGCAGGGTGGGGGGGGGAGGGGAAGGCATGGAGACTGGACGAGGCCGGCCGACCTGCCCTTGCCCACCTCTGCAGA
>NW_006290305.1:1595961-1602071 GCF_000327345.1 Myotis davidii | reverse complement strand
TGAGTGCCAGCTGGGCGGGGGGCAGTGGCCAGTCCCTCGCCGGGGCAGGGGCACCTGCTGTCTATCTGCTCCTGGGCTAGGGGCTAGGGGCGAGTGGGCCCAGAAAGGTTCTAGATGCCCCGCCTGTGGCCCAGCTCCCCGCAAGGTGTTCCTCCCTTGGAGAAGGGGTCTTCAAGCGCCCGGGGTGGGGACCGCTCTGGCCTGCCAGCCTGTGCCTAGCGACCCGGGTCAGTGGCGGGTGGGGGGCTGCCTTTGGCCCACCTGGGAAGGCAGCTTCCTTTACTTCGCCCCACCCCCTTAGCGCCTGGCGTCGGAGGGAGTTTGATGCCCCTGCATCCCCAGCTGGCTCCTCTGTGTGACCGGCAGGGTGCTGCCTGGGGTGCCCTGCTCCACCTGAAGTTCACACTGACAAGGACTTGGGGCTCCTTTGCATCTACCTCATGGTCTGGTTGGTGGAAATGAGGCAGCCAGCCAGGACCCCGCAGTGTGGAGTCCCTGCTCCAGGCCGGCTTGTGCTAGACTTCACTTGTATGAATTCCTCAAACCCTCTCACCGACCCATGCACAGGACCGACAGCCAGAGCAGTGAGTGGAGGGATGGGTGTGGATGACTGTCTTGCTGGCTGCACAGTCTGTCCTGGGCTTGAGGGGCCCAGCCATTGGCTTGTTCTCCTAACCTCTGGCTCCGTTTACCTTTCCTGACGTGAGTGTGAGTGTGTGAGTGTGTGTGTGTGGGGGGGGGGGTTTGTGAAAATCCTTGGAGTCCCCTTTTGGAGCCTCTCAGACAGGGTCTCCACACCCCAGGGTGGGCAGGGGCCACTGGGCAGTGGGGTTAGGGTGGCCTAAGTGATGAGGCTGAGGAGACTGTTCGGGGGGCAGCACTTACCCATGGGGGACCCCGGCTGGGTCTAGGTTGGTATAGGATAGGTCATCCACAGTCTCATCTGCTGGGCGACCTATTCCTCCCCTCTCAGGGCTTCAGGGCTCCCATCTGTAATGGAGTGCCCAAGTTCTTCCTACCCGGCTTCTGCTGAGGGGAATGAGGGCACATAGGAAGTGCCTGGCCTCGGGCCTCCTTACCATGGCCCTGTCCTGGTTTGGCCTGGCATGTGCTCCTTCCCTCCCGAGGTGAGGGGCTTCTTCCCCTCACCCCCACTCCCTGCCACCCCTACCCTTCCCTGACTGCCTCTGGACCGGAGGCCAGGGTTTGGAGAGGCCTCCTCAGTGCTCACCAGCTCACCCTGCCACTCACACCATTCCCTCTGTGGCTGGACACCACTGTCCAGACCTGGACCCCTCCACAGCCACGGCTGGACCCCTCCACAATCAACCCCAAAATGGTTGTGGGGTTGATTCCAGGTCAAGGCACAGCCCTAGGTTTCGGGTTCGATCCCCAGTTGGGGCTCATACGGGAGGCAGATGGATGTTTCTCTCTCACATGGATCTTTCTCGTTCTCTCATTCTCTCTCTCTCTAAAAATCAATAAACATATCTTCAGGTGAGAATTAAAAAAAAAAAGGAGAGACTGAAATATCCTGATGTGGGTGAGACATTTGAGTTGAGATCTGCACAAGCAGTATCTCCCCTAAAATGTTCCCTGGAGGAGCTTCCCAGGTCGAAGGAAAAGTTAGTGCAAAGGTGGGGATGCACCTACTATGTTCAGTGTGGCTGCAGCTGAGGAGAGAGCTGGGGAGGGTGGGAGATGCGCCTAGAGGGCCTTGGGAAGGAACTGGAATTTACTGATAGCCATAGGAAGCCGCGTAGCTTTTAAGATCACCAAGATGGAACAAGAAGAAATAGGAAGCCAGTTGAAGAGACTGGTGATTTTCCTGAGCAGAGTGGACGGGGCTTGCCCTGGGCTGATACTGTGGAGGAAGCAGAAATGGGGGGCTTCCTGATGGTTCTGGAGACAGAGCTGATGTGACTGGTGCCCAAGAATGATCTGATCAGTTAGGTTTCCATTCCACGTGGTTTGTGGAGTTCAGCGTGCAGTCTGAATTTTAAATTGGAGTGGAGAGATCACTATTTCTCTCCAAAAAAAAGAAAAGCAGAATTGCTTTTTACTTATGAAGGGTTTGTCAACGTGTTCATCGCTTAGCCTGATCACCAGAGGGAATGTCCCTGACCCAGGGGCACATAGGTCACCCCAGAAGGCCTAAGTCATCAGGGGGAGTGAATGGGTTAGGGCAGGCTCCTGCTTATCTGATCTTGCAACACTAGCCTAGCTAGAACTTATTAACCAGAAACCTTGTGTCGGAATCTATGCTTACCAGAGTGGGATCACCATTGTTTCCCCAAAATGGTGAAGCCTCAAGTTCCCCATGCAACAACTTGCCCGTGTCTCCTGCCCGACCCTCCTGACCCCCCATATAAAGCGGGGGACTGAGGCTTTCCTGGGGGGTGAGTGTGCATGGACAATTTGTCTGGTTTCTTGGTGTGGCATTGTGGATGCTGTGAATCGAGTTTTGTGCAGCCTGTGGATGCTGTGAATCGAGTTTTGTGCAGGGTGGAGTGGGTGCCTGAGGGCAGGATGGCGTGGCTTGCGTTAAGGTCACACTTATGCTGTGGCCTGGGGTAAAATCCTGTTTCTGGCCCTTACTTGCTGTGAGGCCTTAGGCTTGTTTCATTGCCTCTCTGATCCTATTTCCCCATCTGTCAGGTGGGGATATAATAGTTACCACTCAATAGAAGAAAGCTTCAATGTTCACAAATCGCTGAGTACGGCGATGGAGCCGGCCGGATTTCCGGAATTCTCCCAGTCCGTCTCTGTCGTTGTGTGTGGTTTCTTCTCTCTCCATCTCTGTCCTTGGCACCCAGTTCCTCTTGCTCTCCTCCCTCCTATTGCCCTCTCCCTCTTCTCTCCATAACCTCCTGCTATTTTTGTTTCCTTTTTTCAAAGCAGAACCCCATGTGGTTTGCCTGTGGTTGCTCTGGATGGCAGAGTTCTTTGGCTTAGGTCCAGGACCCTCCCTGACCACGAGACTGGGGCCTGCCCGCCTAGCTCTCCCTGGCCTGTCTGCTCCACAGTGCCCTGGGCAGGGGCCCTGGGACATGGAGCCCAGTGGAAGGGTTAGGAGGAAATAAATAGGTGTGTGTGGGGGGGGGCAGGGGGGTTGGGTGATGGCAATGGAGGTTGCGGGAGGCCTCAGGGTGGCCCTGTTTGAGGCTAGTCCCTACGCTAGACCCCCAGCCTCTAGCTGTCCAGAGTGAGGGGCTGGACCCTGGGATCTTCAAGCATTCCCCTCTGAGCCCCTAGAGCCATCTGTTCCCCTGCCATGGCCAGCCTGCCCCCCTGGTGGACCTGGGTTCCTCTGATCCGTGTGGCGGGCCCAGGTGGGGATGGCCCAGCCCTGTAATCACTGGCCACAGCTACTCTGGGCCTCTCTCTGGTGCCCACTTCCTCTTGCACTCCACCCACTGGCCACCGGAGTCTGGTATGGGACCCACACTCCTGCAGGCTGTGGTCTGCCTAGGAAATGACAGGCCTTTCTCAAGGGCTAGTGTTTCTGGAAGGTTCTGAGTTAAGGGGCCTTAGAATAAGACAGGCCTAGGTTTCTTCTCTGTTACTTGGAGTTCCTCTTCCCACAACCCCTGGTGGGCACCAACTCTTCCTCAGTCCCAGCTGTGGTCCCAAGAGGAGCTGGTCACTGGGTGACCTCGTGCCAGAGGTAACATCTCTCTGAGCCTCCACTTTACCATCTGCAAAATGGTAAGAAAGGTGAACCATAACCTCCTGGTTCATAGGCGAAGCTCAATCACTGAGCCACACCGGCTGGGCTGTACCACAGCTTTTTTATTCACTCATCTACTAATGGACACTTGGGCTGTTTACAGACCTTAGCTATCCTATATAATAAAAGGGTAATATGCAAATAGGCCGAACGGCAGAACAACCAAACAACCAATCAGAGCGTAATATGCTAATGATATGCTAAGGCTGCGCAACTGCTCGCTATGATGTACACTGACCACCAGGGGGCAGAACGTCAACTGGTTGACCAGTAACTATGACATGCACTGACCATCAGGGGGCAGATGCTTCAACCAGTAGGTTAGCTTGCTGCTGGGGTCCGGGTGATTGGGACTAAGCGAATTGGGTCAGACACACCCTGGAGCCCTCCTGCAGTCCCTCCCTGGCCTGACCGTGCACTGGTGGGGTCCCTCAGCCTGGCCTGCACTCTCTCCCAATCCAGGACCCCTCGGGGGATGTCAGAGAGTTGATTTCAGCTTGATCTCACAGGCCATTCCCCCTGGGAGGGCGCCAGATGCAGGGCTCATGGGTGGTGAGCGCTGCTGTGACAGTGAGAGCCTCTCCCTATTGGGACTGCTTGGGCGCAAGTCTGTGGCAGGCACAGTGGGGCTGGGGTGAGAGAGAGCAGCAGGTAGGATCTGCAGGCAGCATTGGACTGCGGGTTTCGGCTTGATCCCTGGGCCACCCAGAGAGGAACCCCACCTGTGCATGAATTCATGCACATGGGACTGCGGGTTTCGGCTTGATCCCTGCAGGCCACCCAGAGGAACCCCACCTGTGCATGAATTCATGCACCAGGCCTCTAGTATTCCCAGAAGTGGGGTTACTGGGTCAAACGGCAGTTCCATTTTTAATTTTTTGAGGAAACTCCATATTAATTTCTACAGTAGCCGTACCAGTCTGCATTCCCACCAACAGCACACTGGGGTTCCCTTTTCTCTACATCCTGACCAGCACTTGTTATTTATTTATTGATGATAGCCATTCCGGCAGGTATGAGGTGACACCTCATTGTAGTTTTAATTTACATCTCTCTGATGATTGGTGATGTTGAGCATTTTTTTTTGCTATGTCTATTGGCCATCTGTATGTCCTCTTTGGAGGAGTGTCTATTTTTTTCTTTAAGTTTACTTTTTATTGTTGACAGTATGACAGATGTCCCCTATTTCCCCCCACTTCCTCTTACCCACCCAGCCCCCACCTCCCTCCAGGCCTTTACCACACTATTGTCCATGTCCACTGGACATGCTTTGGTTGATCTCTTCCCATCCCCCACACCTTCTTTCCCTCTAAGATCTCTCAGTCTGTTCCATACATCCATGTCTCTGAACTTTTTTAAAATATATTTTTATTGATTCAGAGAGAGGATTTCAGAGAGAAAGGGAGAAGGGGAGAGAGAGGAACATCAATGATGAGAATCATTGAACTGCTGCCTCCTGCACGCCCCACACTGGGGATCGAGCCCACAGCCTGGCATGTGCTCTGACCGGGAATCAAACCCTGACCTCCTGGTTCATAGGTCAACGCTCAACCACTGCGCCACACAGGCTCGGCACCTCTCTGACCTTAATGAGCCTCTGGGTGTAGTCAGAGCTGAACTCCACAGGGCTGGGGGAGAGGCATTCCAAAGGGTGGGGCTATTGCTTCCCCCCAGGCTAATGCTGCATGAATGGGAAAGGTCTGCCTGAGAAAGATGGCTTTTGCAGTATGGGGGAATAACTCAGTACAGGGATCCAGGTAGCTGTCCTCTCAGCTCTCTCCCCAGAGCCACCAAGCCTGAACTCTCCTCAAACAGCTCGAGTCCACTCTGCCCTCCCTCTGCCAGAGCCCACGGTGAGTGGCTGCAAATGAAATAGTGTGCATTGGCCCTTTAAGAAGGTGCCTGCGTTTCTAGCTTAGCCCACAGCCTGGCATGTGCTCTGACCGGGAATCAAACCCTGACCTCCTGGTTCATAGGTCAACGCTCAACCACTGCGCCACACAGGCTCGGCACCTCTCTGACCTTAATGAGCCTCTGGGTGTAGTCAGAGCTGAACTCCACAGGGCTGGGGGAGAGGCATTCCAAAGGGTGGGGCTATTGCTTCCCCCCAGGCTAATGCTGCATGAATGGGAAAGGTCTGCCTGAGAAAGATGGCTTTTGCAGTATGGGGGAATAACTCAGTACAGGGATCCAGGTAGCTGTCCTCTCAGCTCTCTCCCCAGAGCCACCAAGCCTGAACTCTCCTCAAACAGCTCGAGTCCACTCTGCCCTCCCTCTGCCAGAGCCCACGGTGAGTGGCTGCAAATGAAATAGTGTGCATTGGCCCTTTAAGAAGGTGCCTGCGTTTCTAGCTTCCTTATAGATAACTGCTTTTCTCTTG
>NW_006290305.1:1590254-1593772 GCF_000327345.1 Myotis davidii | reverse complement strand
TCGCTCCCCAGAGCCACCAAGCCTGAACTCTCCTCAAACAGCTCGAGTCCACTCTGCCCTCCCTCTGCCAGAGCCCACGGTGAGTGGCTGCAAATGAAACAGTGTGCATTGGCCCTTATAGATAACTGCTTTTCTCTTGCAGTTTTTAAGATCCTCTTTGTCTTAACTTTGGCATTTCCATTATGATGTGTCTTGATGTCAGCCTCTTTGGATTCATATTATTTGAGATTCTCTGCGCTTCCTGCATTTGTACGTATATTTCTTTCAGTTATTATTTATTCAAATAGGTTTTCAATATTTGTTCTCTCTCTTCTCCTTCTGCTACCCCATGATTAAATATTGTTACACTTGATGTTGCCCCAGAAGTCCCTTAAACTATCCTCATTTTAAAAATTCATTTTTCTTTACTCTGTTTCATCTAATCTGCTGTTGTTCTTTCTAATGTATTCTTCATGTCAGTTATTGTTTTCATTTCTGACTGGTTCTTTTTAGTGTTTTGTCTATCTCCATTTTTATGTTTCCTTTTTGTTGAAGCTCTCACTGAGATCATTGAGCATCCTTATAACCAGTGTTTTGAACTCTGCATCTGGTATATTGGTCTGACTGGCTTATTTCACTTAGCATGATACTCTCCAGCTCCCTCCGTGCTGTCTCAAAGGGTAAGAGATCCTTCTTTTTTAATGCTGCATAGTATTCCATGGTAAACATACCACAGCTTTTTTTAAAAAAATATATATTTTATTGGTTTTTTACAGAGAGGAAGGGAAAAAGATAGAGAGTTAGAAACATCGATGAGAGAGAAACATCGATCAGCTGCCTCCGCCCGCAACCAGGGTACATGCCCTTGACCGGAATCGAACCTGGGACCCTTCAGTCCACAGGTCGATGCTTTATCCACTGAGCCAAACCAGTTTCGGCAAGCTTTTTTATCCGCTCATCTACTGGGCTGTTTCCAGATCTTAGCTATTGTAAATTGTGCTGCTATGAACATAGGAGTGCATACTTTCTGATTGGTGCTTCGATTTTCTTAGGATATATTCCTAGAAGTGGATCACTGGGTCAAATGGCAGTTCCATATTTAATTTTTTGAGGAAACTCCATACATCTCCCGTCTTGGTGGAGTGGCCTTATATAGTAGGTGTCCTGTGGGGCTGAGAGGTGCAATCTTTCTGGTCATCTGAGCCAAGTGCTCCAGTTGTGTCCCTGTGTGAGTTGTGTGAGCCTTCCTGTTGTAGTTGTGTCTGGATTGCTGTTGGCCTGTCAGTGGGAGGGATTGACCCTCAGGCTGACTGGCTGTAAGGACTGGCCTTCATTGCAGCTGAGCGGTTGTATGGGGTTTGGCTGCATGGAGCAGGATCCGCTTTCGTGGGGCTCTGGTGCCTGCCGAGTTGCTCTTTGAGTGTGTCATTTATGGAGCTAACTGGGTGGTGCTCAGTGAGGTGTGGTCTGAATTCAACCACAAGGTGTGTTGGTTCTAGAGCCTTTGGGAGGGAATCCCGCACATGCCCAGTTGCTGCCTAGGCCTGATGCAGGGCCACCTGCTAGGAGATTCAACATAATCTTTAGTTGCCTGTGCTTTGCTTGGAGGTGCCTGGGGTGCCAGGATTGGGGCTGCTTAGCAAGAGGTACAGGGCATGCCAAGAACAGCCACTGCTGTTTCAGGTTTGTGGCCCTTTGAGAAAGTTTAGGGGAGTTTGCAGCATAGGCCAAGGCCAGCAGCTAGTGAGGAACAGCAGCTAAAAGAGGCAGATGCCCAAGTTGGGTGGGGTGGGGTCCGGGGATCACCAAGTGGGGTGAATGGTGTTAGGCAGATTGTTGGAAACTCAGACGTGGCACCAGCCTGGTCCTGTAGACTGGTGGAGCAGGGGGCTAGGGCTCAACAAAGGGAAAACAGTGCCTGCCAGCACTTGCCAGCTGTGGGGGTGGGAGGAGGGCTCAACAAATTAACAATGGCACCTGCCCATTGAGCTGCCCCTCCAGCCTTCACCCTGAAGCTGGACAAGTCAGTTCTTTCCCATATGTCCCTGGTGCTTTTCTAGCTGTTGTCCCTTCGCTGGAGCTTAGGGCAATGTGTGTGAGTGAGTCTGTGCTTGGGCCTTTAAGGAGGACACTGGGGTCTACAGCAGCCCTCTACCCAGACAGAGGCCCCGCTGATTTTCGCAGCCAGATGTTGCGGGCTGGGCAGCCTGATGTGGGGCTAGGACCCCCTTGCTCTTCACTGGGGACCTCACAGCCGAGATATCCCTCCCGAGTATTAACTTCCACACATGGTTGTGGGACCAGCTCATTTCAGGTCTCTGCCTCTCCTACCAGTCTCAACATGGCTTCCTTTTAAAAATTACTAATTCAATCTTTTCACTTGTTATAAGTCTGTTGAGGTTTTTGTATTTCTTCTTGGGTCAATTTTAGGAATTTGTGCCTTTCTAGGAATTTTCTATTTATTTAGGTTATATAATTTACTCTTGTATAGTTGTTCATATTATACTCTAATAATCCTTTCCTATTTCTATAAGGTCTAGTACTAATGTCACCTCTTCCATTCTTGCTCTTAGTAATTTGAGTCTTTATTTTTTCCTTCTTGGTCAATCTAGTTAAAGATTTGCAATTTTGGTGATGTTGTAAAGATTGTGTTATACTTTGTTATTGTATTAATAAATATAATCATATTTAAGAAAAATATGATCCAGAAGGTCTTGAACCTTTCCTCACCTATATTGATTATAGTACTAAAAATATATGCATATTAATTGAATATGTTTAAGAAGATAGTCCTTAAGACACATTTTGAGTGAAGAATAAACTTAGCAAGCTGAGTTTATGGTAGTTTTAAGAAGATTGAAAAATTTGGCACTGAGACAGAAAGATAGTATCTGTCCTCAGGGGCATCCATTCTGGGAGACAGCTAAAGCTGTGTTTACCATGAAGAAGCATGCACACTGCTCAGGGAATTACAGGCTGCTGGAGGAATTCACAGTAGATCAGTGGAGAGCCTGCAGTCTGGCTGTGCCACTCCACTACTGCCCATCCCTCTCTGGGCAGACAGGTAGCTTCTTGAGTCCCTGGGGGCTCCTCAGTCATGGGCTGGCTAGGGGAGGGCATGAGATGAGGGCAGATTCAGGTGGGTGAGGTTGAGTGGTCAGGCCTTTCCCAGAGGGCTATGGGCTGGGTACCATCTTTCCTCTCATCTCTTCCTGTCTGGTATCCTCCAACTCTAGAGGGCAGGGCACAGGAGTAGGAGTGACACCAAGCAACCTGCCTGTTGGATTAGGGGCCCTGTCAGTGCTTCCCCACACTTCCCCAACCTCCCTCCCCATCCCAAGGCAGGTGGGACAGGAGGGAAACTGAGTCTCAGAGATGGGTTAGTTGTGCCCTCGGTGAGTTGACCAAGCATCAAAGCCATTTCTTCTGATGCAGCAATGACCCCTCTCTCCTTATGCTCCACAGAATCTGGAAACAAGGCCCTGGGCTCTGGCTGGCTTGGTGGGAAGAAGAGGAGTCCCCTGCAGATGCTCTATGAC
>NW_006290305.1:1587433-1590213 GCF_000327345.1 Myotis davidii | reverse complement strand
TCTGGGACCTCTCTCTCTGCCTCCAGACATGGGAACCTGAGAGCCCCAATGTAAACCTACAGCAAGCATGTCAAACTCATGGGCCACATGTGGCCCACAACAAATATTTTTGCAGCCCAGCCAATATAACGGTAGGTAAGAAACTTTTTAATAAAAATTTCATAACTTAATTTTTACAATATCCTGTTACTCATAATCTATATATATAAAAGGCCAATATGAAAATTGTCCACTTGGGAGTTTGACTGGGAGAGCGGGAGTTTGATCGCTCACTATGATGTGTGCTGACCACCAGGGGGCGGCGTGGAACATGTCTGGCAACTAGTGGCAGTGGGGCGCTGTGGGATAAGTCTCCTTGTGAGCCCCTGCAGTGAGAGGTCTAGGGGGTCTCCCCTGCTGGGGCACAGGGCTCAACTGTTCCCAGAACCCAGTCAAACCCAAATGGAGGGGCAAGGAGGGTTCTATTTCCTGAGGCTGCTGCTCCGATAACTACTGATTGGCCTAAGCAAATAGGAAAATGTGCTCTCCCGTTCTGGGGCCAGAATCTGAATCAGGGTGTCGGCAGCTGTGCTCCCTCTAAGGCAGTGGTTCTCAACCTTCCTAATGCCGCGACCCTTTAATACAGTTCCTCATGTTGTGGTGACCCCCAACCATAGAATTATTTTTGTTGCTACTTCATAACTGTAATTTTGCTACTGTTACGAATCGTAATGTAAATATCTGATCTGCAGGATGTATTTTCATTGTTACAAATTGAACATAAAGCATAGTGATTAATCACAAAAACAATATGTAATTATATATGTGTTTTCCAATGGTCTTAGGCGACCCCTGTGAAAGGGTCGTTAGACCCCCAAAGGGGTCGCAACCCACAGGTTGAGAACCCTTGCTCTAAGGGCTCTGGGAGAGGGTCCTTCCTGTCTCTTCAGCTTCCGGGGACTCCTGGCCCCCTCCCTTCAGTCCTCACACAGCCCATCCTCCTTCTCACTGGACTTCTCCCTCCGGTTCATGTGGCCCCACCCCTTTGTTGACACACCTGTTCTCCCAAGATCAGGTGGCCCCACCCCTTTTCACGTGAGTACTTCCGCTTGATTACGTGGCCCCGCCCCCTTGCTTATATTCACACTTCTGCTTGATCACAATGGCCCCGCCCCACTGTTTATGTGCCTGCACTCCGTGTTCACATGGCCCCACCCCCTTGAGACCTTGGATGGTCTCTGTTTCTGGGTGCCACCATCCCGGTTGGCTTTCTGCCCCTGCTCTCACACCTAACAGTCCCTTTGCCAAAGTCTTTCCCGAAAAAGCCATCTCTTTCTTGCTGGGACTGTAACAGTTGGGATTGAAAAGGAGACAGGAGAGCTGTGGCCCGTCCAGGGTCCATGCAAAAGGTCCACAGGGGCCTATGCCGTCCCTGGAAGGCTGTGCCTCTGGGCGGCTGCTTTGACTTGCGGTCCCTCCTTGCTGGTAACCTTGGCGGAGTCCCGCTGCATTGGGCCAGGGCCTTGTGTGGAGAAGGCCCTGCTTCCCCGCGCCGTCTGTGGCTTAGATTACAAAGTACCATTATTTTTCCTGTGTCTGGCTTCCGCTGCCTGCCTCCCCTGGGAGATTTGGTTTTGCCTCAAAAAGAAATTGATGCGGGGTCTGCAAACTGGCTGACTTCTGCATTTGCTTTGTGAGACGAAGCTCTGTCCAGTGCCGCCTGGTAGGAGAGCCTGATGCCACCCCACCTCCGTGGCAGCATCTCTCATTCCCTGGAGACCCCATTCAGCACACAGCACCCTCCATGCTCCCCTGCAGCTCCGACCCGCTGAGCCCGGGCCGCAGCCTGTCACTCGTCCCCCAGGTCCTGCCTGTAGCCCCAGGGTGCTCCAATCAGTCTGGGAGGGGCCGGTGGGTTGACCCCTTAGACAGAGGGGTACAGACCAAAGCTATCGTTCTTTTCTTTTTTCCACATCACATCATGAGTTTTTTGTTATTTTTCTTATTAAAAATGTTAATGTTGACATTATTGCAGGTGTCCTCCTCCCCCCACCCCTTGCCCACCTCCCCCATCCTCTCTTCCCCTCCCTCGGCCTTCATCAAAGTATTGTCTGTGTCCATGGGGTATGCATATGTGTTCTTTAGCTAATCCCTTCATCTTCTTTACTCAGTCACCCCTCCTCAAAAAATTAAAGATGAAACTAATTGCCTTTTATTTGATCCCAAATATTCTGGGAATATAGCCTAAGAATTCCAAAACACCAATCAGAAAGGATATATGCTCCCACTATGCTCATAGCAGCATTGTTTACAATAGCTAAGATCTGAAAACAGCCCAAGTGCCCACCGCAGATGAGTGGATAAACAGAAAAAGCTATGGCACATCTACACAATGGAATACTACAGGGCTGTAAAAAGCTACCATTGTTATACACTATGCTACTTCTAGTAATTCAATTTGCTCCCATGGTGAGGACTCTGAAGCCATACTTCCTTATCAGTCTTACTCTGATCCTGTCACATTCGTTACCAGGACCTCCTCAGTCCTGCGTGTCCAACAACTGACTAATCACTGTGTTCTACATGCCTCTGCAAGGTTAGATTCGGTTCCCCCAATCCAGGCCCAGGACAAATGCCTAGGCCCCCCAACTCATACAGTGATCGGTGGCAGCGCTGGGTTTCCAGTCCAGGCCCCCATCCTGCTGCCCGGCCCTGGCTCACACGGGTCACTGGGCGTCACCGAGCAGCTGCCCTGACACCGACCCCTGTTCCCCACAGGGTTCAAGCTCGGCCCTGGTGGA
>NW_006290305.1:1578178-1586979 GCF_000327345.1 Myotis davidii | reverse complement strand
CCACGGCCCAGGACCAGGCCAGGCGCCTCTTTCAGGACATCAGCCCCTTCTACCAGCGGCGCCTCTTTGACCTCTACAAGATGGACTTCCTGCTCTTCAACTACTCCGCCCCCTCCTACCTGCGGCTGCACTAGCCTGCAGTGCTCCCCACGGGCCTGGTGCACTGCAGAGGCTCCGAGGCCAGGGATGGGGGGCCCGAGAAAGGGAGTTTTTGACAACCACTGCACTGGGCCGACATCACATCGGGCCGGTTTGGGGTGCAGCCCACCTCAGCTGCTGTACGACTGTGTGCCTGTCCCCTGTCGTGCCTGTCGCTCGATGTTGCTTCAGTTAGTAACTGCTCTAGCTGGCGTGGGTGAGGATTGGATAATTGCGTTTTAAGTTGCAAAGAGGCCGTTTTTGTCAGCTCTGTCCCTGAACCTGTTCATGGTGTAACAGAGCAGAACGCTGGCTCAAGGCAGCCTGTGCCATCCTAATTCCCTCCCCTCTACACCTGCTCTGGCAAGGACCGCCCTGGCCAAGGAGAGAAGCCCTCCCCTGCAGGACTCAGGCTGGGGCCATCCTTGTCCACGGGCATGGCACAGGAGTCAGCTGTGAGCCGCCTTCTCTCTGCCTGTCTCAGAGCAGGGCCACCTTTCCTGTTGCTGGCCCTGCCCTGGACCCACCCTTGGTCTTAGTCTGGCCAAATGCTAGGTTGCCTCTGTGTGCCCAGAGTCCAGGGTGCAATATGATGGCAGGTTTTATAGGACTTTGGTGATCTGGGGAGTTCACGTTATTGAAATAAATGAGTTTTGTTACTTTCTGACAGTTTAGAGTTTCTCCACTTCATTTTGCCATTTGCTCTGCGTTGTGGGGCTGTCTGATCTTGGAATCTCACTGAGTCTCTGAGCCTCAGTTTCCACTGCTGCCAAATGGCCTTAGAATGCCAGGTGGTTATGAATGAGAGAGATGGAGAGCCTGGCTTACCTTCATAGCAGCACACAGCGTGAGGGACTACATGGGGAGTAGGGTATGGAGGGAGGGCATCGTGTGGAGGGATCCTAAATTGTAGGGTTGGAGAAAACAGTCACAACTTGGGAGAAATGTGATCTCTGCCTGGGCCAAAGATTAAAGCCCAAACCAGCTCAGTGAAGCCCTGCTCGTTGGGCCACCTCACACCTGTGTGAGTCTGCAGGAAGAGCACAGATCTTGCCTGGAGCCCCTGTGGCAGCGAAGCCTTGCCTAGTCCGTCCCTACAACGGTGGAGCTGGCTCCCTGCTGCCATCATGTGGCAGCTAGGGGGAAGAGCAGCAGCGGGCTCCCAGGAGACTTCAGGCTCCTTTTGGGATTTCACAGCCCTTGGAGGTTTTGAACATCCAGAAATGTATCCCAGCAGCCCAAGAAGCCCATGCTTTCTGGTAAGGCATGTTTGGGCTGGAGTGATGAACTGGGTATGTAGGTGCTGAAACCACATGTGCCCTCAGAGTTTGGGGAGCTTCATATTCAGCACAGGTGCAACGAGTTTCCAAATGTTTACATCTCCAGTGTGGACAAAACCCTCTGTCCTGTTCAATATTTCTTCATCCCCCAACCCCCACCCCTGACATGATTGTGAGCCAAGTCTTTGGGTAATGGCCTTGTTTTGAGAACAACAAATGATAACTCAACCCTCCGTCCTCTCCCCACCTAAAAGGCTGCCAGAAAGGCAGTCACACTCAGATCTTGGGACCTTGAATCCTGCCCAAAATTCAAATCTGGAGCCCAGGAGTCCATTGAAGAGTCAACTCGCACTGCATATTGTTAAACACAGACACCCAAGCTCAGCTGTGTTTGCAGTGGAGAAGACCACACTGGCAGCAGCAGGGGCCAGTGAGAGAACCCCTCCCAAGCTGGAGTCTGGCTTGTGACTGCAGGAGCAGGGACACTTGATATTATTGACATTTTCCTTGTTTGAAGTCCTCTTGGGGCCTCAACACTTGGGTTTGTGTTCACAGTGCTTGGTGAGGCCCTGGGCTCAGGCTGCCTCCTCTGAGGAGCATGGGGGTCCCAGACCCTGCCTCCTCACAGGGTGCTGATGAGACCAGGGCCACAGCTGCAGGCAGCCAACTGTGGGAGAAGGCAGGAGTCCCACCTCTTTCCCCCACACACCAGTTAGATGGCCCTCGAAAGGGTTGGGATATGTGGCACTGTTTCCCGATGGCCCTTGAAAGGGTTGGGATGTGCGGCACTGTTTCCCGAGGCCAGCAGGAACAGGTGGGTAATCTTTTCACTTGGCCGCTCTGTCCTTGCGTGGTGCTGATCCAAGAAGCTAAGCCAGCAGGAGCGGATGCGGGGAGGAGCCAGGGATGGCTGAACAGACGGTGGCAGCTAAGGCAATTGTTCAGCGTTTACTCCCTGTCATTTTCTGCCTTTCTAGAATTTTACTCTGAGGATGTGTGGCTTAGAATTCAGCACTCAGGGGATCCTGTGCAGATTTCTGGACCTCTTCTCTGCATAGCTCTCACCTATGCCTCCCTCACAATGTACAGCTGCCTCAACCTCCTCGAACTCCAATTTCTATCTCAATTTAGCAAGTCTGTCAAGCTCTGTTTGGATTCTCCTTGAGTTTATAGTCTGAAAATGACTTCCATGCAGAAAGTTGGGGCAACTGTAGGGAATCACCTCTTTTGTTTCCTTTCTCTCAGGAATCTCCGTTCTGCGCTGTCTTATTGTTCCATGCCTGAAAGCAGGTCCACATTTCGTTTGTTTAGAGAGAAATGTAAAGTCTAATACTTGTTATTCCAGCATGGGTGGGAGCATACGTCTCAATAAATATTTGATTATCTCTTGCAATAAAGTCCTAATAGGTCTCCTTGTCAGATAGTTCTCCATTGGGAAATAAAACCACAATTTGAAAAACTGCACTATTACTAAAAACCTATAAAGTGTACTAAAGCTCATCATACACAAATTACCAAAGCTTGAGCTGTGTTTTTTTTGTTTGTTTGTTTTTGGTTAATCCTCTCCCAAGGATATTTTCCCATTGATTATTAGAGAGTGGGAGAGAGAGGGAAAGACAGAAACACATTGATTGGTTGCCTCCTGCATGCACCCTAACCAGGACCCAGGCTGGGGAGGAGCCTGCAGCCAAGGTACATGCTCTTGACCAGAATCAAACCCGTGACCCTTCAGTCTGCGGGCCAACACTCTAACCTCTGAGCAACCGGCCAGGGTGCTTGAGCTATTTTAACACTAGCTCATTCAGACCTGTATATTCCAAGAGAAGACTACATTAACAGGAACTCAATATGGTCTCATATGTCTCAAATTGTAAGGAACACTGACACTGCTCCAGCAGCATTTACAAATTCTGACCAACTACTGCCCAGACCCACTCACCTACCTCTGCCATATAACCACCCCTTGACTAGCCCTAGCCCCTCCCCTCCAATACTCTTAAGTGCCCTTCCCTAACTCCTATTTGAGATGAGCCTATGAAGGTATTGCTCTCCCTTGCTCATGTGAATGGCTTCCCAAGCAATCTTTCTTGAGCTTAGACAATCAGGGGTGCTCCAGAAGTTCAGCTTTTTTTCAGGGGACCACCACAGCCAAGGTCCAAGCCCATGGACTTAGAAGGTTCTCCACTAAGGCCCCATAAGCTTCCCTGCGTAGGGTTTCCTTGTCTGGAAGTATGAAAAAAATTCAGTGCTAAATCTGAGATCCAATCCCTTTTTGATGAAATCCCAAATCTATGTGAGGTTTATTTTGTCTGCCCTAGGAAAAGAATCTAAGACCTTTTAGGTATCTGATGACATTTGTACTAATTTTAATTTTCCATGAACTTCTCTATTACTGTGTAACAAATTACTCCAAAATGTAGTGGCTAGAAAAATATTTATTATCCCAGTTTCTGATAGTCAGGAATCTGGGGGTGGCCTAACTGGATTGTTCTGGTCCACAGTCTCTGGAGATTGCAGTCAAGCTGCTGGCTAGGGGAAGGCTTGCCTGGGGAAATACTCACTTCTGAGCTCATTCACATGGATGCTGACAGACCTCAATTTCTTGTTGGCGGGAGACTTCAGTTCTTCAGCATCTGGGCCTTCATGATATGGCAGCTGCCTTCTCCCAGAACAAGCGATCCAAGAGAGTGCTTGTGAGCAAAACTTAAGCTGCAGTCCTTGATGACCTAATTTTAGAAGTGACAAACCACTTCTGCCATATGTTACGTGTCACACAGACCAGCCTTGGCACATTATAGGAGGGGATCACACAAGGAAGTGACTACCCATAGTTGGAGAATCCAATCTGAGCCCAACTCAGAGGCTGCCGAAGCACAGATTTGTCACTAGGTCTCTTACCTATTGGATACACTGTTGTGTGTCTATAAGAACTTTCCTTAAATAAGGCCCCTGCTCATCACTGTGGAACCTAAGACACTCTACTCCAATATGTTATATATTGAAAACTTTATAAATGTACTCAATCGTTATAACTCTGCGAAACATCCAATACAGTCAACACTTAATAAATCAAGAATAGGAAAAGTTAATTTATTCATGCATTTAGTAAGTAGTGGGGCTAGGCATTCGCAAGTCTACTGTTCTTCAAAGTTTAGGATCTTCCCATAATTCCCTGCTTCTTGTGACTGGTTCCTGGCTCTACCCTGGCTCTTTCTAGCTTGATCTCCCATTAACCTCTCACTCACCTCACAATACCTCCATACTCCACTTTCCATAATACTGTATGGATGTTAAGGTCTCTGGGTTCTCAGTGTTAGTCTCATGGCTAAAATCTCTATATACCAGTCTTTTGCAATTTTTTGAACTACTAGTACATGGCAAATTTCATAAATATTCCATGTGCACTTGAAATGAATAAGTATTCATGTTAGACAGTCTTCTTCATAAGTTCATTAAACTGAGTTTGTAAATTGTGCTATTCAAAATTATCTCTGCTGGTATTTTTTGTTTGATCTAATAAATTAGTGAGGTATGTTAAAATCTCTACTATAAAGGAGGATGTTCATTTCCTTGTAGCTAGATCTGTAAGCATCTGTTATTAGGTTCATACAAGGTGTATCTTCCAGGAAAAATGGATCTCTCACCATTATATAGAGCCCACCTTTACTCCAGGAGAGGAGGAAAGATAAAGGATGAGAAGAGATAAAGTAAGGGGGGGGGGCGAGGGAGAGACAGGTAGCATGGAAGAAGGCAATGGGAGCCAGTTACAGAGGTTTACATCCAAGCCTTCTCTCCTCCTTACTAAGGGAAGATAACTAGCCTTTCCAATGGTCTGTAACCTGCACAGTGGTTAGAGACTCTTGGGGTGGAATATTTTCTCCCACCCATGCCAGTGAGAAGACAGGCACATTTCTTTGCTGCTCCTTCTGTGAGGAAAAGTGCATTTCAGTCATCCTCCCACTGGGGTTATAGCCCATTGGGAGCCCAGCTTTACACAGAGGTCTTATTAGAAAGTCCACCTGGGGCAAGCCTGGGCTTTACGTTTACTATCCTACGCCCAGTGCAAAGCAGACGCAAGACTTCTATGCTTCCTGGTTTCATTTCAGTTGGGGTTCTGGAAACCCGTGGCTGTGTATGTGCATGTGGCTCTAAAATACATGAACATTTAAAAAATGATTTTATCTAGTATTTTACTTGAATTTATTGAAAGTGTCATTCAGAGCCTTCTCCATGTATTTGAGATCCTATTCATCCCTCACGATTCAGTTCTCATATCACTGCTTCCAGTAAACTCTTCAGTGATCCCACCCCTGCCTCACATCCAGTGAAAATTCATCTTCCTGTTTCCCACTACGCTGTTTCTACCTCAGTTCTGGCAATTACTACACCCTGCCTCACTTTTTGACAGTTACATTTTACTCTACCCAATGAAAAAGCAACTCTGTCATGGGATCCTATGTCAGTTATCTTGGGTCCTTATTCCCACTCCACTCTCTGCTTCTGGGGAGGGTAGCAAAATGTCCTGTCTACAGAATGAGTTCCCTGATTGTTTATTGGCTTCAATTTTTTTCTCTTAAAACATATTCTTAGAAATTCCGACCAATCCTAAGGCAAGTGCTATCTAAAAGAGCCTTGAGTTGGGCTGCTGTGTGCTATGTTCCTCAAGAAAACATGATTTTTCAAGGACCTTGGATAGGCCTCCCACTGCAAGGGCCTTCCAGATGCTGACAGGTATATACATTCAAGTGGAATCTTCTCATATCACCTGGTCAATTACTGAACTTGACTCTAATTAAACAGATTGTAGATGGAATCATTTTAAAGCTTTAAATAAAGTTCAAATAATACAGTGAAACTTTTTAATATTACTCTTAAGATCAACATGAAAAAGAATCACAAGCCTCTCTCTGTCATGAGATACTCTGCTCGGTCTAGAGACACTAAGGGAAGAATGGCTCCCAGGTGGTTACCATCAGGGAACCAGGGAGCGGGAAGCAGCCAGCGACCTGAGGGCACTTCCGCAGACACCACTCACCGGTGACCCCGTGAGAATTCCACGCCCACACGATGGAAGATCACCATTTTATAGTTTCATAACTGAAAAAATATTTTCTTAGAAACAACAAAGCAAAGAGATAAAAACTTTCAACCAGAAAGGTTGACTTAGATTAGTTATGTCATTAAAAGGTCTTTGAGAAGAAAGCTCAGTTCTGACTTGGAAGAGCATTGGTCTTAGCTCACTTCACATGAGTTCCGAGCTAAGACGTCAAGGAAGCAGTGCAACTGCCTCTCCCGTCAGCTGAGACCACTGAGCAGGTGCCTGCTGCTGCCTGTCTCCTCGTCTACATTCTCATCTACGTGCTGTGAAGAAAGCCCTGCACTGGGCCCTGTAACAGAGCAGGTGCCCGGTCACAGATTCGCGGGGTCTGAGAGTGTCTTATCTTTGAAAGGAATGAGAAGAGACAGGGAGACCAGGTAGCAGCAGGCCTAGCCTCAGCAGCCTTTCTGGGTGATGTCCAGGCCCGATGACTTTGTTATCTCCAAAGTGGTGAATACCTGTTTGAAAGGAAGAAAACAAATTTGTGTTTAGCCAACAATATTTCAGTACTGCTTTATGAAAACACATTCTGAATATATCGATTCTCCTTAAAATATGCAAAGCAGTTACTAATACAAAAACTTCCTGACAATGTGCTTCATAAGAGTTTTCAAACTGCAACAACTGAAGTCAACTTAAAAAAACCTCCCGTTTCTGTACCTCACCACATGTGGGGTGAATTCCAATAGTGCCATCAAGTAGCTGTTTCGTGAGCCCACATTTCATTGCAGCTGCAAATCCTTGGGTAACCTCGCCGGCATTTGGTCCAAGAATATGAAATCCTATCACCCGATTCTTTAATAGAAAAACAAAACAAAGGGAAGCCCAGTAGGTTAATGATCTGAATAGGAACCTAATCACTGCAAGGTCACAGTTCAAACTGACAGCATCTATACAGAAAAAGAACCAATGTTGAACTCAGCATTGAACATTGCCATGAAACTGAGCCACTGTAACAATCTGTTAAATGAGCCAGTAAATGCACATCCAGAGTCATCTCCACTCAATTTACTAGAAATGAGCAATTTACCCTCTGCATGAAAGAGCTCATCAATATGTATGGTAGAAATTTCTGAATTATGCTGAGATAGTGCTAAATAACAACATACAAATCTGAATTAAAGTCCAATACTGAAATCATTCTAAGACAGTAGGTTTCACTGGCATTGCAGAGATTCCCCGTCCAGGAAGCAAGTAGCCTGGCTCCTTAAATAACTAAGGGAAGACCAAGGAGCAGTGGGGATGGGGGCTTTTTCCCAGGACTGCATGTTATAAGTTGCAAGGCACATGTGATGAGCAGACCACTGAGACAGAAAGCAGATTCAGTGTACCCCTGGCAAGTGTGGCTCCGTTGTTGGGGCATCATCCCGGTTCGATGCCCAGTCAGGGCACATGCTTGGGTTGCAGGCTTGATCCCTGGAAGGGGCTGCGCAGGAGGCAGCCAAAGGATCTCTCTCTCTCTTTCTCTCTCTCTCAAAAAATTCATTAAAAGTATTTTTTTTAAAAAGATTCACAGTGTATTTCCAAGGTACACTGCATTTAGGATGTCCTTTTGTCCATGTTTTTCATCAGACTCTAGTCTTTGTTTCGATCTTCAATAGTAAAAGTGTACAAGAGAAAGAAAGAGCTTCAGAGGTCTTAAGGCTGGCACAAAGTCTTGCCTCCTCATATTCTTCTAGACTCTAGAATCTAGAGAAAGAACAATAGTTCAAAGCAGCCAACTCATACACATCTACTGGTGGTGCTGAAATGGAGAGCTCCAGGAGCAGTGTTTCTAGAAGGACAGTCACAGGCCACATGGGATCTGGGTGAAAAGTGGAGTTACCAGGGCCTCACAGAAGACTGAATTGGAATCTCTGAGGTGGTGCATTGTACACACAGAAAACTGGGAAAAGACAGGCAGCCAGACAGAGTAAAAACATCTGATGACCCCCTTCCCCACTCCCCCAACATTTAAAAATGAAAATGAAGGCAGATTCTGTGAGAGTGAAAACCTAATTCCCAATTTTTACCACATAGCTATAGTAAAACTCATAGTAGGATGGTCCTCTAGAAACAGAAATATGGACAGTAGTAAAAGAAATGAACACGCTCTCCTGACGACAGTGAGCACGTGTGTGGGAGGGGGGCAAACAGGGATCGTGGGCACAGCTGAAGGAGAGCAGAGGAGTGGCAAAGGACAGAGACGGGGGTCAAAAAGAGGGGTAAACAGACATGGAAATTCTGCCTCAGGCCCGACAGCCACAGTCAACAACTCTGTCAAGAGGTCAGAAATAATTGACCCC
>NW_006290305.1:1570979-1578164 GCF_000327345.1 Myotis davidii | reverse complement strand
TCCTGCTCACCTTAGGGGGCCTCAGTGCATAGTCTCTGCCTGCTCCCTTTGGAAATGCACCCACAACTTCATGACAGCAACCTCAGATTACTTTGTAAACTTTGTCAGCTATTGCTGTCCACATGCATCTAATTTTGTGTTTGATCTCTCCAGATAAAGTATACTCTTAAAAAGGGAGGAACCAAGTGCTAATGCTGCTTTCTACCCTCAGTGATCTTTACACAACCAGTCCTAAATAAACTGTGCTTTAAACTCTGATAATCAGGCATCTGTTGTCAGTTTCACATTCACCTCAATAACAGGGAAGGCAGAGAAGGCCGCAACAACCGGCTCTCCACTCCACTGATTCTTCTTTAATGAACTGCTTCATTAGGAATTAGTTAATTAACTAGAGTTTTCACTTTGTGTAAGCATCTCCTTGTAAAGGCTTTGTGACACACATTCACTTTACATATACCTTACATTTTGTTAGCTGATGATCAAAATTTTCACAGATGATCTGGTTCTAAACTGCCCAGTTAGGTCTGGGAAGAGCCAACTTTCAACGATTATTTTGAGAAGGTATTGGTAAGCCTCAGTCACAATCTGTCACTTGTTCAACCAGTGCAAACACATTAACTGGGTAATAATTTGAAGGATTTATGCCTTTCCCTGAAAACTACCTTTAAAGAGATCGTAAAAACCCACATACTAGAATAAAAGCTACATTTTAAAATTACAGCATTTCAGCTTCCAATCACATTACGCACATTATCAACTTTATTGCAAATTATCTTTGCATAACAAGTATTGTTGTCTCTGCCGGCTACTGTCCATTCAAGAGGCCAGAACAAAGTATGATATACCTGGAAGACAAAAAAGAGAGAGAAAGAGGCCAAGATTAGCATATATAAAAATCACTCCTTGATATGTTCTTCCATTATATAAACGCTAGAGGCCAGATGCACGAAATTCATGTAAGAGTAGGCCTTCCTTCCCCCGGCTGTGGTCACAGCTTCCCTCTGGCACCCGGGATCCGGGCTTCCCTCGGCCCCAGCTTCATCCAGAAGGACATCCAGTCTAATTAGCATAATACCCTTTTATTATTATAGATAATAATCTAGTGGTCCAAATGGACTAAGGTGGACACATGGATGGCTGTTTGAAATCAGTGAAGTATGGAGCGATGTAAAACATGGAAGATATACGACATTTATAAACATGAGGTTAAAGAGCTTCTTTTAAGTGAATTCTGGACACTGTACCATTTTAAAGCCACAGGGCTGTGAGCACAAAGGTTCAGGAGCTCAAAGGAAATTAGAAAAATGAGTCACCTTTTAAATTGTAAACAACAGCTCCATAGGTGGTAGGCATCTTTGGAAATATCGCATACCTTCTTGGGATATGTCCATGATAAGATGTCCTATTTATACGTTTTCCTATTAAGTGCCGCATAACCTGTTGATTTGCTGGGCTGAGTACTAACATCTTTGATCTCTCAGGCTTCTGGCTGCCCACATCTAGAATGTTCAACTTACGATTTCCTGACTTTACAATGATGCATAAGTGATATGCTTTCAGTAGAAACAGTACTTCAAAATTTGAATTTTGATCTTTTCCTGGGCTAGCAATAAGAGGTAAGATACTCTCTTGTGATGCTGGGAACAGCAGCAAGATGATTTTGCTCAATTGTACAGGCATACCTGGTGTTACTGTGCTTCACTTCATTGTGCTTCGCGGATATTGCATGATTTTACTTGAAGGTTTGTGGCAACTCTGGGTGGTACAAGTCTATCAGTGCCATTTTTCCAATAGCATTTGCTTTTTGTCTCTATGTTACATTTTGGTATTTCTCGCAATATATCAAACTTTTTCATTATTATTATGTTTGTTATGGTGATGTGTACACAGTGATCTCTAAAGTTACTATTATAATTGTTTTGGAGCGCCATGAACCATACCCATGTAAGATGGCAAAGTTAACTGATAAATGTGTGTGTTCTTACTACTCCACCAAACTGGTGTTCTCCCATCTCTCTCCCTTTCCTTGGGCCTCCCTATTCCCTAAGATACAACAATATAAAGTTTTAATCAGACATTTCCCAATACCAGAAGTGTAAGTAAGAGTTTCAATAAGCCATTAGGCCATTTAACTAGGAAATATCAGTGCTATAGTTTAATAAAATTCCCAGTAATAAATTAAAATGTCTTTAAGGGAGAGACCTGAAATTTCAACACTCTTTTGCTTAAAACCTCAAGTAGTAATAATCCTCCAACTTTTTTCTTTTTCCTCTCTATACTTCCTATGTTGGGAGAGTGTGCAGAAAAAAGATACTCAAGCCACCCACCAAAATGTAGAAAAATATTTATATAAGGTTGTTGTGTGTAAATGAAGCAGTGGTGAAGGAGAGATGGAAATACATGTATGGAGGACATCTTTGTCAGAGTCTAAAGGGCCCACAGCCCACGAAAACCTTGGGAACTGCGCATCATTCCCACCTAGAGTCCACTGGTAGTGTGGGCTCCAGGAGCCATGTTTACACTCCATGAGTCTGGCTACCATCATACCAAATGAAGTGGTTGGACGGCAGACCCGACTCGGACCAATTCTGAATTAAGCCTGAGAAACAGTGAGTTGATCAGTTCCTCTTACATCCAGAATTATCAGATACACTTGGGAGCAAAAGAATGGCTATAGTTTGGCTGCTATGTGCATTCTAGGAGCAAATAAAGTCTATCTGCAGGAAGAGAGGAATGAACTACATGCACACACACAAACATACACATAAACCCCAAGCAAGTAAAAGGAAGAGGTGAGACGGTCTTGCAATTCCTGGTTCTTAGCCCTTCCTAAGGCCTTGATACATTCCCCAGAAAATCTCATAATAACTTATGCTTCCTTGTGTAAGCTTACTCACGTAGATATTTGTTACCTGTAATTCAAAAGTCCTAATGCATACAGTATACATCTCTCTTTCCCCAACCGTATTATTAGTTTGCAAGAGAGATAGGGTTTAAATTACTTAATTTTTAATTTTTCTAAAATAGGCTGGTTTCCTATAACATAGCCATTATAATCACTTGCAAAATGACAAAATAAAGTGACCGAGAAGACAGTTGATTAAAAGAGAGATTCTTAAAAAGTAAACAAAACACAATCTTACTTCTAGATTCTCTTTTTTATGTATTTCAATAGCTTTCTCTTCAGATAATCCACAGCAGCCGTATTCCAGAGGAGTAAACACCGTAGTTGGAACATTAATATAACTGCACTGAAAGATAAACAAATTACACGCTCTGATTTTGTGACACTCTTTTTAAATAACAAAAATCTTTATCACATACATTTATAAAAGGAAACTAAGTAAGTCCAGTTCAATGTAACTGGTTCTGACACATCACCAGATCAGAAATTCTAAGTTACACTAAAGGAGATGGGGTGATCCCTTACTACAGGGCAGAGACCACATGCTGGCCAGTGACCAATGAATAGGACTGGCTCTCCCAGTGCCCCAACCTCAGACTTCTGGTCTGAAAACCACAGTAGAGGAGAAGATAGTGCACTTTGTTGCCCCTACAGACATTTTCTACAATTTTTTCATTCCATCCCCCACAATTCTAGAGCATCTCTACCAGGTGACAGAGAATGACACTATTTCACCTGAAGCTCAGACCACCCTTGCCATTTCATTTAATGGTGTCACTGACATGATGTGCAAAAAAGCTGCTCAATAGTGTGGAACTGAGTGAACACCCTGGACCATCAAGTGGAGATGGCAAGTGTGTACTGAGGGGCCAGGGTTGCATGGGTCCCATGGTTACAATGGCGCCCCTCCCAGCCCTTCTCTGACCAAGACACAGCACAAGTGGACAGCACAAGAAGAGTGCAGGCCATGAACCCAACATGCAGTCTTCCAGCAGCGTTAGGCATCTGTCTGTGGGAAAACGGACGTGAGCGCAAGTGGCATCCCTGCCTGGAGAAGACAGTGTGTTTGTGACTGTGTGGAAATTTAGAACACATTGGCAGAAGCATCATTAAGACTGTGTGTGGCGAGAAAACAGTGCGCAGGAACAGAGAAAGGAAGGAGGGTATAACCAGGATGAACGTCTCTGCACCTGCCCATCCATAGTCCTGAAGGGGTGACACTGCCCAGAACACTACATGTAGACCAAACCCCAGCCAACAAGTTACAGTTTATTAGGTTGGGGTGACATCTAACCCCAAAGAAAGGTAATCCATAAGCTGGCCAGAAACCTATGCAAAAAAAAGGCAAACTGCATCAAATGGTTTATTTTGCAGGAAAATGACTAGGAGCAAAGAGAGGATCTTCCAGGTGGTAGTTTGACAGAAAAAAAAAGGGTTGTGGCCAAGTGAGGCTACAGAAGGGCACCCTGTGAAGTGTCCCTTCACATTACTAGAGCCCCAAAGCAGCTGTGACACCCATACTCAGCCCTGCTCCAACTGCAGTGAGGCCCTGCACTAGCACAATCCTTGTTGTAAGTCACTGTGCGATTTGACTTACTCATCATCAGCTTATAAGAAACTCGCCCAATTTGCCTAGTTTGAGTGACTTCTATTTTACCCCAAAAGAAAAACACATCAAAACACTACCAGGTACACTTGCTTCAATGAGGTGTTTGTGTACAATATACATCAGCCTAGAGTCTTTAGCTTAAAATATGTTCTCGTCCCATTTTATGTTTGCTAACCTGTGAATCATGAAGCATTTGTGTTCTTTTTTCCAACATGGCTAGAGAAAATCACATAACCATGTGGACTGCCTGGTTTTCTGACTTCTCCTAGGCCATCAAATGCTCATCAATCCATTTATTGACCAGCAGCTGATCCCATATCCCATGGCTTACAGTGGAAGTCTCATCCTCAACAGATGCCTCTGTCTCCTGTTTCATATCAATTGAGAAAAAGCAACAGGTAATTCCTCAACTTTCCTCCCTTTCATCTGAAACACTTTCTCCACATCTTATACTACCTCCTCCACTTGAACTGGACTTCCTCTTACCCTATCTGGAGCCTTCCTTTTAGTCCTATACCTTTAATCTCTCTCTTTTTACACACACACACACACACACACACACACACACACACACACCTGTCTTCTCATCTCTCTACCCCACAGGCACCATGATTAACTTCTGAAAGCAATAGGCAATTACTCTGCTTCCATACATCTTGAAATGTAATAGCACTTCTTTGTACATTTAGCATTTCTGGCCCCACCCATTAGTGCCAGCAGTGCCATGTCCCCACATATGTATAAGGTCTTCCTTTACGACCTTACAAGGCACCTGAGGTGATAAAATAAGCAGCACACAGCATCCCTTAAGAAGAATATGTGCCCCAAACTTTCCAACTTAACCTAATCATGCAAAACCAATCAGAGAAATTCAGAATATGAGACATTCTACAAGAAAAGTAGCCTGGATTCATCAAAAGTCAAAGTCATGAAAAGTAAAGCAAGCAATCAAAACAGGTAAATCAAGGCAGAGGGCTGGAGCAGGTTAAAAGAGACTTAGGACTCAGAAGAGCCCTGTACTGTGTGAATCAAGACACATGCACACATACCAATAGACAACTGAGGAAAGGTGAATATTACTGCATTGTTGAATTCTCAGCTACAGAAATGAAATTGTGGTTATGGAAATGAATATCCTTGTTGTACATCCTGAAGTATTTAGAAGCAAAACATCACTGATATCTGCCACTTATTTCAAATAGCTCAGCAGAAAAAAAATGTACATGCATTATGTGTGTACACACACACACCTTCAGAAAAGGAGAGAACAAAAATGGTAAAACATTAATAACTGGAAAATCTAAATGAAAGGGTAACATGGGTGACTGTTACTATTCTTTCTGTGGTTTGACATCTTACTAAGTGAAAAGTTGGGGATAAATAAAATTAAGATCTTCAACAGCTGCCACTGCCTACAGAAGGCCCTACTGATTCTTTTTCTTTTTTTAATATATTTTTATTGATTTCAGAGAGGAAGGAAGAGGGAGAGATAGAAACATCCACGATGAGAGAGAATCATGGATCGGCTGCCTCCTGCAAGTCCCCCACTGGGGATCAAGCCCACAAGCTGAGCATGTGCCCTTGCCCAGAATCGAACCTGGGACCTTTCAGTTCGCAGGCTGATGCTCTATCCACTGAGCCAAACCAGCTAGGGCGGCCCTACTGATTCTTTACTGTGGCATCACAGAGTTCTGATGATCTGGCACCAAATCAATTTTCCAGCCTCATTTCCAACTGTACTCTTCTATCACCAATCGCTCTGCCTACATGAGTGACAGAATGGTTAGCATTCCTGACGCCCAGTAATACCACTTCCCCAGTCATTCTTCATCCACCAACAGCTCCATGCATCCACAGTGCTCCTGATGGAGCAGAGCATGACCCATCCCAGCTGGGAACTCCTGAGAAACTGCTCATAGTCCTAGAAAAAACCAAGCATTGCAGAGCTCTGGGCTTTTCTACTTACCACAAGAGCCCTTTGCTTCCTCAATTTTAAATTGCTCACCCTAGCCCTAGCTGGCTTGGTTCAGTGGATAGAGCATCGGCCTGTGGCCTGAAGGGTTCCGGGTTCGATTCCCACTGCCCGGGTTGCGGGCTCGATCCCCAGTAGGGGGCATGCAGGAGACAGCCAATCAATGATTCTCTCATCATTGATGTGTCTATCTCTCTCCCCCTTCTCCCTTCCTCTCTGAGTCAATGAAAATGTATTATAAATCAATCAATCAATTGCTCATCCTTAAAGCCCATCCCAAATCTTTGATCAAAGACTATGAAAGCGAAAATTTAAGTGAGGAGAGAAAACAAGATGGAGGCATAAGTAAACACCTGAAATTGCTGCCTCACACAACCACTTCAAAAATACAACTAAAAGACAAAACGGACATCATCCAGAACCACAGGAAGGCTGGCTGAGTGGAAATTCTACAACTAGAAGGAAAGAGAAAAGCACACTGAGATTCAGAGGAGGTGCGGAAGTAAAGTGCAGAGGTACGGAGGCGCATGCTGAAAGGGCTAGTAACTGAGGACGCGGCGCACGTGGAGAGGGCTGGCAGCTGAGGACGCGGTTGTCTTTCTCCATCGGAAGGGAGTCTCAAGATCCCGAATGCTCTGAATTCCAGTTCTGGGTGAGTCTCTGGGGACCCAGACTCATACGGGGAGGAACTGGACTGTC
>NW_006290305.1:1561809-1569997 GCF_000327345.1 Myotis davidii | reverse complement strand
TGTTCCCTCTGAAGAAAGGTTGTGCCCTTAGTAATAATATGTCTGAGTTGTTTCCACTTTTCAGGTCTCAGCCCAGCCATCACCTCAGTGGAGAAGCTTTCCCTAACCACGTGGTTGGAAGTAGCCATCTCCATTTACTCTGCGTCACCTGTTTGTTGCCTTCATTGCCTTTGTAGCACTATATAAAATTATCACTACATAGATTGCCTTGTTTATTGGTTTACTTTAAAATTGTCTATACAGCTAGAATGTGAGTTCCATGAAGATAGGGATTTTCACTGTCTTCACTCTGTCCATGGGGCCTGATACATAGTACGCAATAAATATTTTTAAATAAATCAATGAATCATTAATAATTTGATCAATGTTGCCGTTCTCTATTCCCATGCTTATGGCAGACATTACTAATTGATAATGTAACTCTCTCCTGATAAATCCAAACTCATACTAAAAAAAGTTTTTCTATATAACCTTCTAGACACTTGGTACTCTAAGTGTAACCACTGATCAATAACATCACAATCATCTGAGAGGTGCAGGAAGAGACTGGACAAAAATTGCACACCTATGGATGAGGACAGTGGGGCAGGGGTTAAGGGCAGAGGGTGGGGTGGGAACCGGGTGGAGGGGAGTTATGGGGGGTGGGAGAGGAACAACTGTAATAATCTGAACAATAAAGATTTACTTTAGAAAAAGAAAAGACTGTGAAAGGTGGAGAAGACTGTAGTAATCACCTAATTCAAACCATCAGCTTTGCAGATGGTGAAACTGAGGTGAAGGAAAGTGAAACGACTTGACCAGGTTCACACACGAAGCAGGCAATGAAGCCAGGGCCAGCATTCCAATCCACTCTGAGTGTCCCTCCTACTCTGTGACAGTGCAACCATCCACCTGGGAGGCCTCTTTAGATCTCTTCAGTCAGAATTAACTGCTCCTCTCTCTTCTTACTCAGGACCCTCACCTACCTATAAGCCCTTGGTACTGGAACCATATGAATCCTTTGTATATCACCCAGCACAACATCTTGCACATACAGATATTTAAAAAATATTTTTGAAAACCATTAGTAAATAATAAGTCAACTGCAAATGATTTGTGAGGAACCCTTTACTTGCAAAACAAGCACATAAGTTTTATTTGTACTGATTTTTTAAGTCAAAATTTTTATTTAGATATTATCTCAAAAACAACAGTAAGAAACGCACCTTTTCTGAACGACCCCCAAAAAGTCTTCGAGCCAACAGCTTGCCTGCCTGTATAGCGACGGGAGTGAGCTCAAGTTTACCTTCCAGGACATCTCCGACAGCATAAACATAGGGCACATTGGTCTGTTCCATGTCGTTGACTGGTATTTTGCCACTCCTATTCGATTTTGAAAGTAAATATATATATGACTAGCTCTATACTGCTGGATGACTAGCACTATTCCAAGAGAACTAAGTACATAAAGAAAAGACCTCTCTCTTAGAACTCATGCACCTCAGTCATCACCTGTCTGTACCAACGACTTATAATAACAAAGGTATCTGTAGTTCCAAAAGGAAACACCTTGCTGATTGATGAAGCTATGCTCATTTTTTGGATGTCGAGGATATTCCCAGATTTCCCCCAGAATTTCATGCAGAGCTTTGAAATTTTTCTCCTTGCCTGACCAAGGATATACAATTTACTTTAATTCAGACAGTAGGTGAAAAAATAATTGTTTTAATTTTATTTTTTAAAATCATGCATGAGCTCTTTAAGGCACACAATAAAGAGTTACTGATTGATTAATGAAAAAAATTGATAATAGAGCTGGGACAGTATCCTATATAATAAAAGGCTAATATGCAAATTGACCGGACAGTGGAACGACTGGTCACTATGACTTGCACTGACCACCAGGTGGCAGATGCTCAACACAGGAGCTGCCCCCTGGTGGTCAGTGCGCTCCCACAGGGGGAGCACTGCTCAGCCAGAAGCCAGGCTCACGGCTGGTGAGCGCAGCGGTGGTAGCGGGAGCCTCTCTCGCCTCTGTGGCAGTGCTAAGGACCCCTCGGGGGATGTCCAAATGCTGGCTTAGGCCCGCTCCCTGCGGGGTCCCAGACTGTGAGAGGGCGCAGGTCAGGCTGAGTAACCACCCCCCTCCCCCGTGCATGAATGTCATGCACCAGGCCTCTAGTTTACTATAAAATAACATTAAAGCATTTAAAAATGTTGCAACTTAGTAATTAAAAGAGAATTTTAAGAGGTGATCTGTAGAAACATTTTGCTTTGTGCATCAATAGTGCAATGATCCCACAGGTACATACTTCTCACTGACTTTAACACCAATCTTCTCCAAGCCTATTTTCCTTGTAGAGGGCTCACGGCCAACTGCTAATAAAACCTATATTTAGAGAGAGATAAATTATCAATATCAGGAATGAAAGCAGGAACATCACTATAGATCAGCAGTTCTCAACCTATGGGTCATGACCCCTTTGGGGGTTGAACGACCCTTTCACAGGGGTCGCCTAAGACCATCAGAAAACACATATATAATTACATATTGTTTTTGTGATTAAACACTATGCTTTAATTATGTTCCATTTGTAACAATGAAATTGGGGGTCACCACAACATGAGGAGCTGTATTAAAGGGTCACGGCATTAGGAAGATTGAGAACCACTGCTATAGATCCTTCAGACATTAAAATACTAATAACTATTATGAATGCCCTATGCCAATAAATTTGACAGATTAAGTAGATTCCTTTTTTTGAGGTCAAAGTGCAGTTTTAATTGAGGTATAATTGATATATAACATATTAGCTTCAGGTGTACAACATAATTTGATGTTTGTATATATTGTGAAATGATCACCACAGTAAGTCTAGTTAACATCCATCACCACGCAGTTATACAAATTTTTTTCTTATGATGGGAACTTTTAAGATCTCTTTTAGCAACTTTCAAATATACAATACAGTATTATTAGCTACAGTCACCGTGCTGTACATTACATCCCACAAAGAGACTCCTTGACACAATTTATCAAACTTACACACAAATCTGAATAAGGCTTGGTTACATGCTGAATTATGCCCCCACCCAAATTCATGTGTTGAAGACCTAACTCCCAATACCTAATCCCTAATACCTGACACCTCAAAATGTGACTGATTAGAATGAGACAGGACCTTTAAAGAGGTAAGTAGCATAAAATGAGGCCATTAGGGCAGGGCCTAATCCAACATGACTAGAGTCCTTATTAGAACACGCACATACGGAGTCCGGAACAATCACATAAAGACAGAGAGACGGCAACCAGCCACCTGCTAGCCAAGGAGAGAGGCCTAGAAGAAACCAGGTCTACTGACACCTCGGTCCCATGCTTCTGGCCTCCAGAACTGTGAGAAATTAAATTTCCTTTGCCTAAGCCACCCTATCTGTAGTATTTTGTTATGCTAGCCCTAGCTAATAAACCCTATTTTCATTAAGGAAACTGAATGCACAATTTATAAACTTCCTATTAATTAACTCCAGACCTAAATGACTTCACTTGTAAAGTCAATTGAACACACAAGTAAACAATAACACTAGTGGTACACAAACTCTTCCAGAAAAAAGAGAAAGGAGTCTTCCCAACTCCTTTTTATGAAGCCAGCATAAACATCTGACACCAAAATCAAACAAGGATATTTAAATAAAATTATAAGCCAATATTTCCATGAACATAAGATATAAAATCGTTAACAAAATCTTAGCAAATCAAATATAACAATATTTAAAAAGGATAATTGATCATGACAAAGTGAGGTTTGTTCCAAAAATACAAATTTGATTTAACGTGCAAAAATCAATGTAATTCATCATTTTAACAGAATAAAGGAGAAAACAAATTAATCATCCCAACAGATGTGGGAAAAGCATTTGACAGAACTTTACACCCTTGAGGATTCTAATTAAATCCTCAGCACACTAAGAATAAAAGAAAACTTCCCAAACTGATAAAAGGCATCTGTAAACAAAAGAACAGCTTTACATCCTAGCAATCATAAAAGACCGAATGCTTAGGATCACCCCTAAGATTGGTGTCAGATAAGGATATGCACTCACAATGTCTACTCAGCACTATACTGGAGTTCTTAACCAGTGCAACAAAGCAAGAAAAAGAAACAAAAAGCATGTAGATTGGAAAGAAGAAACCAAACTGATTTTTATATAGAGACATAAATCCTAAGACTCTACACAAGATCAATATACAGAAATCATTTGTATTTCTATATACTATCAACTAATACTAAAGTTAAAAAATTTAAATACCATTTACAATACCTTAAAAAACATAAAATACTAAAGATAAATTTAGCAAAATATAAAAAAGACCTCTAGAGAAAAATGATGATATATTGCTGAGAGAAACTAAAGAATATGTAACTTTATACCCATATATTTGGTAATCTAGATGAAATGGACTAATTCTTAGAAAAATGTAATTAGTCAAAAGTAACTCAAGAAAAAAATAGCCTTAAACAGCCTTTGATTGTTAAAAAAAATGAATCAGTGGTTATAAAATATATATATTCACAGAAAATTCTACATTCAGATGGTTGCATCAGTGAATTCTAGCAAACAAAGAATGTTCTAATATCACATAAATTCTTCCAGAGAACAGAAAAGAGGAAACATACTCCATACTTCTTTCATGAGTTAGAATATCAGAAGTTAGAAAATCTGAACATTTCAATATGTGTAAGGAAATTATAAGCCAATGATTCATGAATATAATGCAAAAATTCTAAATAAACAAATCAAACAGCATATAAATAGCACCTTTATATCAGGAATAAAAGGTTGATTGAAGATTAGAAAATCAATATAATTCAACACATTAACAAATTTTAAAAAACTTGATTATCAACAGCTACAAAAGGAACTATTACAACTGAACTCATACACTTATGATTTAAAAAAACATCAAAAATAACCAAAAACCCTTAGCATCAGGAAACAGAAAAGAATTTTTTTTAAAAATGTTTTTTATTTATTTCAGAGAGGAAGGGAGAGGGGGAGAGAGAGAGAGAAACATCAATGATGAGAAAGAATCATTGATTGCTGCCTCCTGCACGCCCCCTACTGGGGATTGAGCCTGCAACCCGAGTGGGCATGTGCCCTTCACCAGAATAGAACCAGGGACCCTTCAGTCCTCAGGCTGAGGCTCTATCCACTGAGCCAAACCGGCTAGGGCCAGAAAAGAATTTCTTTAACTTGATTAAGAATCTATAGCAAAACACTACCAAAAACATTATTCTTAAATAAGGAAAAACGGAATACATTCCTTCGATATTGAGAACAAGACAAGCATGGCTGCTATGGCCATTTCTGGTTAGCACTGTACTGGAGGTCCGAGCTAGCAGTGTACTTATACAAGATAAAGAAGTAATGAGGAAGACAGTGGAAAAGAGAAATACACTGTGGTTATTCACAAATAATATGAATAGGTACAAAGAAAACTCAAAATAATCTAAGAATAAATGATCAAATAAGAGCTTTTATTTTCTAATATATTTTTTACTTTGACTCTCTACATTTCCTTTTTTAACTAAAAAAAGTGTATAAGAGTATATAAAACATATATGTACAGTTTGTATTAAAACTATAAACTTTACAAAAGAAATGTTGTCATCCAAACACCAGCAATTTAAATTAGAATTGTTGTCATCCAAAATAATCCATGGAATGTTCACCTTTTTTGATATTTCATATTATTTGTTTTTTGAAAATATATTTATTGTCTTTATTATAAAACTAGAGGCCTGGTGCATGATTTCATGCACTCGGGGTGGGGGGGTGAACACTTAGACTGGCCTGCACCCTCTTGCAGCCTGGAACCCCTTGCTCCTTACCGCCTGCCTGAAGCAGAGGCGGGAGAGGCTCCTGCCACCACCACTGCGCTCGCCAGCCTTGAGCCTGGCTTCTGGCTGAGTGGTGCTCCCCCTGTGGGAGCGCACTGACCACCAGGGGGCAGCTCCTGCATTGAGTGTTTGCTCCCTGGTCATAAGTGCAGTCATAGTGACTGGTCGTTCTGCTGTTTGGTCAATTTGCATATTATATAGGATTTATTTGCATATTATATAGGTTTTATTATATAGGATAGATTCATTTTTTTATTGCAAAAATGTTCAAATGCAGAAATGTGTAAGATATCTAATGCCCCTGAACAAAGTACTAATAACAGTCAGGTATATGTGCTTCCATATTTTGTTCTATGTATAGTTACACATACACATGTATTTTAGCATGGTATTCTTCATATACCATTATCAAATGTCAACAAACTACCTTCCATATTTATTAAACTCTAACAAAGAATCCAAAAAATGTTAAGCTGTTATAATGTTCCCATAAGCTTCTTCTGTGCTAATTTATGAGTGTGTTCAACCACTTCCTGCTTATAAAATAAAAACTTACTGTGTTATATACTCCTTCAATAGTTTCTGGTCCTTCAGTGGATTTAGCCACTATTTTCAGCTTCCCAGGTGAACCTTTCTCCAACTGTTGAACCTAGTAAGGATAAACAATGTAATGATTCTATCTAAAGGGAACAAAAAAAAAATGGTCCTAGGGTATACATGTGAGTGTGGGTGTATAGGGACCCAGCCAGAAAGGCAGAGAGGGAAGGGAAGGCTTATTTGTTTAAAGATGAGAAAAACTGCAGGCCATCATGATAGAGGAAAAAAAGAAGACAATTAGCTGAAGAGGGGATGCCCCTGAAAAGGTGAGAGAAGGTGAGGGGAACAGTGAGAGAAGAGGAAATCCGAGCTGAGAGGAGGAAGGACACCACCATATCAGAGGAGGAGGGGACCGGGACCAAAGGAGGCCAGTTTTGTAGATCCAGGGTGGGAACATTGTCTGCAAGGTTTGCTATTGAGTACAGACCAATTTATTTAATAAAATGGAGGAGGAGTAAAATAAAAAGCTAAAGAGAGAGAGGATAAAAAGAAAATAAAAGGAATTCCAAATGTCATTCAGACTCACCATCACAGGTATAAATTTTCTTAAGAACTTAACACCATGTTGCTCCATGTAGGAACCTACTTTCTCTGCCATTTCTTGATCAAAGCCACGAAGAAGGACTGAACGCACCATAACTGTGACATCTAAGCCAACACCAGCCAGAAATCCTGCACATTCCAGAGCCACATAAGATGCACCAACTACTAATGTTTTGCCAGGGCAATAAGGCAGAGAAAAAAGGTCATCACTGAAAAATAAAAATAAGAAAAAGAACACCTAGGCAATAAAAATTACATGAGTTACTTAGGTTTCAATGTCTTTTGTTAACTGAATTGCAATTTGGGGCTTGAATGAAGGAACACTAGAAGAATTTAGAGGTTTGTAATAGTTTCTCCTGTGGACGAGGAAGTACACCTCCATTTTTTCAAAATCAAATTAGTGGGTCACAAGCAACGTTTTTTAAAAAACAGAACAGAAAATGTTAGACTACATTATATGTGATAAGAGGAAATACTATTTTGTTAGTTTTGGATATGTGTGTGTGTTCACCTGAGTACTAACAGCACAATAAAAAATGTATTTCTTGCCCTAACTGGTTTGGCTCAGTGGATAGAGCGTCAGCCTGCAGACTGAAGGGTCCCAGGTTCAATTCCAGTCAAGGGCATGTACCTTGGTTGTGGGCACATCCCCAGTGGGGAGTGTGCAGGAGGCAGCTGATCGATGTTTCTCTCTCATTGATGTTTCTAACTCTCTATTCTTCTCCCTTCCTCTCTGTAAACAAATCAATAAAATATATCTACACTAATAAAAGAGAAACATGGTAATTGGCGTATGACCACTACCCTTCCCATTGGCTAATCAGCAAGATATGCAAATTAACTGTCAGCCAAGATGGCCGCCGGCAGCCAGGCAGCTTGAAACTACCATGAGGCTTGCTTGCTTCAGTTACGGAGGACTGCAACGTTCCGGCCTGCCTTCAGGCCTCTGAGCCTGCAGTTTCAAACATTGTAACAAATATAGAAGCTAAAAAAAACCCCAGAAACCAGCTTTCACGGAGCTGGGATCTCAGAGCTGGAGTTGATACAGAGTTTCGATTAGAACCCAAACAAACCAGAAACCTGCTTTCAGGAGCGGAGGCCTAAGAGCTGGAGCCTCAGAGCTAAAGCTGGCCCAGAAAAAAAAAAAAAAAAAAGAAAAAGAAAAAAAG
>NW_006290305.1:1547998-1561244 GCF_000327345.1 Myotis davidii | reverse complement strand
ACAGGGGAAGGCGCCCTAACTCCCCAATCAGCCCTGCTCTGAGCCTGACCAGGGGCTGCACCTAGGGATTGGGCCTGTCCTCTGCCACCCGGGAGCAGGCCTAAGCCAGCAGGGCATTATCTCCCTAGGGGTCCCAGACTGCGAGAGGGCACAGGCCGGGCTGAGGGAGCTCCCCCTCCCCCGTGAGTGCACAAATTTTTGTGCACCGGGCCTCTAAAATATATATATATATATTTTTTAATGTACTTCTTAATGTGCATCTGGTCAAAAAAGCTTTGAAAGTCATTGTACTACATTATACACTGTCCTCTGTAGAACTATCCAGGGGAGATTCCTATTAAACCGCAGTATTAGGAATAGCCACGATTCTCCTGATCAGCCAGTTCATTATTTTATTAGTCACTAAAACTTAAAGCTAATTGTATTTGTTGACCTCCAGGAAGTTTAGGGCAAATTCTCAGAGCAATTACCTAGAAACATATAGCATATTTTTGTAAGTAAATTCGATCTTATTATTTACCTAACCTTATTTTCTCTTTGCTCCATTATGTTAACTACATAGTTTTTTGCATTGTATATATGTACCTTTATTCATCATTTCAAATCTTTGTGAAATAAAACAGGGAATAAACTGGAAACTCATAAACATAACATAATTTAATTAAAATGGCCAATTTACTCTTACCTGGTAATACAGTATTCTTTATCTCCTTGGATTCCCAAATACCGTGGCCTTGCACCTGTTGCTATGACAAATTTTGCAGCAGTATAATAAGTCTCTTGTCCTTTTCTATTGGTTGCCTTTAAAAAAGAAAAGTAAACTTCACTTCTCAACCAATACTACAAAGTACCAGACACCATGGACAAACTAGTTACCACCCTTATGGAGCTTCCCATCAACAGGAACAGACATGCAAAAATAGCAATGCAGTATGATAAGCACCACCATAGAAAATAGAAGTCTTTACAAAACATTAACCAAAAGACCACAGTGGGAGTGGAGTAGGGGACTGGAAAGCTAGGCATGAAAGGCTCCATAGTTAGTAACATTTTAAGTAGGGATGAGAAAAGTGAAAAGATTTTAGAGAAATTGACATCTAAAGAGAGAATAGTACATAAAAATGCACACAGGCCTGAAAGCAGCTGGCATATGGGGAACAGGGCATGTACCTTGGTTGCGGGCACATACCCAGTAGGGATTGTGCAGGAGGCAGCTGATTGATGTTTCTAACTCTCTATCCCAACTCCTTCCTCTTTGTGAAAAATTAATAAAATATATTTTTTAAAAAATTCCAAAAGCAATGAAAGTGTTTAAACTAGGAGGTGGTTTCAGTGGGCTAGAGGGAGGGCAGCCTAGAGACAAAGACCTACTACAAACAAACAGTGCAAGCTGTGAAGATGAAGTGGGAGGAACCTGAAGTTTCCTGCTGGAGTAACTGGAGAGACACTGGTATCACTAAGTGAGTAGGCATAGAAGAGGCAAGTCTGGCTGAGAATGATGGCTTATTCAACCAACTATACCAGGCAAATGACAGTGTGAATACGGATACTGACTGGAGTATAGCAGATATTTCTAGTTATGTTCCATGTGAATGATGCCATTTAAATTAGCCCATGTATAGTTCTAAAGGGGTAGCTTTAATTGGACCACCTCACATCTTTCTAGAGACAAGAAATGACTACAAAATACCCTCAAATTCTGTCAAGATCACTGCACACTGTGCTACAAAAGCTGAGTATAAAAATAAATGGGTGCTGAGGATGATATTTGGCTGTCTTTCATAACTACAATTTAAAAGTTTTGTGTTCATTAAAATGGTTTCATTTTCCTTACATATTGATCATATAACACATAAACATTACATTTATAAATTTATAAAATATACTAATTCTTATGCTACCTTTAATACTTTTATGAATATATATATTAAAGTTTTAATTAAGGTTTCATTTTTTTAATTAACAGTATTAAAATTTTGATTGTTTAAAATTGTTTAAACTTTTTCTTTTAAGATGGCAATGAGCCTGACCAGTGTGCTCAGTGGTTGAGCATGACCTATGAGCCTGCACCCCGGTCAGGCACATGCTGGGGTGCAGGCTTGAGCCTCAGTAGGAGGTGTGCAGGAGGCAACCAATCGATGTATCTCTTTCATCATTGATGTTTCTATATCTCTCCTTCTCCCTTCCTCTCTGAAATTAATTACAAAAATTTTTTAAAGATGGCAAATAAGTTTAAATCAACAGTTTTCTTTAAAAGGCAATTTCTTTAATTTAGCCAGACTTGTGAAATGCACTGACAATGGAGGAGCATGCGCTAACTATAGTCCTTAACATAAACATGGAATTTTAGTTCAAGGCACGTACAAGCAGTAATATAGGGAAAGCAATGAACAAGATAAAATATTCAGAGAGTACCTTTATTTTATGGCGTTCGACAAATTCTCCATAGGAATTTACATAGGCCACAGACTTCTCCCTCAAAGACAGCCCATAGCTCCAATTTAGAGAGCCAATGTGGTTTTGAATAGCTTCTGTCATGATCTCCCAGTTGTGCTTTACTGGAAATAAGTAACCAGGATGAAGTTATCAAGTGGCTCTTCCTATAAATGGTAAATTATATACAACCGCACAAGCCACATGACATATTGCTTTAAAAGATCAAGAAATGAACAAAAAATAAATAGCAACTTAAACCTTTTTTATGCCAGTTATGGTTTATACTTTTCTCTTTTATATTATAAAACATGCAAAAAAGCATAATTCTGAAAAGAATAAAACTGGAAAAAATATCCATGGGGAACAGAATGGAGAAAACTAGCTCTCCCATGGCCGTGCATGCAAAGTTATGAGGCAAGAAGATCATCACTACTCAGGAGCACGCAAGGACATTTTCACATGGTTGGCTTGCTGCACGTGGCCTTCTGCAGGTGAAGGGAAGCAGGTCTCAGATCAGTGAGCACTGCATATTCGCCTCCCCAGACAGGCCAGGCTAGTCCCATCTGGTTCACCCGGTGGTGGTTTTTATGATAGTGGATATCCTATATTTATTCGTGATAAATGTGGTTAGTACTCACCATTGCATAGCATTTTTATTAAAATGTCTACGCACTTCCTTTTGAAGTTGGGATGGGAGTTGATGGAATCAGATTTCTCATCAACCCTGTACCTTTTAGGTGGAGTTTATTTCCAGGCATTCACCTTATCTGCTGCTGCTGGTTCCCAAAGGAGACACCACCATATTTATAAGACACAGAAGCCAGCCGGCGGCTCCCATCAAACTAGATGAGACCCATGAAGACAAACCCAGCCAACTAAGGGTTCACCTCTGGTCACATTTGGAGACTCACCGCCTCTAGCACTCTCAAGAAAGGCTCCACCGCTAACCATCAGGAACATGGGACATTACAGTGCAGGCAAGAGGAAGAGGTCACAGTACAGAAAGGCTTGGCCAATGTAAACGTTTATAATAAAGTCAACTAAGATTTTGAAATCCAGAGAGTCATTCCGTTACTACATTACCCAACTCCCTCCCCATGATCCCAGGAGGTTACAACCCAGCAGTGGCACATACCCTCATATCCTAAGATAACTGCCTCACTTCCCCAATAGTTGGAAAAGCTATTTTTCCAACCCTTAAAGTATCATTTATCCCAAGGACCTTGTCAGTTAAATTCACACTTCATATCCTTGTTTCTGGTTATTAATGTAAAAGACATTCTATATTAGAGGTTCCCACACATGGCTGCACATCAGGACCCCTGGGAATCATGTTAAAATGTACAGATTCTAGGACCCACCTCAAACCTATGCAATCAGGAGCAGGACCACAGGAGGCTCCTAATGAATGTTAATTAAACAAATTTTAAACTAGCTATAGAAATACAAATAGCAAGTCTTTCTCTAAGAAACTCATTCTTTCTTTTCTCTTAATCTATATTTTTTTATACCAGTACCCACCTTGTTGATTATACTCCCAGCCAAATTTCCTTGAGTCTTTTAATGCCTGCCCCAAAAGGGCAGCTTGATGCATCAATTTCTTAGGAACACAACCTACATTTACACAAGTACCACCAAGACCTGAAAAAGAAAATAATAATTTTAATGTTTGTGTGTGTGTGTGTAGTTTTACACGTGTGCGGAGTCAGTGTTATTAAAATATGGAAATGGCCTTCCCAGTGTGGTTCAGTGGTTGAGCATTGACCTATGAACCAGGAGGTCATAGTACAATCCCCAGAGAGGGCACATGCCTGGGTTGTGAGCTCGATCCTCACTGTAGGGTGTGCAGGAAGCAGCCAATCAATGATTCTCATCATTGATGTTTCTACTTTTCTCTCCCTCTCCCTTCCTCTCTGAAATCAATAAAAATATATGTATTTTTTAAATTAAAATATGGAGATGACAAATTTGAATGTTTGGGGTCAACATCATACTCCACAATAACATGCAAATGATTACCCAAACTTTTTAAGCACAGGTCTGTGAAGGAGGCCCAAGGATGAGCAAAAATGTGGATGTGCATTTTAACAGTTTTCTGGAGATGCTGTCCAAAACTTTCATTTGAGTCTAACCTACGAAGGAATCAGAACTGTATTAATTACCAGGTGTACCGGTTAATAATGCAAATTTTGTAATCAAAGAAAACACAATAATTTCAAGAGAAACATCAAAAGTGCTTTATTTATAGTAATGTCCATCACTAGCTACACATTTTCCCCATCCTTCCGGTATTTTGTGGTTATTGTCCCAACAGAACTTTTCTTGTTTTGAGGCAAACCATTAAGAGACCCAATTTTCCATTTCTTCGTACGTTTTGAAGTGCTGCTCAGAAAGTGCGTGTGCCATTGATTGGAACAAGTGGTAATCTGAAGGAGCAAGGTCTGGTGAATACGGTAGGTGGGTTAATACTTCCCAGGCTAGATCTTTTAACGGGTCTTTAACTGGTTTTGAAATGTATGATGGTGCATTATCATGAAGCAAAATTACTTTGCCGTATCTTCTGGCACATTCTGGTTGTTTCATGATCAAAGCGTGTTTCAAATTGATTATTTGTTGTCGGCAGCGATCAATATTAACGGTTTCACCTGGTTCTAGAAACTCATAATACACCACACCTTCCTGATCCCACCAAACGCAGAGAATTGTCTTCTTTCCGAAGCGATTTGGCCTTGCAGTCGATGTTGGTGGTTGACCTGGATCAACCCATGATTTTGTGCGCTTGAGATTCTCAAAATAAATCCCCTTTGAATTAAAACTTCCCACAAATGCTCTTTTTTTTGTAATGAAATTCAACATTTTTAAGCATAAAAATATCTATGATGTTAACACCTTCAGAAAATTTGACATATGAAGTTTTTGTTAAATTTTTAAAAACTCTATTTGATTTTTTACAGAGAGGAAGGGAGAAGGATAGAGAGTTAGAAACATCGATGAGAGAGACACATCGATCAGCTACCTCCTGCACACCCCCTACTGGGGATATGCCTGCAACCAAGGTATATGCCCTTGATCAGAATCGAACCTGGGACCCTTCAGTCCGCAGGCCGATGCTCTGTCCACTGAGCCAAACTGGTCAGGGTTGACATATGCACTTTTGAAGCTTATTGTCAATACAACAAAAGAGCATACATATCAAATCGCATATATATATATAAACATATGTGTAATTCTATCTATTGAAAAAAATCCGCATTATTAACCAGTACACCTGGTATATACTAAACCAGTGGCCAGAACCCCAGATTCCAGACTTTTCTCTTTGTAACTCTGACTCCGCTGAGCCAATAGTAGGTCCACTGCAATGCAAATTAGCTTTACTAATATAAAATTCTTGGCTATAATTTTTTTTTAGTAAGGTTGAATTTTTAAAAATAATTTTCATATTTTGTCAGGGCTCTGGCAGCAAATAGATGACAACTTCAAGCTGGGTAATTAAGTTTATAGAGAAATTATTACTGGGGTATGGGCAAGAAAAGCAAGGAGGGATAGAACAATAGTAACAACTACTAACAGTGGGCTCATCACCAACCCTACATGAGGGACTAGCACACCACGTAGGTGCCACAGACCAAAGAGGGGCTGTGGCTTTCCATAGGGGATGGAGCCAGCTTGCAGCAACCAAGGGAGGGAACCAAGAAAATGAAGACCCCCACTCCATCCTCCTCCCTCCTTCTGTACTCCTCCCATTTCCCCAAATGGCCAAGCCCAACCTGAAGCCAGAGGGCAAGATACCAATTCATCAGCCTTCTGGGATATAAAACAGGGTAGAGACCATAAAGAATGGAATTAAAGCATAAACAGAAAATATCCAGCACAAAATCTATGTGTTCTATTTTATAGTGGAAAGGTGAGCACTCTCGTCTACAGCAAAGTCAAAGGCCTTAAGCTCACTGTGCACTTCAAACTGACTTGGAACAATCACACACACACTATTCAACTGACCATCATATAGCCATGAAAGTCAGTTATTAAATCAATGCAGAAACACAAAAAAATGTTACAGCAAACTTAAGTGAGCATGACACAGTTTACACTGCAATCACAACTATGTGGAAGTATTAAATGCATGTGTGTAAAAATTATTATGGCAAAAGTGTTGGAATACTAGGTCATGGAATTTTTTTTTTTTTAATCTTCCCTAAGCACTTGTTAACGATATGATGGTCTTAGGACAATTACTTTACCTCACTAAGACCCAGTTTCCTCACCTATGGAACAGGCTAGTCATACCTCCTGAGATTGTTGTGACAATTAAATGAGATTAAACAAAGCAAAAATGTATGTAAAGAGCGCAAAGAACAACAAAGAAAAACAGCTTACCCCAGGATGTACCCTGAGGTGACGGGACCACAAAATCTAGCACCATTACTTTCTTTCCCAAAATGGCAGCTTCCTAGGGAAAACAGTGACATATAAAGATCTTGTCATTTTCCTCCCCCCAATTTTTCTATTCCCTAAATAAAAAGGCTGTGTTGGTGTCATAACATAGTCTTTTTTGTTTATTAAGCCAGCTACTACAATAAAAGCTTGGACTGTAACATTAAAATTGACTTTTTTTTTTTTAAGTAGCAGAAGAAAAGTCTTATGACAATCATCAGGGAAATTATCTTCAAATTTTACTTTTTTCATACCTGAGCACATGCAAGGCCACCAGAACCACCGCCAATGACAATGAGGTCATAATCATATGTTGACTCTTTTTGAAGAAGCTTCTGTAATAAACCACTCTGATGTGCCTATGGTTTAATGAGAGAATATGGTATGACTTGTTTTAAAACTGTTTCTTTTTACTCTATGTTTAATCAGCATGGATTTCTCTTATAAAAATACTAGAGGCCCAGTGCATGAAAATTCGTACACTAAGGGGGTCCCATAGCCTGGCTTGCGCCCTCTCACAGTCCGGAACCCCTCAGGGGATGTCCGACTGATGGCTTAGGCCCACTCCCCAGGGGATTGGGCCTAATCTAGCGGTCAGACATTCCTCTGGTAACCTGGGAGCCCTCGGGGGATGTCCAACTAACTGTCAAAGTACATGTTTGTTATCTCCTGATAGGTAGGCATGTGTCAAATGACCCAGAGGTCATGGCTTTATATCTGTTAGATGAGGCCCTTTTCTTTGGCCTAATCATTAACACGTTAAGCGCCCAGTCACCGGTGACTGACATTATACTTTCCCTCCGGAAGACAAAACAGGCTGGGTGCTTAACGTGTTAAAATATTATACCCAAGCACAATAAAATAGCCAAATACCACTCTCCTCTACATTTTGTTCACCTGTGCTAGGATTCCTTTTGAAAAAAATTCTTGCCCTGACCGGTTTGGCTCAGTGCACAGAGTGCCGGCCTGCGGACTCAAGGGTCCCAGGTTTGATTCCGGTCAAGGGCATGTACCTTGGTTGCGGGCACATCCCCAGAGGGGAGTGTGCAGGAGGCAGCTGATCGATGTTTCTCTCTAACTGATGTTTCTAACTCTCTATCTCTCTCCCTTCCTCTGTAAAAAAATCAATAAAATATATTTAAAAAAAAATTATTATGCATCCTCAGTAGGACATGGATTTCAAATTTCTCATGGTTTCTCATAAATTGATCTAAAATTTGCAGCTTATTAATAAATTTCCTATATAAAATATACATTTTGTTTTTTCTTTCAACAATGATCATGAGCCTGGCTCTTCACTCTATTCTCTTATTCATTTGGTCCTTCTTGTGATCAGAAGTAGCTTAAATGAGGTTAGAGGATCAAATATGATTTAGCAATAGTTTTCTTTATATGAAGTTAGTTGCTCAATCCTATTATGTGGGCTTTAGAAATACCATGCTAGAACCAGCTCATACTGGGAAGCACAACAGAAGTGCTAGGAAACTACAGGACTCAATGGATGTAATGTGGCCCACTGAAGGATGGATGCCAATAGAGGCTTTCAGCACATTCTAAAAAGAACTCCTTTGGCCTCCTTACTTTTAAGTGCCATGAGAGATATCTGTCTCCTAGGCCTTTTAATCCTGAAATAGAGTGACTATCTCTGCATCTCCAGATTCATCCTCTGTCATCATTTTCTACATTAGGATTGGCAGGACCACCATTCGTGAAGGTGTTTAGGGTCTATGATTACAGTACTTACCACCATGTGAATTGAGTTATAGTTTCTAGGACTAATACAACAGACTGTTACTAGATTAACAATACTAATCATAAGAGTAAGATACAATGTAGATCATCTTTTTCCCCCACGAAAAATATAATTATAATTTCAGATATAGCACAGTGTGGCTCAGCAGTTGAACATCAACCCATACACCAAGAGGTAGGTCATTAGCTCGATTCCCAGTCAGGGCACATGCCCAGGTTGCAGGCTTGATCCCCAGTAGGGGATGTTGCAGGAGGCAGCCGATCAATATTTCTCTCTTAGTAATGTTTCTATCTCTCTCTCTCCCTTCTCCCTCTCCCTTCCTCTCTCTAAAAATTAATCAAAGTATATTTTTTAAAAATTTTAGATATAAGTACTTAACCAATCACTGATTACTATCATTTGCATACATACATAAAGAATATAAGAGAGCAGAATTTTAATAAAAGTAAATAACTAGTTATAAAATAAGAACCTTATTTAATAAACATCAGTTTTTTTAAAAATATATTTTATTGATTTTTTACAGAGAGGAAGGGAGAGAGATAGAGAGTTAGAAACATCGATGAGAGAGAGACATCGATCAGCTGCTTCCTGCACACTCCCCACTGGGGATGTGCCCGCAACCTAGGTACATGCCCTTGACCGGAATCGAACCTGGGATCTTTCAGTTCGCAGGCTGACGCTCTATCCACTGAGCCAAACCGGTTTCGGCTAAACATCAGTTTTTATCTACTACTGTTTAACTAAATGATTCCTGTTTATTTCTGCATTCTAGGAATCAAAAATTCAAAGGCATGGAACTTTGCAAAGCTCCCAGGGTTAGCAGCCTTGACAGAAATTCTACTTACCCTAGCCAAGAACGTTAGCATTGATCTCATTTTAATAAACCTTAAAAAAGAACAGACCTTGTTTTTCCCCCCATCAGGAAGAAGAGACCAAGGTCTCCAGGGTGGTCCACCTGGTTGTCTGACAACCTTACTCAAAGCCTTCTCTTTCTTAGTTTCTGAAATCTGAGTTGGTAGAAAAGCTAATTTCTGTCAAAGTAATAATCAAAGTCATCTGATAAGCATCCTATACACTTTTCATCTTACAACTTCCAAAAGACTAATAGGCTCCTAAAAATCATTTTATCCCCTTTTAAATATTTTTAAAAACAAAATTTGAACAAACAGCATTCAAAAACACATAATACCATTATTACCTGGAAAGTTCGGTCACATCCACCCATATGTACTTTATTCACAAAAATATTGGGCACCGTTTTCTGATTAGTGATTTCTGACAGCACTTCTTGAACATTGGCCCCATCATCTAAAGAATAAAAAATTAAATATATAAAAACACTGAAAGGGTTCCAAACCTTTGTGAGTCAAAATGAAGTGTTACAATACTTAAATGCTCCCACATACACATCCATACAAGGTCAGCGTATAATTACTTTATGAAATAATGACTTAAACGGGGAAAACATCCAGGTTTTCAAGGGACACCTTTAAGAATACAGATGAAGTAACTGATTCCTTTGAAAATAAACCCTTCTAAGTTAGATTCTGATATATAATTTCTTGGTTAAGAAAAGAATCCTCTTTAAACAGCTAATATCAAGATAAAATCCTCTTTAAATAGCAAATATCAAATATCAACAGTAATAACTTCGAAAATATTTCCTACATTTATATTTGAAAAATCTTTATGATAATAGTCCAAAATCTGTCCTCTACCCCTAAAAATAAAACCAGGCCACAACTACCTAAAACTATTGGGCATGCTCTTTAGAAAAGTCTCACAGACTTAAGAACATTTCACTAATTAAGGTGCCTGTTTAAAAGGAGTTGGGGAAGTCCCATGTCCTGTACATTCAATTAAAATGATTGAATTCATTTTTAGGGTGACCCATTATACTGCTGAAACAACAGTATAGTCAACTTCAATGATTAAATTTCCAGCTGTCCCATTCTTTTCCTGTGATCATGCACAAGGATGAAAGGAGATTAAGTATATAAAGTTTGTAACACACTGGCTCACAGTAAGCAGTAAATACCACTAATCTATAATAATAAAAGTTTAATAAGCTAATTAGACCAGACAACCTTCTGGACGAAGCCGGGGCTATGAGGGAAGCCCGAGTCCCAGATCCCGGATGCCAGCAGCCGGAGGGAAGCCTGGGTCTCGGGTGCCAGAGGGAAGCTGGTGCCGGCAACTGGGGGAAGGAAGGCCTACTCTTGCATGAATTTCAGGCATTGGGCCTCTAGTATATAAATGAAAAAACTACACCAAATTATCTGTCCTATATAGAGAGGTTCATTTTCTACATGGTTGAATGTAGATAAAAACAGCTCATGTGACCCAAAGAGACAAGAGTAAACTGAATTGAACAAAGCAAATGCAAAGAAGTCAATCTTGTTGACATTTACCGAAACAACAGTATGCACTAACATTCCACTTACCAACTTGGTCAAGTTCCAAGATATTATATTCAACTCCCAAAGAAGAAAAGAGTTCTTTAACCTGTAACAAAAATTTGCTTTTACTCTCAGAGTCAACAGAGTTATGAAATATGGACATAGTAATGAAGATGTCCAAAATAAATGTTCTTCAGAAATATGAGCTCTAGACTCTGGTTGTTTGTTGTTTTTAATCCTCACCTGAAAATATGTTTTTATTGATATATTTTAGAGAGAGAGGAAGGGGAAGAAAGAGAGAAACATCTGTGAGAAACATTGATCAACTGCCGCCCATATGTGCCCCAACAAGGGATTGAACCCACACCCTAGGTACGTTCCCTGATTGGGAATTGAACCCTCCACCTTTGGTGGGTGGGATGATGCTCCAGCCAACTGTGCCACTCAGCCAGGGCGGTTTATTTTTTTTATTCCCTTCCTCTATACATCTTCCCAGAATAATCTCAGCCCATCTCTTCCCTTATTTTACCATTTGAAACCTCAACTTTCAACTTTTGCCCAAATCCCTTTTCGGAACTCAAGGCTGGCAAAAAATGTTTCTTCACCTGAATGTCCCCAGGCACCTCACATGCAATATGCCCAAAATAAAACTCATCACTTCCTACATACATTTTCCTCTTTTTGTGTTTCCTTTCTACAGTCATTAAAGCATTCAACAAAAATTCATCCATCAAATACTTATTATGTAGTCAAGCTATAACAATGAATAAGACACAATCCCTGCCCCCAGGAGGGGAAACAGACAAATAAATTGACAATTCACACTGCCACTATTCACCAGCTGCCTGAACAAGAAGAAATCCTAGGGCCTTGCTATGTAAACAGGAGACAGAGGACCAGCAGCACAGGCATCACCTAGCAGCTTATGAGACATGGAATCAGGTCCTGGATCAAAAGCTGCATTTTAACAACTTTGTGAAGCACTACCTATGAGCCATTTTAATGCCTCCCTCTTTTGCAACATCTTCCTACCCTACACTAACTCCCCATCCATCCAATTAATTACTAAGTCGTATCAATCCTCTGCTGAGCTACTTCATCTTTCTGGTTCCCAACAGTTGCTATCTTAATTTGAGCAGTTTCTCAGTAACATCCTCCAAGTTCTCTCTGCAACCAGCTTTGTCCCTTCCAGTTCTCTAAACTGCAACCAAAAGGAGGCTCTAAAGTCTACTTTTCACCATTACTTAAACCCTTCAAGGTCCTCTAAAGCCCCGAGAGGTTCTGATTCCAGGATGGAGACAAGGAGCCTGGCAGATTCACTCCCTAACAAAACATCCACAACTGGTGAAATTATTTTAAAAATAACCATTGAAAGTCTCTGGAAATTGGCCTAAGGGCACACAACAAATGAAGAAACATGTATTCAAGAAAATCTACTAGATGCCAACATAAACAGGGAGAGTCTGAGGCACTTAAGCCTTAATCCACACCCGTCCTCCTCTGTCCTGGGTCAGCTTGATAGAAGCTCCACTTCGAGTGAGTAGCAAAGTCCCTGATACCTAGTCATCAAAAGGGGCGGACCACCAGCATTTCCCATTCTCCCCACAGCTCTGAGTGGCAAAGGCTACATTCCTGACGAGTGTGGCCAAAAACATGGGGGCCCCTTCCTCAGCCCACTTGTAGGGTGAAGTTCCACGTTGGGAGCAAGGTCTCAGAGGTTTTGCTCAGGGAATTTTTTTTTGGAAAGAGGTAAACCATAAGATCAGAGAGTTCAGAAGCTCTACCCAAAGGAAATTACTTTATTTTAAACTGTGTGGAAGTTCAAGTCCAAATGTGGTCGTGAAAATAATGGGAATTTTAATGATACGCAATGAAGAGGAGGCTGGTAATTCCAGGAGAACAATAAGATAATCTGTAAGACAGTTAGTTTAACAGAAAGAAAAAAATAATAAAGAAAAAAATAGAAAGAGAGAGCTAAGAATAAGAGTATTTCTAGGATAAGAATAGTCTTAAACTTGCCATGAAACTATCTCTGCAAAGGGGCCTAGATTTAATTCGATAAGAGTGTGGAACAATTTATCCTCCAGGGCATTGTAAGAAATAATAGCACAAGCAGCCTGAAATTAATGCTGCATAATATCTGGGTCTGATACCAGGAGAGAGAGAAAAATATAACACAGACAAGAGTGCTGCTAAAATCCCTGTCATCCCAGGGTGA
>NW_006290305.1:1545651-1547933 GCF_000327345.1 Myotis davidii | reverse complement strand
GACTTGAGAACACCCTTTCAAGAAGATGGAGGGAAGTATAATGATAATGCCGAATCCAACAGAAAATATCAATATACAGATAGAAATGATGAAAAAACAACCAAAGGAACATTATAAAGTTAAAAATTACAAAAATAACATGAAAAGGTGATTGGAATATCTCGACAGTTGATTCAAATTGGCAGGAGAATTAGTAAATTTGAGGACAGATCAATAGAGATTATGCAACCTGAACAGGCAGAGAAAAAAGAATGAATAAAAACAGACAGTCTCAGAGAAAGACGGGACACCATTAAGCACCTTAACAAACACATAGTGTGCACACCAGAAAAATGAGAAAGCAGCAGAAACTGATTTCTTAAATAAGACACAAAACCCACAAACCATAAAAGGAAAAAGGTGATAGATGCAACTACATTAAACTTGCAAACTTCAGTTAACCAAAAGATCTCATAAAGAATGTCAGAGGAAAAAACAAATCTGGGAGGTTTTCCAAAACATATAATCAAAGGATTATATCCAAAACATATAAAGAACACCCACAAATCAGTACAAAGACAAAACCACCTGATAGAGAAAAAAGCAAAAGGACTGGAAGTTTCATAGAAGAGGAAGCTCAAATGGCCCAGAAACACATGAAAAGATGTTCAACTTCATCAGGAAATGTATAATTAAAGCCACAGTGAAATACCATTTCATAATTGCCAGAATGGCAATAATTAAATATATCAACTTTTGTCAAGGACGTGAAGCAAAGGAGAACTGTTACCCAGTGCCAGTGGGAGAATAAATTGGTATAACCACTTGGAAACACAGTTTGGCTACACCCAGTTAAGCTAGAAGTCACGCATCCTCTATGGTTCAGCAATTCAGCTTCAAGATATCTACTGTAAAGTAAGTCTTACATATGCACTGGGAGATATGTGCAAGAATAGGCATATTGCCTTTAAGAGCAAAAAAGTAGCAACGGCAGAATCAATAAACTGAGGTATGATTTATCCTAGGGAATGTTAGAGTAATGAAAATTAACAAACCGCAGCTACAGAAACTAACATGCACCAATCTGTAAAACTTAACTGGTGAGAGGAAAAAAACAGCAAAGGAATACATATGTATGATTCTACTTATATAAAGTACCAAAAGAGGCCAAAGGAACAAAACATTTTCAGGATTATATGTGAGTTTGGTGAAGCTGCAAAGAAAAGCAAGAAATTTTGGAGAGTGGTTCACTCCGAGGGGACAGGAGAATGTAATCAGGGAGAGACATCCAAGGAGGCTTCCCGAGTCCTAGTCTGTTTCTTTATTCTTTAAGCTGTATTTCATGATATGCATACTTTATGAAACAACATATAAGGCAATGTAAACTTGAAAACAAATGTGAAAAGACAGCGTAAAATTTCACCAACCTACCCAATAATTTTTGCTTCTGCACATTCCATTTCAACTTTCTGATAATGTGAAGCATAGTTGAAAATATTAAAAGTCCCTAACATTCCGATGGGTTTACCTTCCAAAGGTTCATTTCTAAGTGAGTTATTTTAAAACCCAGAAAAATTTTGCCTATAAAAATGCTGGATTCCCAGTTAGCCCCCGAAGTTAAGGTAGTGTGAAATCTGCTGAAATTACTTATCACCTCCTACCATCCTCACACCCTTCCCCGCGGAGCTCGCTCCGTAACCGGCTCAAGGTCACGCGGTGAGTTAGATGGGTCTGACTCCAGCTCTAGTCTACTCCTCCCAAGTCCTGGCCATTCCTTGCACTACTCTGATCAGACCAAAAGGTTTCTGATACACCTTTTATTCTTTCGAATAAACACTTGATAAATAAGCCAACATCAGACTAACAACCAGGAGGGAGAGGACGAGCGTTAACCACACAGGCCACAGTCCCAGAACAAGTCCGCAATCGCCTCTCCCCCGGAGCCAAAGGGGCCGAGCAGAGGTCCCCGTCCTGGCTTCGGGTAACACCCCAGAAAGCGGGTCCCAAGCCCCGGCCCTCCGAGAAGTCGTGGGGCCTCGCGGGTGTGCATCCGAGGGCGGAACAGGCAACGCTCCGCCCGAGTCCTGAGGTCCGAGGGCGCAAGAGGAAGGACAGGCCCGCCCCGCCCCGCCTACCCGCGTGCTATGCGGACAGTAGCTCTTGCTGAAGATCATCACTCGGTTGTCTTCGATGAGGCCCTGGAGACGGCGCCGGAGTTCTTCACGGGCCTCGGAGGACAAGCAGCTGGTCCCGGGGGATGACAGGCGAGCCCGGCGCCCCGGCAGCGTCGCCATGGGCTCGCT
>NW_006290305.1:1544768-1545627 GCF_000327345.1 Myotis davidii | reverse complement strand
ACCTACACTTGGAAAGTGGGTGGGGCTATGGCCCGTGGGGCTCTGAGTAGAGGTTACCCTTAGGGGGTCCCCTGGTTCGAGTCCTTGTAGGTAGGGCCCAGTCCTGTAGGCTCGATAGGAATGGATGTCACCAAAGACGCAAAATTGTGTCTAAGAGTTGGACATGACTTTGGAACTCTTCAGAATGCTGAGGAAATACACATGTTTGTGATTTTGCACAGGACGGCTGCATTATATTTGATGAGAGGTTTTGAAAATGTCTCAGAAGGAGCGAGAAGCTGTGCACAAATGTGTGTGTGTGTGCGCGCGCGCGCGCGCCTCCCTCTCTTCCTCTCTTCCTCTCTCCCTTCTCTCTCTCAAATCAAAATTTTTAAAATCAATAAAAATATTAAAAATGTAAAAAATGGGTGGGTGCTCCATATACCCTCATTATCCCTGTCATCATCCCAAGGCTGCCCATGGGTGTCCTTTGCATCCGCCCACGGGTGCCCTCTGTGGAGGACTTTCCACGCCTTGTAATCTCCACCAGCCTTAAAAATAGTCTTCAACGAGGATGTCTGAATCTTACGGAAATTGTGAATGATATTTTTAAAAGTGTATTTCCCACAAACTAAATAAAAATACTATGCTCCCTATCACAAAATTAGTTTCCTAGATTGCTATCTCTAAGTCCCTACCCAATACATAGAATTCTGGAGGCTTCTCTAAGACACGGACCCCGAAATCATCTGTGCCAGACAGGAATCCTGTATCCATTATTTGGGTGGATGGGCAGGTGGAGGCTCTCAGAGTTCATCCTGGTCATGGTGATTTACAGCGCCCTGCTCTGCAATGAATGAATGAAATTCCACTACAGAGA
>NW_006290305.1:1540074-1544733 GCF_000327345.1 Myotis davidii | reverse complement strand
GCAGGAATGGCCTGGCCTGGTCCTTCTAAGGGTGTCATCTCCTGATCTGATCCCTCTGAGTCCTCGTTAAACTCATTACTGCCTTTTCTGCTTTCTCAGCTAAGGATGTTCCCCCTCCAGCAAGAAACCTATAAAGAGGTCCATATAATGAGGAACTACTTTTGCCTTTGCTTTTTCCTAGAGTTCATTTTTCACTTTTTCCTATTCCTTAAGTGTACATTTAATTCATTTATCTCTTCATTGTTTTTGTTTGTTTGTTTTAAATATATTTTATTGATTTTTTACAGAGAGGGAGAGAGATAGTTATAAACAGATGAGAGAGAAACATCGATCAGCTGCCTCCTGCACATCTCCTACTGGGGATGTGCCCACAACCAAGGTACATGCCCTTGACCGGAATCGAATCTGGGACCTTTCAGTCCGCAGGCTGACGCTCTATCCACTGAGCCAAACCGGTTTCGGCTTGTTTTTTAAAATAAATATTAATTTAGCAAAAATAAAATATGCTCACTACTTTTCTGCATAAAAATTCAAGCAACACATAAAAGTAGAAAAGATAACACTAACTATAATAATCACCCCCAAATCTAGTAAAAATATTATTTTTAATGTATCATGACCATCATTCAAACAGCTGTCAACCTCAAGCCCAGGTGGGAGCCGCTGTCTCTGCATAGCCCTTGGGGTTCTTGAATAATTTGGGTAGCAAGATTCCAAGCCTGAGGTGCAGAATCTCTGTCAACTGGAGCAAGTGGGAGACTAAAGCAGAAAGTGTTGCACTCTCTGGGTGGACTGGCTGAGCTCTTGTGTTCAGACTCCAGCACTCAGTGCAGTGGGCTTTCACATGCAGACTCTCCATCACTATCTTCCCAGTTCCCTGGGATCCCCTAGAGCGAAGGTGGCGGGGTTCTTTCTCTGCCACAAGGCCCCAGTTGCCTCTCTGCCTCTCCCACAGCAGGGCCCAGCCCTGGCATTGATAAAGGATTCTGGTGTGAATTCAGTGTGTTCCAAGCATGCCCCAGGGCCCAAACCCACTTGCGGAAGAGCAGTGGGGACAGACTGCGTTCTGCTGGTTGAGTCAGGCAGCTGTGGCCTCCCACGCAGGTGTGTCCTGGTTGCCTGAAGCCCCGCACACCTGGGTGTCTCTTGCCCACAGAGGCTGCACCCACAGAGCATCTGCCGACTCAGTGACTGACACTCCAGGCCTTATTTTCCAATTAAACTCTATGGGGAGCCTGACCTGGATCCACTGGGGTAACACATACAAGCACATGGCAATGAACTGTAAAGGCCAGGCCAGGAAAGCCTGGTGTGGATACACCGATAAAAAGGAAGTGGAGAGGCACCCTTATCTAAGGAATGTCCTGGGCCAACTACTGAGAGCCCCATCCTGGGAAGGAAGGCATATTGATAGTTGTGAAGAGCAGAAAGGGCTAAAGGCATTGTTCTACGGAGGGGAGGATAAAAGCTGCGCTGTCTGCTTTGCAGATGCTGACACACTGAAACCTCACAGGAGGCCTCTGATTCTCTCGGAGCTACTGTGATTATCCCCATTTCACAGAGAAGCTCTGACTTGCTGGAACCCACGTCTTAGTGAGTGGCCAAGGGGGATGCAGAGTGGAAGTAATCAGAGGGTAGTGTGCAGGGGGAGACACTGGAGGGAGGCAAGTGAGAGGGGGCTGGGAGGCAAGGAGAAGGATGCCTTCTGGGGGTAGTTTGGGAGCACTTCCACAGCCCACAGACAGAGGCCACCAGCCTTGGATGGCCCCTCTTCCTGGAGGTCTGGGCAAGGAGGCATCGTGACCTCCGAGAGCCAGGTCCAGGACCTGTTGGGCTTTCCCTTTGCAGACAGCTTGGGCACATGTGCTCCTACCAGCCCAGACTGTTATACTTCCCAGAGCCTTTACACTTACCAGCTTGTAGTGCTACATTTGTGTGATTTTCTGATTAATGTCTGGGACCTTCCCCCGAAAACTGGAAGCTCTGCAAGGGCAGGGAGCACCTAGGTGTTCACCACTGTGCCATCAGTGCGGAGTGCGTGCCAGCGCATGGTTGACACTCACGAGTAGTAGGAATGAAATGAAAGAGCAGAAACTCAACCATGGCAAGGGTGCAGGATAAGGGACTTTGGGGTGTGATTTGCAGTCATCTCTTTGGTCTCAGCTCCTCCTTCTATCTCAGGCCCTGACTCTCTCCTTGAATGCATGTGTGTCCTTCCAGCATGTAGGAGCTGGAGTGAGGCTCCCTGGTTGTAGAAAGTGTTCAGAGGAAAAGAGGGAACAAAGTTGATGATTTCTTTGAGGCTACATCTTTTCTGCTGCAGCTTTAGCTGTTTTCCAGCTGTGAAATATCTAAGTACAGCCATCCCATTTCACTGGAATGACTGTCTCAGGGACATGACGAGGAGGTGACAGAGCTGGCAGTGTTCCTGGGATGGGAGGAATCACCCAGGATTCCATCTCAGAGGCTCTGATGTATCTCTTCTCCAAGGAACTGGCCTCATAAAACTGGAACCAGCACATTGGCCTCTCTGATTTGGTTCCTGTTCACTTGCAGGAATCATTTCACCTACAAGAATGTATTTATTCCTCAGCCATAGAAGTGTCATCTCTTGGTAAAAGATGTAGAGTCATAGTTATTCAAGATGCGACTGGTTTCTGCAAGTTCCAGTATCTAATTTGGGAGAATAATAATTGTTGGTTATTAGAAGCTTCATGGGTTTTATTTCTATATTTATTTATCTTGCAACATTACGTGTGCTTCTTGTCCTTTAACTGTGATGAGTGAGTATTTTCTAAGGGTTCTCCTCTCCGCCTTTGCCTTTCTTCCTTTTCTAACAGCTACAAGAATTAGTGTCTAAATAAAATCAACCAACAGGAATGAGTACATACTACTGCTTTATGAATCTGACAGATGATTGTAATGGGCAACAAACCTGTAGACAGAAAACGTTTAAAACACCTCAAAGCACCTCTCTTCTGTCAAGTTGTGATGAAGAGTATCTATAGACTCAGGGAAGAAAGCTCAACCAGCCAGGGAATATGTGAATCGCTTAGGTCTGGCAGACAAGATGTTTATAACACTCACGAGACTGAAATTCTAAGTGCGAAGATATCAAGGCTGGGCATGAAGGAAGATCTTAAGTTTCTCCATTTACAAAGTGTATAAAATTGGGATTATTCTGTATTTATCCATCACAGAGAAACAAAAGACACAAAGCCTGTTTCTTATAAAAAGCAGCAAGGGGAAATTTGGGAGTTCAACAAGGGGGATTCCAGGAACCATCCTGTAGCAGCGTGGCTGGGGCTGGAAGTTTCATCCATCCCACAGAAACCTTTGGGTCAACAAAACCCATCTGCTCTCAGTCCCCCAATGGCCCATCAAGGGCAGACATGAACACTCAACAGCAGCCACAGGAACCACCTGTGGAAAACTTCCTTACCTCCCTGCCACATTCATGCTTATTCATCACCCACACTCTGTTTTCCCTTTTTGGCTACTTCTGCATATTGGATAGGTCAACTGATCTTATTGTCTTGGGTCAACCCTTGGCACTTGGGAGGGATTTTCACACTTCCTGGCTTTCTCCTCCACTACCGCCCCAAAATAGGAAGATACCTCAATCTACCTTACCTCCCAAGGATCCAACAACTAATCACCTAGTGGGGGCTACCAAATCAACTATAAGGGAATTACTATTTTGGAGCAATGGGGAGGGGTGCTGGGAAGGGAAAGCGAAAGGAGGAGCAAGGAAGAGCTATGCAGGCAGTTCCATTTTTAATTTTTTTTAGGAAATTCCACACTGTTTTCCATAGTGGCTGCACCAATCTGCATTCCCACCAGCAATGTACATGTGTTCCCTTTTTTCCACATCCTCACCAGCACTTGTTGATTTATTAATGGGTTTTGTTGATTTCTGATGGGTTTTGTTGACCCAAAGGCTTTGTCTTTTGTTTCTCTGTAGCCATTCTGGCAGGTGTGACATGATACCCCATTGTCATTTTAATTTGTGTCTCTCTGATGATTAGTGATATTGAACATTTTTTTTTCCATATGTCTCTTGGCTATCTGTATGTCCTCTTTGGAGAAGTGTCTGTTCAGGTCCTCTGTCCATTTTTTAATTGTCTACCTTTTGTTGAGTTGTATGAGTTCTTTATATATTTTGGAAGTTAACCCCTTATCAGATGTATGATTAGCAAAAATGTTCTCCATCCAGTGGGTTCCCTTTTCATTTGATGTTGGTTTCTTTTGCTTTAAGGCCTCTTCTCTCTTCCCTCTTCCTCCTTCCTCTCTCCCTCAAACTATCTCTCTCCCCCGCTCTCTGTGATCGGATATGCATCTATTTTTCATCTTTTCTGGATGTCTCTTTTCTGAATATGTTTGTCTGTGAGTGTCCTTTCTTTTCAAATCCGTTCTTTTTCTTTAGTTTTAGATTTTTGTTTCTTCCGCTCACCCACTCCCCATCTTCTCCTGTCTTCTCTTGGAGCTCCCAGCGGGAGAATTTCAAATCAGCTATTTTTCAGCTGGTTTTCCAAGTCAAATACTCTTTAGGTTAGCCACAAGTCCTGTTTGCAACTCAGTTTTCTTGTCTGTGAAATAGGAACACAGAACTTGTCCAGTGCTGGGAGCAAGTGGACAAAACTTCCTAGACTGCAGCCA
>NW_006290305.1:1536324-1539922 GCF_000327345.1 Myotis davidii | reverse complement strand
AGTTCCTTCCTTTTTAGAGCAGCATAGTATTCCATCGTGTAGATGTACCACAGTTTTCTAATCCACTCATCTACTGATGGGCACTTGGGCTGTTTCCAGATCTTAGCTATGGTGAATTGTCAAAATGGCAATTTTTAAATCTCACATTGATTTGCTGGCATTCTTTTGTAAAGAACTTTCTCCCTTTTTTTCTATTCTCTCTTTTTCTCTCCCTCTCTACATGGTCCATTGAATTAAAAAACGTAATTGTTATAAACTCACATTGTCAAAGTGTTATTAATGTTCAAAGTGTCCCAAGTTTGGCCAGTGGGAGCCTAAAAGGCCAATTTTTTAATGAAGTACCTTGTTTCACCAAAGGAAATTGGGGTTCTGTTGTATGAAAGGAGCAAATGGTTATTGGCCAGCAACCAGTGGGCCTGCCACACTTATCTCCCCAAAGCCTCAGTTTTCTGGACTTTAGAATGGGGTGATAACTCTCTCAGGATGATTTCCAAAACTAAATGAATTGGTCATGAATTGACTGCATGAAAAACAATGTGTGCCTGTGTCATAGAGCCTGACACAGAGAAGGTGCTAAAAAATTAATAATTTCCCTTCCCATCCTTTCTATGCCACTACCTTTATTTAGTCCTCAATCTTACTTTGTTTGCATGTATGTCACATACTTTCGTCTGTTTGCAACTCGGTTTTCTTAACTGTGAAATAGGAATACAGAATTTGTTGTGTTTTCATGAGACTTAGCTATGCTGTTGTCATTGCAACCCCCATGCTAAGTCTTGTGGAATTCCAGTTTTGTCCCAGGATTTTGCAGATGGTGGTGGTGGTGGGGCACAGAGTCTCATGGCCACCTATGGCTCTGATTCTTATTTTCCTGAATTAGCTGTGTGTTAATAATTTTATCATCTGGCCCAGAAGTGAAGTCTATCTTTTCCTTCAAGTTTTACCACCCCTCATTTGTTATCAGTAGAAGTGGAGTTCTTAGAGTGTTGTGAGGAAAATAATTGCCTGAGGTCCCTATGGGAGGATGGGGTTTTGTGGAAAGCTTTATTGTAAAATTAAGGGTGTTCTCCTCCAAGGTCTCATCTTGTCTTCAGTAGGGCCAGAGTAAGGCCACTGCCCAGAATTTTTGTCCACATTAAAGTATAGTACAGTCCAGCGACTGGCAAATTTAGCTTCCGTTCCCACTTGCAGTTCTTTATGTGTCCCAGGATTTTGCAGATGGACCATGCTGCTGCTTAAGGCCACATGGCTATGGAGAGAGAATAAGTGAGTACACAGGCAAATTCGGTCACCGAGCGAGAGAGATCAAGCGTGAGCAAGCAAGAACAAGAGTGAGGGAACTCTTTGTCTGGAAATTTTTAACCAGGAGCTTCTCAACTAATCAAAATTAACTCTTTAAGATTTCATGTGCTTGCAGTGGCTCCACACTCCTAGCCAATGACCTTTTCCCAGACTAGACTGACAGACAATAACCTTCCCTACATCACCCTGACTTTACTGCACATGTGCCCATCTCCCCCTTTATTCAATCTTTTCCCCCAGTGATCTGCAGGGAATGGACCAGTGGTTCCCTGGGAGTGTGAAGCTGTAGCTTCCTGGTAAAGCTGCCAAGATGACCATGCTAGTAATGTCTGGCACCTCCTTTGCTCTCATTCCTTTATTAATATTAATTAGCTGATTAAGATGATAATACCTTCACAGTCATAGATGATGCTTGGGTATTCAGAAGGCCTTGAAAAATGTGGGGAACATGTACAGGGTGCCAAAAGTGCCCATCCATGATTTTTATTGGCTGGTGAAGCCATACCCTAACAGGTATGGATGTTGGCAACTCTCTGGGGAAATTGTCCTGGGCTGCCAATGACTGACATGTGGGAGGTAAGGCTGGTCCCCTTGCCTCACAATGAGACTATCTAAGGACATAATTTGTGCTCCTGAACACCCTGTGGGATCAAGCTAAAGCCAGTCTCTAGCTTTGACTCCATCTTTACTTAGCTTATTCTGCTCCCTCGCTTTTTTTCTCCTGAGGCCCTCCCCCAATAAACTACTTGGTCCAGAATCCCCTACTCAGTCTCTGCTTATAGAAAAGAAATGGAGGGCAGAAGGGATGGAGGGAGATTTGCAAATCAAAGTATTTTGAATAAAACTAGCATATGTCCTTGTCCATAAAAATCCTCCCCAGCTGCACATCTGGAATGTTCAGTCTCCTTCACCCAAGCTATTCTCATGTCAGAGTGTCTCACTGGCCTCTCTCATTTATTCTCTCCTCCTCACTCCTTTCTGTCCTGGTTGCCAAACGGAGCTCCAAATTACCCTTGCTATTTCATGTAGCAATCCAGTCTTCCCTAGTTCTAGATTCCAAACTTAACTCCAGGCCCACTTTGGCAAATCAAAGCTATTCAGCAATTCAGATGAACAAGAGGGGGCTTCATTCATGGTTGCTGTGGCTGTGAATAGCAATCAATTCTGTTCCTTCCTTACACATATGGCCTGTGTGAGAAGCAAACACACTGCGCTCAATGCATGGTATGTATGCTCCTTGGATAATGTCTCCTAAATGCTTATGACCATTCACTGCCCTCCTAAGAATACAACTCTGACCTTGGACCATAAGGCCCTCCCGGTCTGACCTCCTTATCTCTGGCTCTCCTCTGCTTGCTTCTCACTTTCCGTTCATGCAGCGAGACCCTCTTACTTTCTTGAACGTGGCAAGGTCTTTCCTGACTCAAGGCCTTTGCACTAGTTGGCCCCCAGCAAAGCTCTTTCCCCATCTTGTCCTGGCTAACTCCCTACTAGACCTTAGGTCTCAATTCAAATGCTTCTTCCTCAGAGAGGTTGCTCTGGCCTCTCAAATTAAAGGAGGAGGACTCCTTTTAATTTCTTTCGTGGCATTTATTACAGTGGTTAGCAAGTTCATTTACATGCTTGTCTGTCTTTTCATTTGTTTCTTCTACTAGTATCATATGTAAAAAGCAGGAAGGCAGGACCTGTCTGTTAGTCAATGTATTCCCCGCGCCTGGGTCAATGCTTGCCTGGTGTTCAATATCAGTTTGCTGAATGAACCAAGCCGAGAACCATAACAAATTCCTTCTCAAGTTTAGTTCAGGCCCCTCGGTGGTCTCCTGGCCTCAGAACATCACTCTCAGCTCTTCTTCAAGGGCGACCTTTCCAAAGCGAGCATTGTCCACTTACCGTGCCATTGGAGGCTCTCCTCGCGTAGGCACCCGTGGCTTCACTCTCATCGCGTTTTCCACGCCCCACGCCTCCCCGTACACCCGGGTTACAGGACAGGACAGGCCCACAGGACTACAATTCCCACAATACGGCGCGGGCCCACGCCACATGATTGGCCGAGCTTCCAGCAGCGTCCAATAAAACGCAATTTTGTTGACTTGCGCCAAAGCAGCCCGAGTCCCGGAAGCGACAGTTTGGCGTCTGACTGGTTGCTCTGGAGCCGGGTCGCGTGCCCGCCTGCCTGCCCGCCCACCTCCTGCTATGGGGGGCACCGAGAGCAGCGAGGGCCGCAGGGTGTCCTTCGGAATGGACGAGGAGGAGCGGGTCCGGGTGCTACAGGGCATCCGGGTGAGCGGGTCGCCGG
>NW_006290305.1:1525557-1526208 GCF_000327345.1 Myotis davidii | reverse complement strand
TTATATTGTAAAATTAAGGGGGTTCTCCTCCAAGGTCTCATCTTGTCTTCAGTAGGGCCAGAGTAAGGCCACTGCCCAGAATTTTTGTCCACATTAAAGTATAGTACAGTCCAGCGACTGGCAAATTTAGCTTGTTCCCACTTTCAGCATCCTTCTAGCTTAGCTGTGTTCCCAGCTGCAGTCCATTGTATGTGGGGTTTGCAGGACCACGGGCCATGCTGCTGCTTAAGGCCACATGGCTATGGAGAGAGAATAAGTGAGTACACAGGCAAATTCGGTCACCGAGCGAGAGAGATCAAGCGTGAGCAAGCAAGAACAAGAGTGAGGGAACTCTTTGTCTGGAAATTTTTAACCAGGAGCTTCTCCAAACTAATCAATTAACTCTTTAAGATTTCATGTGCTTGCAGTGGCTCCACACTCCTAGCCAATGACCTTTTCCCAGACTAGACTGACAGACAATAACCTTCCCTACATCACCCTGACTTTACTGCACATGTGCCCATCTCCCCCTTTATTCAATCTTTTCCCCCAGTGATCTGCAGGGAATGGACCAGTGGTTCCCTGGGAGTGTGAAGCTGTAGCTTCCTGGTAAAGCTGCCAAGATGACCATGCTAGTAATGTCTGGCACCTCCTTTGCTCTCCCTTTATTAA
>NW_006290305.1:1523457-1523847 GCF_000327345.1 Myotis davidii | reverse complement strand
TCCGAGGGTGCGGAGGCCGGGCCGTACTAAGGGGAGGTGCGCAACGAGAGCGAGCGTGCGCGCCCCGCTTGTGGAGCACTGCCTACTCCGGTGGTGAGCATCTTTTTCTCCGCCCAGTAAACGGGGAAGGTGAGGCTAGGAAAATGCTCAGGGTCCCCGCGCAGGGAGTGGCTACCACTGCGGGAGGAAATTGGAGAGCGAAAGGGTGAGGCCACATTCCAGCCCAGGTGGCTTAACTGTCACGGACCTGAATCTTCCACCGCACATCAAGTGTAGGCGTCCTGTGTGTACGGGAGATGCTGCTGCCAACCCTGGACAACTGCAACAGCCCCTCAACGTTGCAGCCAAAGGCGCACTTTAGAAGTTGTAATTCAAATCGTATACCCTTCC
>NW_006290305.1:1506129-1523430 GCF_000327345.1 Myotis davidii | reverse complement strand
TCCCATTTTTAAAAATCCTCACTGGAGGACATGTTTATTGATTTTTAAAGAGAGAGAGGTGTGTGTGCAGGGGAGACCTCGGTGTGAAGTGTGAGAAAGAAACATGATCGGTTGCCTCTTTCCTAGGCGGGAACCCGCAACCTTCTGATGTACTGGACAACACTCCAACCAACTGAACCGCCAGGCCAGGCCTTAAGCAAGGGTTTTAATGAGTGCCTAGCGCACTTAAGATGAAAAGGAATGACCTTACCTTATTTTACAAAGCTGTGCTGCTGATTTCAATGACCTGTCTGACTCCCCCCTGCCCCCCCCAATCTAGTCACTAGCCTTAGGACCTCCTTGACCCAGCAAGATGTCAGCTTGCTCCAAGCACAGGACCTCTGCATTTGGTGTTTGTCTTTTTTTTTTTTTTTAACATAATTTATTAATTTGTTTTCAGGTAATAAGCATATACATATGTTTCTAAAATTATATAATGTCCTCTAATTCTGTTGTAATAATGATTGTATATTAGCAAACACCTAAATGTCTTACCAATTGAATTTATAGACAACAATATAGGATCATAAAAACATTCATTTCTAATTTATTCATTTGAAACAACAATGTAAAGCACTAATTTATTAATGTATCTTGCTGAGAGAACAGGTTTTAAGATTCTAAATCTAGATTTTGATGATTTTTAAATGAGTCCTTGGTTTTCCCTATTTCCCCGCAAATCAGTTACAATTTTGAGTATAGTCACATAGCAACCATAATTCAGTTGACTGCTGAGGGTCTTTTTCAAGTTGTGTCCTTTCCAACATTTTTCCGAAGTTGGTTTCTGGTTGGTTCCATCAATACCAAGGGTTCTTGTATGATGATTGCAGGGCAGTGTTTGCCTAATAGTTCAACTTCCACTTGTCCTACCTTACTGAGCTCCATAGGGATGTTTGCAAAAGCCAGACTCTTCTGGATGCTGTGACTGTAGCTTCCAGACATGGTGTTGTCAACCACCTTGCCATTGTACCACATACTTTCATTTCCCTCCAGATCTACATCGTCTATTGCCAAGGTGAGGCAGTCCAGTCTCTGTTTCAGCCTCTTGGATTTAATGTGTTTCACTGCTTGCTTTCCTATGAAGTCTGCTGGCTACATCCTGGTTCTGGTTAATGCTTCCTTTATAGGTCCTATCCCAGCCCCACTCCCTCCCCCCAACCCAGCTTTTCTTATGTCCAGCTCTTATCACCCTTGCTATAGTTAAAATATCTGAGTATCCTTCCCTCACCACTTAATCTAAGTCCCTTCCCACCCACACTGTCACACATCTAGTTTTTTTCATAGCGCTTATCACCATTTGAAACTTCTATTAATAATTTACTTGTTTGTTGTGTTTTCCAGTACAGGATAAGCTCTTTGAGGCTAAGGCTTTTGTCTGATTAATAAAAGTAGCTCATATTTGAATGCTTTTTGGGGGCATGGGATACATAGGTGTCCTCTCATGTAATTTTCAACAGCCCTGTGAGAGATGTGGAATTCTGTATGCCCATTTTATAGTCTAAAGACGATTGAGGCACTGAGAGACGAAGTAACTTATCCAGGACCACATAGGTGACAAGCGGTAGAACTGAAGTAGGCAACTCGGGCCTGTTCATTGAATGCTATATACTTCCTCCTACACCTGTGTCTGGCAAAAAGTGGGTGCTTTGTAAATGTTGAGTGATTGAATGGATGAACTCAGTGAAACAGAGACCGGGTTTAAATGGAATGCACAGAGCTGGGTGCAGGCGAGTTAGTTAGGGAGGTGGTTCAGAAAAAGACATCAGGAGGCCTTGCTGCTGGGCAGATGCTCATTTGCAGTGTGACCTTGGGTGAACAACTTATCTTTTGAGTCTTAATCACCACGTTAAAAAAAAGGGGGGGGGGCTGGAGGGTGTGAAATCCTAGGTGCTGCCTGTGGTGAAATGAAGATGTGTCTTGAAGCGTTTAGAGAAAGTACAGAGGTACAGAGTGTTTTTATAGGAGAGTGGGGGCCTCTACTCTGCCTGGTATAGTATTTAGCAAACACATTTGGTGCCTGCTGGTGTTATCCAACCTTAACCTGGCTCCTGCCAAAGGCAAAAGGAGGTTGGTGTTGGAAGATGGAGAGGCAGGAGCCTGAACTGAAATTTAGAAAGATACCCTTGGCCTTGGCTCTGCTGGATGCTCTCCCACCTTTGGCACCTGGTATCCTGGTTTGGGGAATGTTGGAAAGTTAGGTCAGTGGGAGTTTTCTAAGGTTTGGGGGACTCCCTTAAGAAGTGATTTCCTTTACGTCGACAGAGGAACATCAACTTTTTGGGCGTCATATCAGACAGGTACATTTTATTTCTAGTTTTCTTGACATATCTGCAAGGTATAAATTCTCTTTAAAGATGGAGAATCAGGCTTAGAGAGGTTAAGGAATTTGTCTAAGGCGTTACTTGAGTAACTTCTGGGACTTTTATTCAGATCTTTTGGGTGCAGAAAGCAGCCTTTTCTCACTGCTCCAGCTCCTTCCCCACCACTGATATGCAAGACAGCAAGAAAATTCTGAGACGAAACCTCCGCCTGTCCCCCTAGGTCAGCAGTACTCAACCTGTGGGTCGCGACCCCTTTGGGGGTCGAATGACCCTTTCACAGGGGTCGCCTAAGACCATTGGAAAACACATATATAATTACATATTGTTTTTGTGATTAATCACTATGCTTTAATTATGTTCAATTTGTAACAATGAAATTGGGGGTCACCATAACATGAGGAACTGTATTAAAGGGTCGCAGCATTAGGAAGGTTGAGAACCACTGCCCTAGGGGCTGGGGCCTCACTTAGTTCCACCAGAGGCTAAAATGAGAGGAAGCTCTGGGGACAGGTTGCCTGCTGGGCAAACTCATTAGAGAGAATAAATGACTAGTCCTGAGTCACACTGTGGGGTGTATGCCATGACAGCCCCCTCCCCTCCTTCCTCCCTCTTCCTTACGTTCCTGGAGATCAGAGAAAAGGAGGTGACAGCAATGAAGTGTTTTTGTGTAGTGACTTTGTTCGCAGAGTTACTTGAGGGTTGGGGAGTTCACTTTGTCTTTAGGCAGGCGAGTAAAAATCAGTAGACAAGATTGTTGGATATAAAATAAGTTAATTTAATAGAGGGTAGATGCCAAAGAAGAATACCTGATCCAGCTCCTTCAGAGAAAGTTAAATATTCATAAAGACCACTTGTATTTAATCCCCTGGGCCTGGGCCTGGAAAGTGCTCTAGTTCCCTTCAAATGAAATGCTAGGGCCTTACTAGTTTGCACACTTATTTGCATAAATTTACATAGTGAGTTCAAGCCCTATTTTTTTGGAAGGTAAAAGAAATTTAATTAATACAAAGTGCTGCAGTTATATGCAACTTGTTTTCAGAGCAAGCATGTGTGAAATACATAAGATTTCATTTCAACAAGTATTATTTAACCTCATCCTCCAATAAGAAAAGAAGGCACACATGTGGCAATCATGTCCTATATGTGTCCTTTCCTCTGCCCAGTGTGAGCAGCCATCTTTGGTGATTCAACTGAAATTGGTTGCTCCTCAATTTCCAGACTCCTCACTGTCTGTCTTCAGCCATTTCCCTTCCAACCACTAGGTGGCTCTCCCCTCGTCGCTTCCCCAGCCTGCGGCTTCAGGTGTGTTCCCAGGCTCATTTACACCCTTCATCATCTTGACCATCATTTATTGCTCCTGTGAGGTCAGTCTGGGCCGCTGCTGAGGGGAAGATCAAGGAGGATGTAGTAAGGTACACAAGAAACAGTTCCCGAACATGCCAACACCAGAGAGCCACATGCTGAGTATTGTACTCATGGCTATCATTTATCCGTCACCTCAGAAAAATGCTTACTGTGAGTGTGTGATTGTCAGACGTGGGGCCTGGGTTTGCAGAGACAAAGGGACAAAGCACAAGGTCCCTGCCTTCATGGAGACCTCAGCCCAGTAGGGAGGACAGACCAAAAGAAAGAAAGAAAAAAGGCAAAGGAATAAAAGAACTGCAAGTGCTATGAGGGAACCATAAAGAATAGTGGGGCCACCCGCTAATAGGGATAGTCAGCTTATGCTGCTCTGAGGAGGTGGCTTTGAAGATGTGCCTGAGCCAGCCAGGCAATGTGCACATATTTACTCTTTGCTGAGTGTTTTGTGAGCACTATCTCAGATATTCCCCTTGCTGACATTGTGAGATATCATCTCCATCTCAGAGGCGAGGAAACGGGTTCGAGGAAGGGAAGTATCTCAAGGTCACAGTGAGTTAGTGGTAGAGCTGGACGCTCAGACGTTCCGACCCCATAACTTGTGTGCGTGGCAGCCACATGGGCGGGGATGTGGGAGACAGTTGACCAGGTGATGAGGCCAGACAGATAACGGGACCTGAATGCCAGAGAAGGCTGTTTACATGTTACCCTGGAGGCAACACTGCAGTTCTCTAATCAGGCATGGAGCTTTGCAAAGATTGTATCTGATCATGGTGATTTTCCTTTTCTTTTCTTTTCTTTTTTTTAAAAACAGCTTCATTGAGATGTATTTTATGTATAAAAGTCACCTATTTCAATGATTTTTTTTTTTTTAGCAAACTTACAAGGTTGAGCAACTGTAATCACAGTCCGAATTTAGAATATTTGCAAGACCTAAAAAGATCCTTTGTGCCTATTTCCCCATTCCCACTTCCAGCCTCAGGTCACCATTGCCCCTGCTTCCATGCATTTATGTTTTGTGGACATTTTATGTAAATACACTCATACATCTTTTACCGCTGGCTTTCACTGAGCACAATATTTTTGGTGTTGCTTCATTGATGTTGAAGCATGTATCAGTAGTTCCTTTTGGTTGCTGGCCATGTCCCCTTACATGTTGCATGGGCGCTGGTAACTCACTACTTCCAGTGGAACTCACCCACGTCCCCTCTTCTGCCACCTAGAAATCACCCTGTTTGCTAGGTTGTGAGTGGCTCCATCCAGAAAGCTGGATCCTGCATTCCTCTTTTCTACAATTAATGACAAATCTTGAGTTCTCCTTTCCAACTGTTTATCTCCTCCTTATCCTTTGCTTAATCCTCCTCTCTTTACCCTTCTCTTTACCTCAGTTTAGATCCATTCCATCTTCCTCTTAGCCATCTAAGAAATTGTTCTTTCTCCCCATAGGCTTGCCTCCCATAAATCTATACCTCCTGGTGCTAGCAGGGTAATTTTTTTTAAAGGTAAATTTTACTTTTTAAGATGTTTCAGCCAAATGGTAAAATTCATACAGTTGGAAACGAGGCACATAGGGAAAAGAACATCTCTCTCTTCCACCTTGTCAGGCCTGCTCTGAGGCAGTCTTGTTATCAGCTTCTTTTTAAAAATATATATATTTTTATTGATTTCAGAGAGGAAGAGAGGGATAGAAACATCAATGATGAGAGGGAATCATTGATTGGCTGCCTTCTGCACACCCTACTGGGGACCGAGCCCACAATCCAGGCATGTACCCTTGACCGGAATTGAACAGGGGACCCTTGAGCCCGCAGACTGACACTCTATCCACTGAGCCATATCGGTAGGGCAACCAGCTTCTTGTCTCAGTGATGCTTCAGAGTTACTAGTATAACCCTTCCTTCCCTTACAAGCTCCCCATTGCCTCTAGGTCAAAGGCAGATTCCTACTTTCACAAAGCCCTCCGCGTGTTGGCGCCACTTTCTACCTCTTACTACACATCCTGGCAGGGAAGATGCTTGCTCTTGCTATACTCTTAACTATTTCATGCTTCTGTGTCTGTGTTCTATTCGCAGCCTGCAGTACTTTCTCTCCCTTTGACTGGCTAAATTCCTCTTCATCCATAGGATCAATTCAAGTGTTACCTTCTGAAGGATGCCTTTCGTGATGTCACTGCCCCACCTCTCAGTGGTCATCATCCTCGGTCCTGCAGGTCCTGTGTTCACCTCCCAGTGCTTATTACTCTGGGCCGAGATGATCTCTTTCTTGCTTACTCCTGTACTACCACTGACAGACCTGACTCCTGCCAGCTTGTTTTTCTGGAAACTGCCCTGGGTGCTCAGCCTGACAGGAGGAGCCCTAGGCCCTGCTAGGAGGGAGCAGTGAGCTGCAGTTTATCTCCTGGTGCCCAGTGGGTCCTTAGAAAGTGGTGCCCTGAGAGGCTATGGGTATGGCCGTGCAGACCTAGCTAACTGACTCACCACAGACCTTGGGCAAGCTGCCTCTCTGCACCACACCTTCTCCATTCCTTACATGAGGAGGACACCTCTCCTGCCCATGAGGGAGCTGATGCATTAGTTAATTCGAAGAATAATGCTTAGGAAGCTGCCTCCACATTGTTACTTCTCAGATGTGTCTAGATGAGTAACATTTTAAGACTAACAAGTGCTAATTTTCATATTGACATTTTCCTAATTTAAGTAGGCTTTCTGTTTTATAAGTACATACATATTCCCCTTCCACTCCTTACCCTGGGGCTCAATAAAGCACCATAAACTGGGAAATGTGACTTTCAGAAATATATCTATATATCTCTATCTCTATATCTATAATCTATATTTAACTATTATTTTTTAAATTTTGAATTGGCCCTTCTATGCACATGGTTACTCGTCACCTCAGAGTGGCTCTTTAACTGCCTGCCTTCACTGGTACAATTATCACTGTTAGGTGCTCCAGCTTTGGATGGGAATCTTGGTCCCAGCACTTAGGACTTCCTGTAATCTTGGATGAATTGTTTCACCTCCCCGACTCCAACTTCTTCATCTGTAAAATGGGAATGCACCTAGCCTGGGGCCTGGCATGTGGGGCATGCTCAACGAATATTAAGTAATGGCTGTTTTTATCATTACCTTTAAACTAGAGGCCCGATGCATGAAATTTGTGCAAGGGTAGGGCTTCGCAGCCCCAGCTGCCTCATGGCCCCGGCCCCTGCCCGCACCTGCCTTAGCCTGGCGCTGCCCACATCTGCTACCACCCCCCCCCATTCCCCGGTTCTGTGGAGCCCCCCAATCAATTGCCCCGTCCACAATTGATCACCCCAAAGAGGTAGGCCCTGCCCGCCTGGCCAGGGCTCTCTGATGGATTGGCCCCTCAAAGGGAGGCCCTGCCCACCCACCGCAGCCCACTGGGTGGTGGACTGGGCCTCCCTCTTTGGGGTGATCGTGGAGCCCCCCCGATTGATTGCTCTGCTGGCCAGTGGCCTTGGCCTGCCTCTGTGGGGTGATCATGGGATGATGGCGGGCCTCCCAACCAATCGCATTGCACTTGCCTTGGCTGGCCTGGTGCCAGTTCGTGTCATAGCGTGGTCGTCCAGAAGGTCATCCGGACAGTTGTCCGGACGGTCGTTCTGCTGTTTGGTCGTTGGTCGATTTGCGTATTATGCTTTTATTATTATAGATAGGAAGCCCTGTCATCACTCTAGAGTTGAGTGCTTTTGCAGCTGTGAGCTTTGTTGCCCCTTGCGGAGTTTGGGGACATGACCTCCTCTCTGGTCTGCCCCTCGGCACTTTGTTGCCAAGGACTCCCTATTTCTCTACGTGCAGCCTCTTGCAGCCTCCTGTGTAGCCTGTCTGTGAAACAGAGCTGCTTGGATGGACTTAGATCCGCCCGCACAGACACAAGAACTGTTCTTGGCTCATTGTAGACCCCCATCTCCAGTTAGCCAGGCATGGGTTTTTCTGTCGTCTTTCCCTCATTTAGTCCTTTAAGACTTTTTCTTCTTTCAAGATGCATCTTATTTTTAAATACACCTTCTTATAATTTCTCACGAATCCTTTCAGGCTTTTTCAAGCCTCCATATAAAAGCATACTCTTTCCCTTTTTATAGTATACATGCGATCATATTGTAAAATGCTTCTTTCACTTGTCCTGTGCACCGGTCAGCTGCCAGGTTTCAATCATTTTACTTCCTTGGTGTCTCTTGCATCCATTTCTTCCCTGTACTTCTGTGATTGCATTTCTGTCCTCTTAGTCCTGGTGTGCACTGTTGGTGCCAGACTATTCTGTGCAAGGTGAAGCTCGAGTTCCTCTTCAGAAACCATTGGCGGCTCCCAATTGACTGCAGAATAAATTGCAGCCTCCTTACCTTGTCATTCAAGGCCCTCACCAAGGGGAGCCCACCAGCCTCCCATCTGGTTTTCTTCATGGGCCTGTGCTATGTCAGGCGCAACGCTGGGCTTCCCTGAGTGTCGTTCCCCTTTACTCTCACCCCTTATCTGCAGTCATGTTTTTAGCCCAAGTCAGGCCATCTCCCTTCCAGCTGGAACTTAGGGTTCCTTTATTAGAACTCTCAGGCACCTTAGTTGAGCTTCATATACCTGACAACTTAGCAGCTTGTGTCATCTGTATGAGTTTATTTTGCCCACCCTATTGGATCATAAGCTCTGTGAATGTAAAGCTCTTGGCTGTTACATCTTTACATGCTCCATTGCACTAATGTGTTATGAGCATATGCCTGTAGTAAATATTTATTTAGTTCATATCTTTAACAAATACTGAGCATCTCCAGTGTGCTGTGCAAAACAGAATCCTGCTCCATGGAGCTTATATTCTGGTGGGAGTAATGGCAAGCAAGTGGTCAAATGTTAGGGCTTCTCGTCAATCCTGACTCCTCCTTTGCTTTAGATTTGCAGTAGTTGTCCCTTCCAGGGGCCCTTCCTGCCTGTGAGTGTTACTTTGCAAGTGCAATTCCCCTTGCTCTTGTCGTTGGGGGTCACATCCTTTTACCCCACAGCAGACTGGCTATGGAGTCAAGCAGCCTGGCTTGCACTCTGTGAGCTTCATGGCCTCGGCTAGTGCTTTACCCTTTCTGTGCCTTGGTTTCCTCTACTGGGAGGTGGGTGTTGCTTGTAGTTATTATGACTCTGACCTTCTCCATTATAATGGGTCAGCAGGACACTGCTCACTCCTGTCATGGTTCTTCCATTCAGTGCTAGATAAGACCCACTTGTGATTTTTCTGGCAGCACCTTTCTCCTCTAGCCTTTTAGTCGTGGGGTAGCCACATGACTTACTGATAGACCTCTGTGGTTTAATAAAGAAACCTCTAGTCCCCTTTTTGGGAACTTGCCTCTAAAGTAAGTGAGGAAAACGTTTGGTTGCAGTCATGCAATGGTAATCGTTAGGATGTGGGGTCTGGGTTCCCAAGCGCATTTGTTAGGACAGATGTGGTGAGGTCTTGCATGTGTGTGACTTAGATTGAGGCCTGACTTTGGCTGTTGATGGCCTGCCAACTTGTGGCCATGGAAGCCCTGGGCTAGGGCTGTGGGCTGGAGAGGGGAGGAGAGAGAATCCCTTTTTGGGCTCTATGTTGTCGGTGGAGACGTGTGGAGCTGCCAGCCAACCGCACCATAGTGGTGGCACAGAAAGGCCCCTCTTCTTGAAATCCTATGTTACTCCACACTGAGGGCAGGAGGTCGGAGCTGGAGGGTGCTTTAAAACAGTCTTCCTAATTTAATTTTGAACAGATAACGCATGAGAACACTTAGAACAGTGTTCAGTTTATAGTATACTAAAGGCTTAGTTCACGAATTCGTGCATGGGTGGGGTCCAGCTGTCCTGTCCTGATGGGTGCCCATTGGGCTGGGCTGGCGGGGGGTGGGGGAGGGGCCATGGGTGGTTAGCTAGCTGGCCCGGCCCTGGATCAGGCTGGTTGGTTGCCTTAGTGCACGTCATAGCCACCGGTCATTCTGGTTGTTCTGGTCGTTCCTCTGTTCCCGTCGCTGGGCTTTTATATGTATATAGATGGTGAATATTACCTATTGTTATTACCATAGTCCCTTTATCCATAGTTTTGTTTTCATCAGTTTGAGTTACCCGTGGCCAATCAACTGTGGTTAGAAAATATTAAATGGAAAATTCCACAAATAAAAAAATCATAAGTTTTAAATTGTGCCCTGTTCTGAGTAGCGTGATGAAATTTCACACTGTCCCACCCAGGATGTGAAAGATCCCTTTGTCCAGCATATCCATGCTGTATGTACAGTACAATACACTAATTTGAGAGAGAGACCACATTCACATTACTTTTATGACAGTATGTTATTATAATTGTTATATTTTATTTTTAGTTTTTGTTATTTCTTGCTGTGCATAATTTATAAATTAAGTTTTATTGTAGGTATGTATGTATAGGAAAAACCAGTATACACAGGGTTTGGTACTATCATGGTTTCAGGCACCCACTGGGAGGTCTTAGAACATATCCCCTGTGGATACAGGGGACTACTGTATTATTCTGGTATTTTTACATCCAGTATGTGCCTGGTATGGATTATAATTAGTATTTGTATAGTGCTTTGCAGTTCCCCATTATAGCCAATATTGGTTTTTACTTGGTGCCAACTGCTTTATGTGGATTGCTTCATTTAATCCTCACAACAACTCAACAGTCTATACCATTATTTCCATCTCACAGATGAAGAAACTGACTTAGAGATAAGAAGTCCCTTGTCCAAAGTCATGCAGCTACCAAATAGCTTAGTTGGGATTCAAACTCAGGCCCCTCTGAGCCCAAAGCACTTAATTCCTGAGATGTATCACAGGGATTCCCATTTCATAAGTGAGAGAGGTGATACCCAGAGAAGCTAAAGAATTGGGTGAAGGGCACACAGCTGGAGTATAGGAGGCACTCCTCTTTCCTTACACTGCTCTGGATTTGGCCTTCCATCTCCTGACCAATAGGACCGTATCTGGCTAGCTATGATGGCACAGTGACCAGTGGGCCTTTAGCACCGAGTTCCAGACCCATCTGGCTCTGGAAGCCTCCATTCTGGTTCTGTTGGTACAGGGAGCACTGTCCAGATGGTGTTTATTCTCACATGACTACTGTGTGTATATGTATATTTGTTGATTAAAAATATTACTTGCTCTATTTTGTAGCAACATTTAAAAATATTACAAATCTCCTACTGCCAATAAGAAGCGTGCCAATGTTTTCCTTAACCCCTCACTGACCTAGTAATAAGGTTCGGATGATAGCACCTGGGCTGGAACTAGGAGATCAGAGCCTGTGACTCACCTGTGTAGAACCCTACTGTAGCTGTTCTGGCCCTTGGATCAAATGTGATCTTTTGCCAGGGCGTATGGTCTTGCCTTTGCCCGACTCTTTGGCCTGATCATCTGGTCCTACTCTCCTTACACACTGGCCTTCTGTCAGGCCTTTGGACATGCCAGCTTCAGTTCTTCTTTGAGACTTTGCACTTACCCTCTCTTCTGCTTGGAACTAGATCATTTTCTCCTGGCTCTACAGATGTAAATGTGGAGGCAGAAGTCTTGGCATTAGTGTCATCTCCTCTAAGAGGTCTCTCCCAATGCCTGTGGCGTCCCATAACTACAATATTGTTTGGGTTTTTTTTTCTAGCACTTATCACTAACATGTCACTGATTTTTAAGACACATTTTAACATCTCTGAACTAGAGATGTCATAAAACAGGTGGAATGGTAGCTTCATTGGTGTTTTTTGTCTTCAGGTTATGTAAAAATAATGGTATGATTTATAGCTGTTTTAGATTATCTTAGGTTGGATGAAATAAGATTTATAAGATTGTTTACTTATTTATTGCCTCACATCCCATTAGAATGTAAGCTCCATGAAAGCAGGGGTCATGTCTTTCATTGCTGTTTCTTTCACCTTCTGTTTCTAGAACATTGCTGTCACACAGTGGGTACTTAATACACAAATACTTGCTGAGGGAAAATGGGTTGGAGTTACCTTGTCCTTGGCCAGGCTGCTTCCTCTGGTCCCCAGGCCTCCTTTCTAAGTGTGCCAGCACCTGTTCTTCCCGGTCACATGACCCTTTATAGCGTGACCATTACCAAGGTGACTGCCTGTTTCATGCACATCACACATCATTGATTACTCACACCCACATGTATTTCAGTGCTCTCCCTCCGGATACATGTCTCAGAGGACTGGTGCATCTCAGAGAGTCCGCTGGGAAATTTGGGGTTTAGGGGTTCGGGGAGGAGGTACATGTTTAACAACTGACTTTTCTTCCAAGAAAGTGCCCTCATTTGTAGCATTTGCTAATTTCTGTGGCTTTTAGGCTGTCTGTATATGCTTGATTCTTAATTTATGCTATGCTGTAGAACAGTAGTTTTGAATTAAAAAAATTTTATCAGGTCTCACAAAAATGTCTGTGGCCAATTTCAAGCTGGTTATGAAGTCAACCAGCTTGCAAAATTTCTGAAAATTTAAATATTAGCCTTCGCAAGCCAATTCCAGCACAAAGTTGGGACATCAAATCTTCTTTCCATGCAAATTCACTTTGAGTACCAACTCCATGTCCCTACCTGCCTGGAAAAATATCCCATCTCAGCCTTGCTGTCACTTCACACCCAATCAGGGGTCCGACCCTGACCCCCTGGGTAGCTGATTTGAGCAAGAAATGGGTACTTGACTGTGTGTAGAGTTTACTCTTGACTTTCCAAAACATTGACTCATTACAGGCTTTAGTTGCTATGCTGTAAAAATGAGCGAGGGAGCCAGTGGGTTGTAAGGTCGCTTTCCCTTTTATAATCTGGGATTTAATATCTACAATCAAGCTAATTTACTATTTTCCAAAAATAGTCTCTCTTTTCTGTCATTCTCACTCAGAGTCTTCCAAAAACTTAAGGTCAAAACTCCTTTTTCTTTACCTCTACACTCTCCTTTGTTCTTCACTACTGAGGTAACACTAGACAAAGCCTGTTATTGCACTTTACTGCTGCTGCTGCAGGCCCTTGTCACTTCATGACTGAGGGCATGCGCCATACTCCAGTATATACTCTGATTCACCTCCCCAAAACACCGCATATATTCTTTCCTGGTTCAGAAACTTTCAGCAGTGCCCACAATTGTTTGAGTCCTCTGTGTAACTTTGAAGTTCCTTTTAGTACCAGCTTCATCCAGGTTTTTAACCACACCTAACTGTCGGTGTCTCTCCCCCACATGCCCAGCCCATCACTGTGCGAGATTACCTCTTCTTCCCCTCCACACTCTGTAGCTTCTCTTCTGTCCAAATTCTGCTTCTGCCCTCAGGAACACACACAGGTGTACATTCCTTAGGATATGTTTCTTCTACTGAGTGATATCCTGTCTGGACTGCTCACTTTTGTTTTGGGTTCTCTTTTTATAACTTTATTGAGAGGTGATTTACATACTGTACATTTCACACATTTGAAGTGTACAATTCTGTGGTTTAGGTCACAGATATGTGCAACCATCATCATAATCATTCCCACCTTCTTACCGTTTAGTTATCAGTCCCCAGTCTTCTCAAAGTCCAAAGTAACCACTAATTTACCAGCACCATTTGTTGAAGAGACTATTCATTTTCCATTAAATTGTCATGGTACCCCTGTCAATCAATTGACCATATATAGGTTTATTTATAGATTCTCAATTTTATTCCACTGCTGTATGGGCTTGGTCTTCTCTTGTCCTGTATTATTAATTAGCTATTGATTTCCACGCTTCTTAAATATTAGAGGGACTCAATTATCAAATTATCATCATCATTATTATTAATTCTTTTAGTTGCTAAAAAAGTTCATGCTAAAAAATTAAAACTCAGAAGTGTCCAAAGTGAAAATCCTACCCCAGCTGCTCCTGCCCCCACTTGCAGGACTTTGTGTTTTTTATGTGGCCTTTTAGACTTTCATATCTGAACAGATACTAGTACATGTATTTGTATGTATGCGTATATGTGAAAGTTCAAATGCATTTTCACATTTGTGAATATGCATATGCATATATTGTCATATGTATAATTGTATGTCTATCTTTTTTATAATTGTATATCTCTTTTTATAAAATTGAGATATACAAAGTGTTCTATGACTTCACAAAATCACCAGTATATCTCATACATCCTTTTGTGACAGTTACATGTCTTACTTCATTCTTTCATAATGGTTCCATAATATTTCCTAGAAGGGATACACCATTATCTCTTTAATCAGTTCTCTATTGTGCATATTTATATTGTTTTCTTTCCTTTTTTTCTATTTCAATGCTGCTGTGTACATGTGGGAGCGTTTTTCTCGGCTGGATACCTGGAAGTGGAGTTACTGATCCTGACTTTTTGTCTTAAAGTCATTTTTATATTTTCCCCTCAACTGTGCTTTATGATGCTTTGCACATATTAGGCACTTAGTAAATATTTACTGAAGTGAACACTTAGGGTTTTCATTCTTGATTTATCCTTAGCTACTATTTCATTTCGATAAGCTGTTTTATGACACCCTCATGCCTATTTCACTTCCTCTAAAATGAATGAATGTTTTGGTTATTCAGTCTTTATTACAGGGAACTAAGGTGAAATGAGTATGTGTGGCACTGGGCGGGGGGGCGGGGGGTGGTACACAGAGGTGAATAATTGAAGGTATTTACAACCATTAGGATGAGGCAGGTAGGATGTGTGCTATGTACCTAAGAGGCACATATGAGCTCTAATGGGCGTGTTAAGGAAGGGGAGAAATGCTACTTCACTTAAGTGCTATCAGGGAAGATCTCACAGAGGAGGGGACACTGAGCTGCCCTTAAAGGAAAGGTAAGATTTGGGCAGGTGGAGGTGTACTGGGGGTGAGGGGGCTCCTGGTGGATCTTGGCAGAGGAGCAGTGTCATGAATTGAGAGGCGGTGAGAAAAGTGAGAACTCAGGTTCCATTGAGTGCAGGGTGCGGGCAGGGAACAGCAAAAGATGAAGCTAGAGAGCCCGCAGGGACCAGACAGGGTGTTGACACTCATCTAGTAGGTGCTGGGCCATTGCAAGAGGTTTTGGAATGGAATTATATTATTGAAGTTGGTCTTAAGGAAGTGGTGTCAATGGTCAGTCTGGGGTATGGATAAAGAGTAGTCTTCATTCCAGAGGTTCCTATGATATAACTTTTTCCCATCCCTCAATTCTTCCCTTAGCTTTCTGAAAATGTGGTTAACCGCATGAAGGATTCCAGCCAGCCTTCCCAAGTGGGCCAGCTGACTTTGCCTCCTGCTCCTCCACGTTCCACATTGGACACCTCTAAAGGCCCGGAGAAAGGTAGGGCAGGTTGTAGTGATTCTGTGGGAAGCTGGAGTAGAGTGTGGAAGGAATAGAAAACCATGCTCCTGTCAGAACATATATGACAGCTACTGTGGCCCCGGGTGTTTCTGGGTGATGTCAGCAACTCCTTTCTGATAGCTGCTTTGGAGGAGAGAGTGGCTTCCGTGCATGACATGCTGTCTGGTTTAATGAGAGCAGCACACGTCAGTCCGAGCTTCTGTGAAGGGGGCCAAACTATTTCAGTTTCTCTGTATGTAAAAAGTAAGGCTGAAGGGCTTGGATTGACAACCCCTGTGAGAAGTTGCTTTTAAGGATTCATAAGTGAAGCATAATCTTTAGTGTTGGTATGGTCCAAAGAATGATAGATTTACGTGAATTGGGACCATTCGGGGGAATTGAGTCGATGACTTTGCCTCATCTTCAGCAACTCTAACCTAGCCCACAGGTCCTGGTGCTCCCAGGAGGGCCTTCCACTCTGCACCTCCTAGGAGTTCTTTTTGTACCCATGCAGGGCTCAAAGCTGATTTGTTCTCTACTCTTTTGTGCCCATCACAAATGAGGAAACTTGTGCTTTTCTCTAAATAACTATTTTCAGCAAACACAAAGGAAGAAAAAGTTTAAGGAAACAAGTGTAAAGGACAAAAATATAAAGATATTAGCAACCAAAAAAGTCTTGGGGCAATTGCTGTTCTATTCTATAAATACGTGCTTATGAGAAATTGGGTCTTAGCTATCACTTAGAACTTGAAGTGTATTTTTTAACTGATTGGAGGAGCCAAGGCACTGTAGAGCATAAACTCTCTCTTACAGTGGATAACTGTTCATTGCATTGTGTGTGGCCTTGCATTAGAGTTGTCTTTTCTGCTAATCCTCCCTATAAGGTCATTAGTTTATAGAAGGCAGGAACGATATCCTGTCCACTCAGCATTTACTGAAAGCTAAACAGGGATCAGGACATGTGCTTCATACTGGGACACAGTGGCAGGTGGACAGGGACACCACTCTTATGCCACCCAAAGCTCTAGTTAAGAAAACGTATATACAAATAACTCTGTAGATCACATGTATCATGTGATGTTGCAACACTAGATGCATGGCTAAAGTCTAAGGTAGCACAGAGCAGTGAGTGACTCATAATTTTAGGGCGGGGCTCCAAGGGGAGCTGACTTTTAAACTGGATTTTGGAAGAGCAGTGGTAGGAAGGTAGTTTAGGCATGGTATTGAGCAGAGGCCCAGCGGTGGCACAGCCTGGCCTGTTTGGGGACCTAGCGATGGTTTGCTATCTCTGGAGTACAAAGTAGAAGGATAGGGGAGGTGTCTTGGAGACCTCTGCACATTGGCCAGAGAGCTCCGGCTTCACCCTTATGGCCATGGTGCCGGCCAGGCTGTCAATACCTCTGCCTCTGTATTGTCTGTCTCAGGGCTTCCTAAGCTTTAGAGCAAATCAGTACCTCCTTTTGGACCCATCCCAAGATCTTTTTGAATATTCTATTAGTGAAGGGGCTGAGTGAGGTTCTCAAAACCCGCATACGCTACCCCTGTCCTTTATTAAAAGGGCGAACTCCCATGATCTCTCTAGCTGACTTATTCGTTGAAGTGAGTCTAACTTAACCCAGGGCATTTTAATAAACGGCCTTAACTGGTGAGAGGGAGAAGTGACGAAAAAAGCAAAAATTGCTAAAATATATTATGCACACATCAATTTCAGCTTTGGACGATAAAAGAAGCACTTATTTCAGTTTTGGTAAGTTTCAGTAGTTTAAGAAGCAAGAATTGTGGCTCATTTGTCATTTGGTTTTAGTTATAACAAAGTGTTTTGCTGTTTAAATGATGAGTGTGAGTTTGGAGTTTCTGAATGATGAAGAATAGTTAACATAAATGAACTGCCTTGAAGTTGCTAATTTTAAAATATTTTTACTTTAAAAAGTCAGTGTTTGCTTTTATTTTAGTGATAGAATAAATTATAAAAAGAAGTTAAAATTAAATCCTTATGTTACCTCATACCTGAAAATAAATGTCAGAGGCAATACAAGATTTGAATATAAGAATTGAAGCCATAAAAATACAATGATACATAGAAGTACAATAAGTAGACTTTAGAGAAAGAAGAACAAAGTAGGTAGAATCTCAATACCAGATATCAAGCTGTATTACAAAGCCACTGTTCTTAAAACAGCATGGTACTGACACAAGAACAGACATATAGATCAATGGAATAGAATAGAGAACCCAGAAATCGACCCAAACCACTATGCCCAATTAATATTCGACAAAGGAGGCAAG
>NW_006290305.1:1503663-1506061 GCF_000327345.1 Myotis davidii | reverse complement strand
CTGAGCTCCGGACGGGAAACCATAAAAATACTAGAGGAATCCACAGGCAGTGAATCACAAACATATGCCGAAGGAATTTCTTCTCTGATACTGCTCCTAGGGCAATGGAAACTAAAGAGAAAATAAACAAATGGGACTACATCAAAATAAAAAGCTTTTGCACAGCATAGGAAACCATCAAAAAACAACAAGAAGGCCCACTGCATGGGCAAACATGTTTGCCAACGATATCACAGATAAGGGTTTAATCTCCAACATTTACAGGGAACTCATGCAACTTAACAATAGGAAGATAAACAATCCAATCAAAAAGGATATATGCACCCCTATGTTCATAGCAGCACAATTCTCCATAGCTAAGATTTGGAAACAGCCTAAGTGCCCATTAGCAGATGAGTGAATTAAAAAACTGTGGTACATCTACACAATGGAATACTACGCTGCGGTAAAAAAGAAGGAACTCTTGCCATTTGCAACAGTATGGATGGAACTGGAGAGCATTATGCTAAGTGAAATTAGCCAGTCAGAGAAAGGTAAATACCACATGATCTCACTCATTTGTGGAATATAGAGAACTACATAGACTGATGAACAGGGACAGATCCAAAGACAGAGAAACAGCGATCAGACTATCAATCCCCAGAGGGAAAGTAGGGGAGGGTGGGGGTAAGAGGAAGAGATCAACCAAAGGACTTGTATGCATGCATATAAGCCAAACCAATGGACATGGACAACAGGGGGATGAGAACATGAGTTGGGGAAGGAGGTTGGGGGTTAATTGGGGGATGAGGACACATTTGTAATACCTTAACCAATGAAGAAATTAAAAAAAAAAGAACTGGTCAGCAGTATACTATTTTCTGTTTCCATTTGAGAACCTGTTATGTTACTATGGAGCATTTAGGAGTGCCCCCCCGCCCCTCGCCAGCAGGCTGGGGCACCGCTGTGCAAATCATAGGATGATTACTTTTGGAAATTACTCTCTAAAGGGTTGAGTGCTTCAGTCTGTGAGTTCAGCATGCTTTAAAAGGTCTTGGGAGTGAAATAGCAAATCCTCACATATTCTTTCACAAAGCCTGACTCTTCTAAAATATTTGTGCAGTCCTAGTCACTGCCGCTTCAGGAACCTATGATGGAGGTGTAGGACATTTGGCCAAGGCCGCAGAAAAGTGTCAAAATTTGACCGAGAGATGGTTTGAGAAGGATAAAGGCTGGGGGAGGAGAACAAAACCTTCAGTATCACCAAGTGGTGAAGAGAGTAGAATGAATTGGAAATGCTCAGAAATCTCCAAGTTCAAGGCCATCAAAAGATAGACTTACTATAACAACTTAAAGAACCCAATAATTCTAGAGGTGATCCAGATTAAATGATATATAAAATACAACGAATAGGGGATGCTTGCCATTCAGGATTAGAAATTTGTAGAATGGGGTACTAAAGGAAGCAAGATTTAAGGAACCTCCCCTCTCCGCCCCCCCTTCCTCTATGTCAAACCCAGACCCTGGAGGCTGTCCTTTCAGCATTAAGTGATTCCTTATCTGTTCCTGGCCTGTGTTTAATAGATGACCTAGATTCCAAGTAATTGTAGAGTGAGTAGGGATGGATTTGAAACACTGCATTCAAATAGTTCTGCTTCCTTCCAGTCCCGTGCAGTAAGAGGTCCTGGTGCAGAAGGAAGGAGTAGAAGGCCTTTGGGCCATCGCTCTCCAGAACAGCTGGATCGAGGATGTGTCCATCCCTGGGGCATGTCCTTCTATAGGAGCACATTCCTAAGCCCATTTCCTAGATGACCACTATGCTGTCATTTATGTGGGGGTGCTACTTACAGGCCTTTTCTTCTTGTCCCTTGCAGACTCCAAGCTGCCCAAGTCGGAAAATGGTGGTGCCCAGCAGTCCTTGGGGGCAGAGGAGGATCTCCTTAAGAGGTGAGTGTGAGTGCCTACTCACTGCTGGCTCTGAACTCTGGCTGACCGCTCTTTCCTGACTGGGGACCTTTCTCTGGTCTGAAGGCTCTAGGGCAGGGGTGGGCAACCTTTTTGTGAGTGCGTGCCAAAACCAGCAAAATCTCTGACTCAAAATTCTTCTACAGGCCAACCCTAATTTTTTGAGAACATGTTACGCCTACTTAATATCTCTTAAGGTGTATGTATGTGAAGAGCCTTGAAGAAATAATAAACTTCATTTGAGCGACAAAAACACAGTTTATGATGATGAAAAATACATTTATTTTTTAATGTATACATGTACACTGATAGTCCGACAGAAAACTTTATGACTCCGTTTGATATTATCAGTGGGGCTTTTGCTGCTGCATCACTGATGACAGAGATTTTACATCAGGTTTATATTTCGTGACCTTCAGAGATATGCACGAGCTACTACTTTCATCCGTCAGGC
>NW_006290305.1:1497136-1503541 GCF_000327345.1 Myotis davidii | reverse complement strand
TCCCCTCTCTCGTCAATCCATGTCTATGGTCTTTAAGATAACTTGTTATGTAAAATTATTTATTTATCTAAGATGCACCTACACTGAATTTATCTGAAAAACAAAAAAGTCGATATTAAAAAAAAATTGTAAATGGAAGATTATAAGAGAGGGTTTCGCGTGCCAGCAAAAGTTACTGGCGTGCCATGTTTGGCATGCATGCCAGGGGTTGCCCCCCCTGCTCTAGGGTTTGCCTCATATACTTTGTCTTATTTAGATTGCATGACAACCCTATGGTATAGGTGGTACTGGTCCTAGTTTAAAGGTGAAGAAACACCAAATGGGGCATGTGGACATTGATTGTTAATGTTTTCAAAAAATTCACTTGAAAAAGCCAGGACTAAATAGTTGAGTGTCTGTGCCTTCTGTGCCTGTGTGCATGTGCAGGCATATTTTTAGAGGTATGAAAGAGAAATTGGACCCTCACAATTCTAGCTATAATTGATGAGATGGACTTGGCTCTAGGATGCTGGTGACACTTCCCATCAGCATAGGCCAAACCCTGGAGAGCTGGCCATACCTGTGAACTGGAACCTGCTTCTCCTCCTGTGGCTTGTAGAATAGTGGTTAAGGCACAGAGGCCCTCCTGGAGTGCAGGTTTGTGTTCTGATTTTACAACTTACTGGAAATGTGACCCTGGAAAATCATTGCATCTCTTTAGGTCTCTGAGAAGGACATAATTTGAGTACCCCTTTCATGGAGTATTGTCGTGATTAAATATGTTAATGTATAAAAAGTACACACAGTGCCTGGCACACAGAGTTCTCTATGAATGCTAGCTGTAGTTGTTATTGATCACCTTCTTTAACACCCTTGAGGACAGATAAAGGACCAAGTGAATTTGTTTAAGGGGTGAATCACAGTTGTTTTTTTCCCTTCAGTAAGTCAGCCTTGCAGGTCTGTTCCATAGTCATGGATTAAGATTGACAGCCTAAGAATTTTACCTCACTAATCCTAAGAGGCCTCTCCAAGAATAACTAACTTGAACGCCTTTTTGGGTACTTTTAAACAGTGAAAAAAATGATTAAGTGATACATGCTAATGAAAGACTTAGAAAATATTTAAAATGAACAAATTGATCCATTGGTTCACCATTTCAAGACAACCACTGTTAGTATTTTGGAATGTTTCTTTCAAATGTGTTCTTTTCCTTAGTTTAGGCTTATTTTTTCAGTCATATATAATTTTATATTTTGCTGTTTTCACTTAGTATTATAATTTTTTTCCATTTGTTACACCTGCTTTTTAAACATTTTTATTGCTAAAAGTAGTTTATTGATACTCACTTTTTAGATTCAACCTATAGACAAATCAAATAATGTATTTCATAATGATGATATAATATACCATTATGTGATTATAGCAGATGTCCAACAATCAAGGTCAAGTTAAAAGACATTTCAGTTGTTTGCATGTTTTACACTATAATAAATAATACTAACAGCATCTTAGTACTAGTAACTTTTTTCACTCTTTATGATTATTTTACTGGGCAAAAAGCCCATAAACAGTTCAAAGATTAGGGACAGATTCAGAATGAAGGTTTACATGTTCAAAACAGAGGGCTGCTGCTATCTAAAAACCTTCAAGCACTCAAGTGGAGGCAGGGAAGGTGAGTTTTCCACCCTTCCAATCCACTTTGAAAAAATGGGTAGCGAGGGATTGAAATCTTGCCCCAAGAATTTAACATTTGGGATATGACTGCCTGATTCCTCACTTGGTAGTCAGCTCTCCTGTTCTTAATCCATATTGTTCTGGCCGAGAGAGTCACTGTATCCCCTTGCCTTGGGCACTGTCACTGATGCCTGACTTCTGAGGGGTCAGACGGTCTGGTCTGAGCTTTCACAGTACTCTCTCTGGCTAGTGTTAGATTTAAGTGCCATTGGCCCACAGATCCCAGTTCCCTGGTCAGCTGAAGTGAGTGCACAAACTTTTTCTTGGCTTTCTTCTGCCAAGTCATTATATCTGCACCTGCTTCTTTCATGTCTCTCCTGGCACAGGTATAAACAGAAGCAGGCTATAGTCCAGGATGAGCTGTTTCAGGCGGCAATGAGGGAAAAAGAGGCAGCCACAAAGTACCGGAATGCACCCCTGCACCGCGGGGAGGACAGCCTTGACCAGGAGAAGCAGAAGTCAGCGCTGCTGGTGAGTGCTGATCTTCCTGAGCTGGCCTTTTATGCTCTCACAATGCAGGGAAGCAGAGGTCAGGCCTATGACCTGATTTGTCTGAAGCCCAGGGCCCAGGCTGTCCTCTGAGTCACCTTGTGGAAAGGGTGTATTTTTAGGAACCAGGAACCTGAGTTCTTATAACCCTTGCTCTGGTGCTGATACGCGTTGCTACCTCTGGTCTGTGTTTTCAGTCTCTGGGGACCTCAGGCCTATAGTTTAAGGACTGGATCATTTGATGGCTTGGTTCTGATCTGAAACTTAACAGGTGTAAGTGCTGCAGTGGTATGTGTGAAGGGAGAAGACTGGGTCTTGGGCCATGCAGTAAATGAGATGTTAAGTTTGTAGAGGTAGGCAGCCTGGGTGTGAATCCTAGCTCCTTACTTGTTATGAACACATCCTCCAGTGTCCATGAGCCTTGTTTGAGGATTAGGCTGTTTGCACACAGTATTGCCCAAGGGATCAGTGGAGGTGATAAGTAACTGTGCAGGGCTTAGTGCTCCCTGGCAGATCATGAATGTGGGCTATTGTTATTAATACACTTAACTGATGGGAGTCTATTCTGCTGTGAGTGCACAGATGGTCCAAGTGTACAGTAATCCCATAAGAAATGTTGGCTGAACTAGACCCTCTCTGAGAAATACAAACAAGGTAGGGTCCTGTCCCTTGTGAAATGATCAGTCTAGTGGGGAAGGCAGACTTATACAAAAACTTTGAAAAAGGCCAAATCGGTTACATTAAGTGTGTAATGAAGGTGAAGATAATATGGTTGGGAATGCAGAGGCAGTGGTGTCAACTGCAGGTGGAAGAGATGGCATCGATCTCAGCCTTGAGCAATGTGGATCCCCCAGGCTGAGGGAGCAGCTGGGCTGAGATAGGTGGATATCTAGGAGGTGATGGGTCCGGAGAAGGAGTGAGAGAGGTATGAAGACAGTTTAGAGAAGGCCTTGGACATCATGAGTAGTTAACCCACAATATAGCTCACAGTGACTCTGAAACTGCAGAGGATTCCCAGAAGTTCGTAAGGATAGGGATGATGTGATTTGACTTGTGTTTTTAGAACCCCGTGGCATCCTGGTGAAGAATCAATTATGTAATGTAGAAAAACTGGGGTGAGAACACAGTTTTAGAGGCTCTTGCAGTTAGTGTCTGAGGGGCAGGCAGGTTGTCACCCCTTTGCTGGCAGTTTGAAAACCAAGTCAAAAGGACCCTGGTCCTGGAGATGAAGGGTTAATCAGTTGGTTGGCCACCTAGGACAGTCATATAGCATGAAAAATTGCAGCTTCCAGGTGTGCTGTCTGTTCTCACCTGGAATGTGTTAATTATAGTGAACGGGAATTCACAGCTTCCCTTCTCTACCTGCAAAGAAGAGAGCTGGGCCCTTCTTCCTGCAAGAGAACCTGTACAAGTGGGAAGCAACGTAAATGACCTCCAGTACAGGTGGGTAGTTTTTAAATGGAGGGAAACTTTACAGGATAGGAGATAACATCCTTACTTGAGTCCCACCCCAAAATCTCTGGATGGCTAATGCCCTTCTGAACCAGAGTTCCTAGGGAATAGTGAAGCAAGTGACTTCCTTTGTTTTGAAGATGTTTAGTAACTACTTTTCTTCATGCATTTAGAGGCCCTGTTTTCTTTTGAAAACTTACCTGTTTCTTGATGATGTGTCATCTTGCAGGGATTGCAATTCTAATGTCTGACTTCCTCTGTGGAAGCTAGATCTCTTCTCTCCCCCTGTCACGGGTACTGGGAGGATCAGAGCACAGGGTCCAAGGCCAGCCAGTCAGATCCTCTCTTCAGGGACTTTCAGTTTTGACTGAATGAGGAGGCCAAGGTAGGGGGCCAAGGTGGGGGGCCACGGTGGGGTTATTTGTTGAATGGCTGACCAGGACTGTCATCCTGAGGCTGTCATCCTGTGAGGCAGCATATCCTCCTTGTGAGGAGGCCAGGTTGAACCCCGAGGCAAAACAGGCATGGCCTCTGGCATGAGCTGGCTGCCCACTTGTTCTAGGTGGCTACTCTGACTAGTGTTTGCAAGCCCTGCATTCTTGAACCTGTAGCCTTGCCTGAAGGATTTCCTTTTGAGTTGGCTGAGTGCAGTTTGACATTTAATGTGTGCTTCTGCCCTGTCTTTTTGCCTCTGACTTTTACAATATTGATTTTTAAATCCCTTTCTGCATAAGGAATGATTCAGCTCATTATTGGGAAAAGTTCATAAAACTAATGACAAGAAAAGGCAATCATTTGTATAACCTACTTCTGATAACAAAAATGTTATCATTTCCCATCTAGTGCATCAGTGATGAACTGTTTTTGAGTATGTTTATGCCTGATTCTTGCCACTTGCTGACTGCTAAAGCCCAGTTATAATTGGGGCAATGGCCTTGGGTATCAATTGAGCCTATGTGAGGTGTGCTTCTCTCTGAATTGGATGGGGGAGGAAGTTGGTATCCAATCAATGTTTTGGAGTCCAAAACATTCCAGAGAGAAATAAGAAAGAACAGAGTGACTTCTTGGGCTCATTTTTCTGATGGGAAGAGCTTTTAAAAATCCAGTGAATGGAGCAATACAGGCTTGGCAGTGGCTTTACTTTAGGGAAGAATGAAATTTATAACCTTGCCTGTTAGAGTCTTGATACATATGATTAAGTATACATGATTGCATTATATAGATAGGAAATAAAAACTTTCTTTTCTTTTTTGGTGAGCAACTTACATAAAATTTTCTCTGTATCCCTGTTATATGTTAGGCATTGGGTTAATTTCTTGGTAAATGGAAATAAGTAAGATATAGCCTGATTTCCTGAAATCTAGCTGAACAGAAGTCTTACAACTAAGGATATAAAGAAGAAGCCATATTGAGACTGGGAGGAGGAGAGGAGTCTTGGAGTTGGCTGGTCCCTTATCCTCATGTGATGGTTAAAACTGGGAGGGAAAAAAAATCACTTCTGGGTATTTATGCAAAGAGACTCAAACACTAGGTTGAAAAGACAGCTATACATATAAAAGCCTAAGCAACCAGCTGACCGGCCAGTAGCTATGATGCACACTGACCACCAGGGGGCAGACGCTCAACACAGGAGCTGCGGTGACTTGGGAGCTGCAGTTCTTGGGTGACACACCTGGAACCAGAGAGGAGGGAGCCCGATTCCGGGGTGCATCACCTGAGAACTTCCCTCTCGCAATCCAGGATCCCTCAGGGGATGTCAGAGAGCCAGTTATAGCCCACACCCCATAGGCCAGGTTGAGGGACCCCACCGGTGCATGAATCCTTGCTCCAGGCCTCTAGTATATTTATATGTTCATTACAGTATTATTTACAATAGCCAAGATATAGAAGCAACCTAAATGTCATTACAGTATTATTTACAATTGCTAAGATATAGAAGCAACCAATAGATGGATGGGTAACAAAGAAGTGATATGTATATGCAATGGAATATGACTCAGCCAAAAAAAGAATGAAATCTTGCCATCTGCAACAACATGGATGGACCTAGAGGCTATTGTGTTGAGTGAAGTCAGACAGAGGAAGACAAATGCCATATGATTTTATTTATATGTGGTACGTAAAAAAACAAAATAAATGAATAAGCAGAACAGAAACAGACTAATAGATACAGAGAATATTTTGACAGTTGCAAGATGGGAGGAAGGTTGGGAGGATGGATGAAAATGGTGAAGGGATTAAATAATACAAATTGGTTGTTACAGAATAGTCATGGGGATATAAAGTGCAGCACAGGGAATATAGTCTACCATAATCTATCTATCTATCAATCTATCAATCTATCTATCTATCTACTAGAGACCCAGTGCACTAAATTCATGCACTGGGGAGCGGGTGTCCCTTAGCCCAGCCTGCACCCTCTCCAATCTGGGAACCCCCAAGGGATAGCTGACTGCCAAGAGGGCAGTCGGACATCCCTCTCACAATCTGGGACTGCTTGCTCCCAACCAGCCAAGAGGGCAGTCGGACATCCCTCTCACAATCTGGGACTGCTTGCTCCCAACCACTCGCCTGCCTGTCTGATTGCCCCTCACTGCTTCTGCCTGCCAGCCTGATCACCCCGTAACCACCCCCCTACCAGCCTGATTAATGCCTACCTGCTCTCCTGCCGCCCCAATTGCCCCCAACTGCCCTCCCCTGCAGGCCTGGTCGCCCCCAACTGCCCTCCAATGCTGGCCTGGTCGCCCCTAA
>NW_006290305.1:1462458-1487798 GCF_000327345.1 Myotis davidii | reverse complement strand
CCGCAACTGCCCTCCCCTGCCGGCCTGGTCACCCCTAACTGCCCTCTTCTGCCAGCCCGATTGCCCACAACTGCCCTCCCCTGTCGACCAACTTGTGTGGCCATCTTGTGCCCACATGGGGGCAGCAATCTTACATGAGGGCTTGATGGTCAATTTGCATTATACCTCTTTATTATATAGGATAAAAGGCTAATATGCAAAATGTCCCCTTGAGAGTTCGACTGGGAGACTGGGAGATTGCTTGCTTGCTATGATGTGTGCTGACTACCATGGTGAGGTGTGGAACAAAGAATCCCCGATTGCCCACAACTGCCCTCCCCTGTCGACCAACTTGTGTGGCCATCTTGTGCCCACATGGGGGCAGCAATCTTACATGAGGGCTTGATGGTCAATTTGCATATTACCTCTTTATTATATAGGATAAAAGGCTAATATGCAAAATGTCCCCTTGAGAGTTCGACTGGGAGACTGGGAGATTGCTTGCTTGCTATGATGTGTGCTGACTACCATGGTGAGGTGTGGAACAAAGAAAGTCCCCGATTGGCCCTGACTGCCTGCCAGGCCTAGAGACCCTACCTGTGCACAAATTTTGTGCACTGGGCCTCTAGTCTTATAATAACTGTGTATGGTATCAGATGGGTCTATATTTATTGGCATGATGATCACTTAGTAAGTTATATAATGTCTAATCACTATGTTGTACACCTGAAACTAATATGATATTGCATGTCAACTGTAATTGAAAAATAAAAAATTGTTACAGAAAAATAAGTTACAGTCCCTCTCTTTGAGAAGATCTATTCATTAGGAGAATTACATATTCTCAGAAGTGACCATAGAGTGTTGCAATATCCAGAGAGGGAAGGAGGCAGCAACACTAGTCTCTTCCTGGTGGGGTGGGAAAGTCTTGTAAGAAGAGGTGACCTGTGAGCGGATCTTAAAGACTGAAGAGAAGTTTGCCAAGTGAAGAAGAGTAAGAAAGGGTGTTGCAGATGAAGGATACTGCAGGAGCAAAGGCCAGTGGCTGGGAGAAGACCAGGCATTTGGCTGGAGGCTGGGGGAGTGGTGGGTATGGCAGATAGGAGAGGTCAGTTTAGGCCTGGGCCCGGAGTGAAATTCTGCAAGTGTGACAGGGATCTCTAGGGGAAGGTTTTCTTCATCCTCAAAAGAGACTCACAAGAACAGAGAGCCTCGCTTCTACTGGATGCTGAACACAGGGCAGTAACTGAGTGCTTCTCTACCCGAATGTGCCCATCAGGACTTGCACAGGAAAAGTGGCTATCCTGTTTTGCTTTCCAGTTTTCAGGGAGTTTTATCTATTGCATTCTTTTCATTGTTCAGACATCTGAGAAGCTGCTACCTTAACTCTATGAAGTCTATAACCAGAATTTTAAGAAAATACCAGATTCAAGAGTTTTTGAATTGCAGTTTTTTGAAATCATGAGTGAGATGAAAGATTTATTTTGGTTTTACTACAGCTATAGCCTTTTATTCTTAATTCTCCCCTCCTACATCTTTGTAAGTCTTGTTCCTCAGATTATAGGCTCTTCGAGGATAGAAACTGTGCCCTCTCTCTAGGTGAGATCACTTTGATCTTCTTTGTAATGCTCAGCAAATTGTAAATGCACAGCAGATGGTTATGGAATGGCAGATCTCAAGTGACTGAGAATGTGAGGAGGTATCTTTTGATTCAGAGACTTTGCATAGAGTCCTTTGTCAGCTCCTTGAGGCCTCATTGCAGTACCCCATTGCAAATACTAGTAGGTGGAAGCAAGTACTCATTTTAGCCTTTCCTAGAATGGATAGCAACTCATAGATCTGACCTTTTCATACAATCAAACAAAGCACAACAAAGAAACACCTTTCAGTATGATATCTTGGAGTCAGGAAAGCAGTTTATATGACTACTCATCAGAGATTTAACTTGTGTGGAACAGGCAGAGAGTAGGACTTTGGTAACTCAGGTCTGGGGACTTTGGTGGCTTTGTCCATAAGCTTCCTCCAGTTTGAGCCACAGATAGATCTTGAATCCCTATGGAGATCTACTTGTCAGCACTTAGAGGGCTAGTAAAAGGCATAATCTGGAAAAAAAGAGAGCATGATATCAATAGCCCTTTCTTTGTTTCCTTAAGTCCTGCTGAGTTGTTGATTTTTTCTAGATTAGATCAGGATTGACACACTTTCTCTGTAAAGAGAGCCAGATAGTAAATATTTCAGGTTTTATAAGCCACATATGGTCTCTGTCGTGTGTTCTTTGTTGTTGTTTCTGTAGTTCTAAAGAAATGTAAAACCATTCTTAGCTCAGAGGCCATACTGAAAGAGGCTGTAGATTGGATCCTGCTGGTGGGTTGTAGTTTGCTGACCCCTAGACTGGGCAGTGCAGTTCTGGAGATTTTAATTTTTTAGTTTTCTGACGAAATAGATGCTTCAAGGAGCTGGGGGGGTGGGGGTGGGGCAGTGGCACTGCTAGTGGTCTCAGTTCCTCAGTGGTTTTCATTCCTGTGAGAAGTTTCATGGCATGGTGGTACCTGATAGTTTCAGTCTTCTAATCTGTAAAATGAGGATTTTTTTTTTCCTGGAGACAGCCTGGTGGGCTCTTTGTGAAGAGTCATGAATTTCCACTTTAACTGATTCTTTTTGCATTTGGCATTTTTATGGTTTCCATTTTTCTGCTGAAATTCCCTATTATTTACATATGTTATCCACTTTTTCCATATTTATTATAGTTATTCTAAAATCTCTACCTGGTAATTCCAACATCTGGCTCATCTCTGGGTTTGGTTCAATCGACTGTTTTCTCTCTTGATAATGGGTCCTATTTTCCTGTAGCCTTATGTGCCTTGTAATTTTTGATTTGCACTGGACATCATGTGCAGAACAGTAGAGACTGAAGTAAATAGTGTTTATGCCCAGAAATGCCACTCTTCTTCTTTTGACAGGCTATTAGTGTGGGTGGATGAGTAAAGCTAGTCTGTAGTTGAGCAAGGTGAGGGCTTTGTGGTTGCTTTGGCTTCAGACACTTTTAGGGTAGAACCAAAACCTTCTGTTTAGCAGGCTGTGAATCTGATCACTGCAGGGTTAATCTGTGCTCTCCTGCTTCCCAAGCAGACTTTTTGGAGACATTGCTTATCTGTCTCAGGGTGCTTCCTCGTACCTGCTCCCGCTGCAGACAGTACCTGCATGGTGCTTGGTGTAGGTCCTAGACTACCATGGGGCTTCTCTCCATCTCCTGTCTGACTCTCAGGTGTCAGCAGGCTCTGTGCATCTGCTACTCGGGGGTGTGCATGGAGGGTGCTCATTCAGTTCTGCCTCACATCGAAGTCTTTTAAATAATACTAGTGGCCCAGTGCACGAAATTTGTGCACGGGCATGTCCCTCAGTCCGGCCTGCACCCTCTCCAATCTGGGATCCCTTGTGGGTCCCCCTAACTGCTCACCTGCCTGCCATCCTGATCCCTCTAACTGCTCTCGCCTGCCAGCCTGATCCCAACTGCTCTCTCCTGCCGGCCTGATCCCCCTAACTGCTCTCCCCTGCTGGCCTGATTCACCCCTAACTGCTTCTGCCTCAGCCCCACCACCATGGGTTTGTCCGGAAGGTCTCCCAGTCTAATTAGCATATTACTCTTTTATTAGTATAGATAGTTAAAGAAGATTCTTATAACCAGTACCAGATTTATTTCACTCTTCCCTTTAATTAACATCACTTTGAAGCACTCTTCACTACCCAAGGAAAATGAAAAGGCACAGTAATATGACTTACCTCACTCACTTTCTGAATGTTTAGCCTCATTTGACTACTAATGTATAGGGTCAGTCCTTCCACATGGCAGGTAGAGTTTCTCAGAGCCAGGTATTAAAGGGACATACCACACAGCTGACCATCTCTATGCCCCTGCAGCCACATTTGCTCAAAGAGCAATGCAATGGTGTGTACATTTCATTATTTTAGAGAAGTGGATAATTAGTTGGAAGGAGCATAGTGAGGCCTCCTGGGTTCCTCTTTATTAAGGTCAGAGTTAAAATAGTCTGGTTTTGGAGAAAGGAAAAGTACAGATAAGCTTGCATGAAAACTGGTTCAACCGTATTTTTAGCCGATTACACACCAGAAAAAGAACTTCGATTTTATTTCTCAAATAGTTTCTACAAATTGGTGAGGAGGGAGGGCATAAAAACCAGATATGGCATCCAGGCACAGACTAAGTCTGGCACTAAGCCTAGGGATGGCCCTTAGTGTGTGAGGACAGGATTGTGGTTCCTGCCTTGTGGGTGGTTGTTAGGATTTACCAGGAAAGCAGGTAACCCAGGTGCTCGAGGAAGTGGACATATTGTTCTGGGATGTCAAACGCCTGCTACTGGGATCCTTTAGCTCTACTACATTGTTTCCTTCCCTGTGGAATGGGGGGAGACAGGGTTCCACATTGTTGGCAATGATATAATTTATTCTTCTCTTCTTCACCTCCACTTGTGGACCCAGGGCACAGAGTTGATGTGAACTGATTCTTACAACAGCTATGTAGGCTTCTGACCAGTTGTCTGAAAAGAGAGGCAGAGCCTCACAGAAATACATTCCTTATGAGCAGAGGCCTAGGGGCTTCCCAGATGTGTGTTATAGCTGTAGAATGAGGCTGTGGTGGCTTTGCTGCTGCCAGCTGTCTTACCTGCTTCACTTTGCTCTTTGTCCATCTCTGCCCAGCTATGCATCAGAATCACCTGGAAATTTGGTAGAAGTACATACAATTGGATCTCACTCTGGAAACAACTGGATTAGATTCTTCACCCTGACCCTGGAATCTGTGTTTTTAACAGCTCCTCTGTGCTGCTGGTACAACAGGCCCAGAGCTGGCTCCTGGGCTGACAGTGGGAGCTATGGACACCAGAGGGAGGGACTCGTGGCCCGTTTTGCTGCCTGGATCACTAAGGGATATGGAGTGTTCCCACTGATGCTGTGGCTCCCCGGGCAGGGACTCTGCTATTTGAAACGTTCACCAGGTAACCAATGGCCCTGTCCCTGACACAGCTTGCTGACCACCTGGATGCCTTTGTCAGACTTCTCACCCTCAAAGGAGAACAGGAGCTCTTTTCTTTGCTGAGGATAGCTAGGGAAGAGAATCAACTGTCTGCTGGTACCATGCTCTGGGAGAGGCCTGGGTAAGCTAGACTCAGCATTTTAGAGGACTGGGCATAAGAAAATGTTGCTAGAGGCCAGGTGGTGATTGCCATGGGAATTGGGGGAGGCCAGGTTGGTACCCATCAGACTCCCAGCCTAACCTGGCTTGTGTGAGAGCCCAGGCTCTCTGTTCCTTGCAGCAGCAGCCCCTGTAGTGCTGGAGGCATGTGGCAGAAACTGAAAGAACCTTCACAGGGCATGTTGGACCTACGAGCCAGCCAGAGCACAGAGGGCTGCTGTGGCCTAGTTGCTTCTCTGGTCACGGGGATGTAGCCCCAGGTGGGCCCAACAGAACTGAGGGTTATACTCCTGCATTGTTCCTGAAAAGCCTGTTAAGTTCTTGTTTTTTTTTCATACCTGGTGATGATGTCCTTGGGGTGAAAAAGTGCTGCCTGTCAGCTGTTTTGTGCACCATTAGGAAGGTGGTCATGAGGAGGAGGAGAAGGACTAGGGTGAGGGGATGAGTAGAGGGATGGGTTTGAGAGGAGCCCAGAGTTCGTCTGGACAGGGTCGCCTAGATGGTTCCAGTGGAGCAAAAAGAAGGTGAATAGTGGCCCTAACTGGTTTGGCTCAGTGGATAGAGCGTTGGCCTGCGGACTCAGGGGTCCTAGGTTTGATTCCGGTCAAGGGCATGTACCTTGGTTGTGGGCACATTCCCAGTAGGGGATGTGCAGGAGGCAGCTGGTCAATGTTTCCCTCTCATCGATGTTTCTAACTATTCCTCTCCCTTCCTCTCTGTAAAAAATCAATAAAATATATTTTAAAAAAAAAGAAGGTGAATAGTGGTCTCCAGCTGTTTGAATCCTAGTAGGAAATGGAAAACTTGTAGACTCCTCTTTAATCATTTGTATGCCATAAGCGTCTATAGATGCAAGCAGTGGACCTTTTTAAATTTAAATTCAAAATATCGTGGCAGTTAACTGGTTAAAGAAAGCTATTGCTCTGTGGTCTTCTCAGATTAAAATGCAGGAATTTCAGAATCTGACTGTTCCAGAATGGACCTGAGGTGGGAAGGGAGATCACAACACTTTGGGCATAGTGCTAGATGTGCTTAAGTACTCTTAAAAAAAAGAAATATATACACACACACACTAGTGTGTGCATATATATGTGTGTGTGTGTGTGTGTAAAATTGATGTTGGAGAGGAAAAGAGAGGGAGAGAGAGGTAGAAACAGCAATGATGAGAGAGAGAATCATTGATTGGGGGGATTGAGCCTGCAACTTGGGCATGTGCCCTGACTGGGAATGAACCGTGACCTCCTGGTACACATGTTGACACTAAACCACTGCACAACACTGGCTGGGCGTTCCTGAGCACTCTTTTAGTTAAGCCGGAATTCCAAGAAGGTTCACAGCCTGGGCTGATTAGGATCTGTGCAGCCTCCTTCCCTTTGCCACCTCACAGATCTGCGTATGCCTTTCGATTTCCCCTCTGATGCTAGCTAGCTCAGGTGACCTCTGCTGTGTGCTGACAGAAGCTAGAAATCCTCATTAGCTGCTAACTTTGTTAGGCAAATGGATGATTGCGGTTCCATTCCTGGCGTCATTGCTTCTAATTAGCAGATCGCATTTCTACCAAAATGTCTGTTAGCACCAGGCATGAGCTAAAGAGGCTGACAGCTAGGGCTGGGAACTAGAGAGAACTGTGAAAGAAGCTTTTTCTCTTAAGCCTCTAGGGACTCAGCTGCTGACCTCAGCCAGGCTCCTTGACCTCATGTGCCTGACGGGTTCCAAGGGATCTGAGCTGCAGACTGCCTTGCAGACATCCACCAGCAGAAGGGGTGACCTGAGCCAGCTGCCAGAGGCATCCAAGCAGCAGGTGGCACTGACTGACCTACTGAGAGTTTGGGGCTTTTGTGTTGTGAGTAGCTCTTGTGCAGCTGTGTATACGCCTAACTGCAGGGAAACCCAACTCAGAACTGGGGCCATCCTCATAGCTGGAGTCAGAAGGTGTGTGCTGGCTGTCCTGGCCTCGGAGAGGATGCAGGCCATCCGAGGCAGTGCCTGCTTTGTGCCTGCTCTGCACCCATTCCATTCCTCCTCTTTGGGATAGTATTGCTCACCACCCTGCCACTCTCTTCATGCCCGTGGATCAATTGGGGCTGATCCTACAGTCCAAATGACCTTGGCAACAGTCTGTTCTCCTTTTCTGTCCTGCTTGAGTGAAATTAGGCTGGTGCCTGCCGTCTCCCATGTGCCTCTAGGATGTTAGCAGGACTGGGCAGAGGGGAGGGTCATGTGGTCTGTTCACATAGTCTTTGGGGAACTATCATTCTGCCTTTTAATTTTTTTTTTTTTTTTTTGGTGAAAAAATGTTTTAGATTTGTCAGTTAAGCAGAATGTGTTTGCCCTCTTGGGTAGATGCCATTGTTGGCTATCAGCACAGTAAAGAATTGAAAAGGGATTATTTGTCTGGCAAACACTCGTAAGTGGGACAGGAGAAAAATTTCAAATTGTTTCGTTTTGCTTGTGTGTCCACTCAAGATCTGAGCTAGGTCCCCATCTCCCCTGTCTGGGTGCCAAGATGATTCCTCTCAGAGCAAAATGTGTGCCAATCGGAAGCAGTTTGGGCTGTAGTGGCAGCCCAGGTGGGTGTGGCTGAAACAGTGGGGATTGTTCATCATCGGAAAACAGAAGTCTGGGGCAGATAGCCCCAGTATGGGAGCTCAGCCCATCAGGAGGGGTCCATTGTCCTCCTTTCCTTGTGACCAGACATCCTTAAGGCCGCTCTCCTCAGGGCTGCAAGATGGCTCCTGTGCCTCCAGGCAGCATGGCAGTTTTCTAGTCTGGAAGAAGGAAGGGCCAAAAGCCTTTTCCTAGTCAAGTTTTGTTGCTTTCTATGGGAGGAATACCTTTCCCAGGGACTCTCATTATCAGAACTGTGTCACAGGGTCACCTCTGGCTGAGAGAGGATAGTGAGTAATTTCAGCTGGGCACTTGACTGCCCGTGCCCCGAAACAATTAGGGTTATGTTCTTTTTAAAAAAAAATATATTTTATTGATTTTTTACAGAGAGGAAGGGAGAGAGATAGAGAGTCAGAAACATCGATGAGAGAGAAACATCGATCAGCTGTCTCCTGCACATCCCTCACTGGGGATGTGCCCGCAACCCAGATACATGCCCTTGACCGGAATCGAACCTGGGACCCTTGAGTCCGCAGGCCGACGCTCTATCCACTGAGCCAAACCGGTTTTGGCTAGGGTTATGTTCTTAATGAAGACGGGGCTGGAGGCTGGTGAGGTGTTGAGCTGCACCTTCTGTAGCTTGGCAGCATGGAAGGAGATTCACCAAGTACCATCTCTGTGACACTGGCCATGTTACCTAACTTCTGGGGGCCTCAGTGTCCTCACGTGTCAAACGGCAAGCATCTAGAGTTAGGATGTTTCAGTGACATGATGTAAGCAGAAATTCCAGCGTGCTGTACGGCACGTGGAAGACTGCCAGTTCATTATTTTCTTTGCATTGTGCCAACCCACCCCAAATGAAGGGGAAGAGAAGCTGAACAGTGACTAATTCATGTCCAAAATATAGAAGAGGGACTGTTTTTTTGTTTTTGTTTTTACCACGGCGGAGAAGGGACAAGATGGCAGGAATGAGTCCGGCTTCCTTCACCTGCGCTGGTGTCATTATCAGCAGCAGGTGTGGCACATCCCTCTCTGATCACCCAGCTCCTACTGGGCATGATCTCCTGCTCCCAAGGCTCATGTCAGGTGGGAGAAGGGGTGCTGCTGCCCTGGTGCCTGCACGGTCCTGGTTTGTTTTCTCCTCGAAGCCCAGATTGCAGTGTTTTAGTGAGGCTCAGGGGAGAGCCCAGCACACATTCTAGTGGAGTCAGGGCACCCCAACTCTTGGCAGCACTTCCTCGCACCTTGCCTTGCTGAGTCCAGCAGGATTTCTCTGCAGGATTCTGATGCTTTGCTCTTTGCTGGGACTGGGGTGGGGGTGCGGGAGCAGCCAAGGAGGAGAGCCCAGCAGAGCAGCTCTGTGTACAAGGCCTTTGTGTGATTCAAACCTGAGCAGCAGAGCTCTGGTGCCACTGGGAGGAGCCACTGGGATGGAGTCTCCAGGGAGCGAGGGAGAGGTTCTCTGGTGCTCCGTGGCTCGCCCCTACCCACCTCCACCTCCACTTCCACCCCCACATTAGCCCCAGCTGCAGGGCAGGGAGTCACCCACTCTCCTGTTACTATGCTGACTGCCCTCTCTCGTACCCTTTCCCAACACACAGCCCTACATGGACTTTTCCCCCAGCCCCAGCCCTCTGCCCTGCGTGCCTCCCACTCCTCCTCCTCTGCACCCCCACCCTTGCTGGCCACCGCAGTAGGTGCAGGGCAGGCTCTGCAGAAGAGCCTCTGTCCCCGGGGTCCCCGAGTGTCAGACAATGTGGAGCATGGGGCCCATTCTCTAGTTGACTAGTCGGACATGATGTCGGCACCTTATCTTCATGCTGACACACACTGGACATTAATAGAAATACATAGCCAGGGAACACGTGTGGAATTTCAAGCAGCCATGCCGCCTGGCGCTTTTGATAGCCTATTGTGTGCTTAACCTCTTCTGAAGAGGTTTTTGAGGAGAAATGAGTAAGACTGTTAACTCTAGGAAGCTGGGTATGTGGCAGGTTTCCTTTCTTCCTGTTTTAAATTTCTTTCCCCTTCTTGAGTCTCTGCAATGCTTCCTTAATCTTGGCTCCTGAGCAGTGGGTTTTGCCACTTCAGGATTTCTTATTTAAACCGCTGCTGTGTGAGCAGGGCTCTGCTGGCTCTGACAGGAGGACCTGGGGGCATGGGGGAGTCTGTGGGGTCTCAAGGTGGCCCCGGGGGCCCAGGAGAGTCTTCACCTCAGTCCTGGTTGCCTCCCCTGAGTGTCTCATCCGGGTCCCAGCCCAAGGGGAAGCCCCTTTTGACTGCGTAGGGCGTCTGGGACCACTGGCTTCTCTTCTGAGACGTTTGACGCTTTGGGGCCGTTTCCTTTCTTCCCTTTTATCTCATCTCCTTATTTCTCCTCAAGAGCTGCTCAGTTTTTCTGATGGGAGTCTAAGACCCAGGAGAGCAATGACTTAGGATATTTGGGCCTTAATATGGTCAAGGGTGGTCCTGTAGGTGTCGTAGAGAGGCTTGTGTTGGCCACTGATATCTTCGTGCAGCTGCAGTTTCCCAGCTGTAAACTAGAAGTAAAAATGCACACAGGCCACAGGTTTAGTATGGCTTTTAAATCATACAGTAAAACAGCTAGGAAAATGTCTGCACTGTAGTAGGTCCTCAATGAAAATCATAAACATTTTCTTCGTGAAGCCTAAAGCTGATTATATTTCTATCTTCCCTCTAGTATGGCTGCTGCTCTGTTTCTGTTCAGAAGCCTCTTTTTAAAACTCTTCTCCTCTCTCCCCCTGAACCCTTATTTTCACCCTCTTTGTATCCCCTGGCCTCTGGCCCCTGCCTGCCCTGCAGGAACTGTACTGACAGCTAGTTATAGCCGGCACCCTCTTCCCTTTCTTCCATCCCTTCCTTCTCGCGTCCTTCCTTCGCTCCTACTTTGTCAGATTTCAGCCATGGGTAAACCCTACCATTTGCTTTCTCTGCACTGGGCCTAGGCTCCTGAGGGGCACAAGGGGAAGTTACACACTAGGCTGAAGGGTCATGGGTTCTGACTTCCCTGCTTCTGGCTCATCCCTCCTGGCATTCCTCTTCAGCCAGCTTCTGTGGCATTCACTACTCACTGCATCCACCCCGTGCCCTCTCTACACTGTCTTGTTCAGCTCCAACTTGGCTTGCCTCCACCCTCTCTTCGCCATCTTCTCCAGAGGTGCCTTATCTGCTGCCGGAGTGCCTCTAGCCCTTCCTGAGCCCTTGGAGCTTGCCCTCTTTACATTCCCTCCTACACCCAGTTCCTCCCTGTCTGAAACCAGTGCACATTTTCCAGCAGCTTCTCTAGTCGCAAATTGGGTCTTTATTGTAGTGTTTTGACATCATAATGGTGATATCATAATTTCACTTCTCAAACTTATTACTATTTGGCCTTCGCTTCCATTAATACTTTGTTTCCAGAAACCACCACCTTCTTGTTTTCAATTTTCTTTCTTCATGTTTCCTCCGTGGGGTATTTGACCCTAAGGAGCTACCATGTCTTTAAACTTCCACTTTCGTCAACCTCTGCACCTCCCTTTCTGCATGCTTTAGCCACTTAACACATGTTTACCCCTTAGGGGCACAGTCACCGGTACACAGAAATGACATGTCCTGGCCCAGTTGGAAAGACAGACATTAAGCAAATAAATATTCATTGAATTATAAACAGATAAGTAGAATGCTATTAAAGAACAAGGTATTGAGAGAGAGAGAGAGAGAGAGAGAGAGAGAGAGAGAGAGAGAAAGGACTTAATTTAGATGAAGGTTAGTAAAGGCTTCTCTGAAGAACAGATATGAGCTAAGACCTAGAGGAAGAGTGGAATTAAACAAAGAACTGGGAGGACGACCCTGCGGTCAGAAGGAAGAGCATGGTCACAGGAAGGAGGGAACTCAGTGAGTTAGAGGAACTTTTAGGCATGGGGGAGGTTTGGTTCAGATGCAGGAAGGAGCCTGTGAAAGGTTTTCACAAAGGTTTTCTGGACAGGGTAGCTTAGAGTGGACAAGAACAGAGACGGGAGGTCAACAGGAAGCCACGCAGGAGTCCTGGTGAGGTGTCACAGTGACCCAGACAAAGAACAGTGACCAAGTGGGTGGGGAGAATTGCACAGAGGAAGAATGGACAAGTGTGGGTATGTGGGATGAGGAGGAAGGAAGTGTTGTGCATGATTTGGGGACTTCTGGCTGGAGCTGGATGCTCTTTGCTGACAAGGGGATACCTAGGGGAATGAACCATCTCTACTCTTCTGGCCTCTACCTACTCAAATGGATGTGCTGTCCACACATGGTCCTATCAGTTAGGGCAGAGACTGAGCTGCTATAACCAAGAGGCCCCCAGATATAGCTATTCCTCTTTCATGTAACAGTCTAGAGGTGAGTGGGTAGTTCAGGGCAGGTAGGACCTTGCCAGCTTCAGCACCTATGGTTCAAGGTGGTTGCTTCAGTTCTCTTGTTTTCCAGCCTGTGTGAAAGGGAAGAGGCCAAGTGGGCTCACACCTACTCAGTCATTTAAGGGCAAGGCCTCGACACCACTTCTGGCCATAGCTTATTGCCAGAAGGCAGTCAGTCACATGGCCACACCTAACTATAGGCTGCTTAGGAAATGTAGTCTAGTTGGGTGCCCTGGTGAAACACTATTACATGGAGGAAGGGAAGAATGTGTGTTAGGGATAGTTGGAAACTTGCCACTATTGTCTGCCTCCTTGTTCTTGCTCAGAGACTTCCCCGACATCTACCTTTGGGCGGAGCTCCGTTCAGGGCTTTGCATTTCTAGGTGCTGCTTGGACATGTCTCTCCCGATGCCTTTATGGACCTCCAACTAAGAATGTCCAGAACAGAACTTGTCTTCTTCCTAAACATGTGCTTCAGTCATTTATAAACTATTTTTGCTATTGTGATAACTGCTCAGTTCTATACATTTAGCAATAAAGGGCCCTAGAGAAGATACTACGCTGTTGGCTCTACCCATTCATGAAGGTAGTTCTGAGTAGCAAAGGGGCATGTTCCTGTAGAGCTGAGTTGTCTTTGACTTTTCCTTCCTAGTGGTCAACAGGCCTTCTAGGCAGCTGACCCTGAGGCCTTTCACTGACATCTCCTATAGGTGTCTCTGTTTTTTGAAGATGACCTATCAGGATGCTGAATGTGGCAAGGCACATGGCTCTTCCCTGCCCATCTGTCCACAGTTGGGTCCTGGCCAGACCTCACAGAGGGATGTTGTTTTCCAGCAAATCTGATGGAATGAGAGAGAAGTCCTCCAGGATTGGAGTCTGATGCCCTCCTGGAAGTTGTATCAGGGGGAAGAGTTGGACCGGTGGTCCAAGCTGGCCTGGCCACTGGCTCACTGGCGGTTCTGGCCCTGGTGAACATTGCCGCCTCTGGAGTGTGAGGTCCTGGGCCAGTTTCCCCAGCTTCCTACCAAGCCCCCTCCTGAATGAGCAGACCCACCCAGCTAATTCCCTTTGCAACTTCCGGTGTTTCAGTTAAAGGCAACCCATTAGCACTGCCCCATCTGTCACCATAAACAAAACGTTCTCCTAACAGGTGGGCAGGCAATTCTCCCGGGCTGATGAAGAATCTGTGCAGTTCCTCCAGGGACTGGGGCACTGTCAGAGGCTTAGCCTTGGCCTCCTCCCTGGGAAAAGGCATCTGACAGAGGGCAGGCGGTTGGTGCTCTGTGCTGACCCCAGTACGACCCTCTTGACCTCCAGAGGCTCTGGAAGCATGGGAGAGAGATTGTGTGGAGGAGGGCATTCTTATTTATCTTGCCTGCAGGTTTTCCCTAGAGTCACCACCAGGACTGGAGAAAGGGAATGTGTGTTTTATCTTTTGTGCAGCCTGACTGGTCTCTGGGGCCTGGTGTTTTCCTCTTGGTCTCTGATAGCACTTTGAACATAGTTGGTTTTTCTCCCTAAGAGGAATTTGCCTGCGTTGCCTAACTTGATTCTTGTCTCTGCTCCCCTAGAGTAAAAGAGTTCTGCTCCTTTGCTGAACCCTCTGTTCAGAACAGACCTGGGTTTTTATAATTTTAAGGTAGAGAGTTTTTTGTTATGTCCAGGAGCTGGAATTTGAGGCATTGGCATAGCCTGGCCTCAAGGGCTGGGATCAAATCTTGCTCGAGCTGTGCTCCTTGGGTAAGTTCCTTCACATCTCAGTTGTCCCTTCTGTTAAACGGGGATGGCCGTTTGCCTGTTTCCTAGATTGCCATGAGGACTTCTTGCGATAATGTGTATAGTGCTTGACACACAGTAGGCCTCAGTAAATGTCCTCATGGTTGTTCACAGTTGAAGGGGCTACACAGGCTTTCCCCCACCAAGGCTCCTTACTCTGCCCGACTCGCTCATTTGATCCCCGTGTAAAGGATTTTCTGTTCTAAGGTCTGTACACCAGGTTTTGGACCAGAATGTTAGGGTTAAAGGTCAGAGCTCCGATCCTATGTTTTGGGGCCAGGGGCTTCACATGTTGCTTTGTACTTGTCCATTGCATTTTTTTGTGCTCGCTGGGGGAAGACTCTGGGGCAGGTGCTGCTTGTCCAGGTTTAGAAATGGTGGGAAGGACTCAGCTGACTCCTTCCCGCTTTTCTTCCTGTGACTGGTCCCCGGGACCTGTGTGGTAATGATTTTGGTTATTGCCCAGCCAGAAAACCACTGTGCTTTCTGAACGAAGTCTGAGGCCCTGTTGTCCTGGAACATCTTCCTGTACTGCGTGTTGGGCCCTCTAGGTGGCAGTCCTGGGCCAGCCTTTGGCTGGGAGGATGTGAGTCCCGGGAGCTGGCCTCCAGCAAGCAGGGAGGGCAAGCCCCTCCCCCTGTTGTGCTCCAGTTGAGGGCCTGGATCTAGCTGAGAATGCTGGAAAGGCCCATTATTCTGGGCTGGATCTCCCACTGCCCTTTTCACCTTTTGTTGGGAGACCTAGGGTTTTGTCTTTGTCTGTCTCTTGAGGCTCCCCTTTGTTGTGGCTGCCCTGGAAACTGGTGCAGATTACTGGATGAGGCTGCCCAGTGGGGAGGCATCCTGCCCTCCAGCCCCTTCTGTGGGCTGTGTGGGGGTGTGTATAGGGGAGGTGAAGGTGGGGGGATGGGCCCCCTCCTCTCCTGAGGTATTCTACTCCTCATCCAGAAAGGTGCTGATGGCTTGGGTGCTGAGAATGTAGAGGAAAAACAGTTGGGAGTAGATGAGGAATGAGAAATGTTGGGGTTTTAGGATGGGCTGGACTGGGCGGACGCCTGGGGCATTCACTCTTCAACTACAGGTTGCTTTCTTCCCAGAGCTGGTAAGTCACGTTGCTTCTCTTTGACAAATAACCGAGGTTAAGGCCAAATTAAGAGCCCAGTCTGTGGTCTTCTTCACATGGGAGGAAAGATACGAAGATTCCGGCTGGAACTGGTGCCTCCCCCATCCTGTATCCCCCATGTGCCTTTTCTTTGGCTCTCTTTTGCAAAACAAGCAGATTCTGCCTTGGCCGTGGGTGGATGGACTGCCACAGTTTTGGCAGCCAAAGAGATTTTTCAAGGCCCAGAGAAGGGACATGGAGAAATCAACTAACAGTGGTGACTTGAACTTCCCCTGGCGAATAGCTGTTGAGTTTAAGGAGCCTGAAGTAGGCAATCAGACACGGACTTTCTTGCTTATTTCTGCTGAGAAGCCTAGGTTCTGCCTGTAGGAGCCTTGCTGGAGGTGGAGGAGAGGAGGGTTGTGCAAGGGCGCATGGCCTGGTGCAAATCATCCTAGTGATGTTCCAGTGAGCAGCCTGCCCGAATGCCTGCCCTAGCTCCACTGGTCGGGGTAGATCCTGAGTAATGACTGGACAGGGAAACAGCTTCTAAGAGGGCTTGCTGAGTTTTGTCACCCTTATCAGGCCCGTGGCATCCTCTCAGATAGACACCAGCACACTCCTACCTCTCTTTTCTGTCTTCATCTTCTCCCAACCACCCCTGCCCGTCCCACCTTCTTTCTGGTCTGCAGGCACATGGCCCAGAGCCTTCGTGAGCTGCCTTTCTGCAGCTAAGAGAGTGCCTACAGGCTTTGTTCTTTCTGCTCTGTGGCTGTGACACTCTAGCAGGAGTCTTTTGGTGGTGTGGACACTCATATGCCATGCCCACTGGAAGTTGGTGCCATCCAAGAAGCTCACTAGGGGTCACTTTCCTGAAGGGAGGACAGGGATTGCCTGCCTGGAGCCTTTGTTGGGAAAATACTGCTTTGAAGGTGGTGTACAAATTCTGTGTGTAGTGGGGGATCCTATTAGAATGATCCACATACTTTTTTAAAGAGTTCACAGCAACACAGAAATCTATATGGCCTTTGTCTTTAATCTCTGGTTTATAGGTAGATAAGAAAGTAACCTATTCCCTTAGTCCATAAAACAGTCTCAGCAGATAGAGTTCCAGTTCTTACAACCATAGTCTGAGCTGTCGTAAGAGGGAGGTAGTGAATGGAAGAAACATCCAAACAAACAAAAAAATTTGTGTGGCCTGGGCATTAGTTTCTCCATCTGTAAAATGGGACAGTAACATCTACTCTACAGGGTTGTTGTGAGGACAGAGTATAAATATACTCAAAGTGCCTTGCTCAGTGCTTTGCATGCTGTAGGTCCTCAGTAACCATTCATTCCCTCTTGGAGGTGATGCTGGCACCTGGCTTCTGGTCAGCACATCCTTTCCACCAGCTCCTAAGCCAGGTATGCAGCCCATGGGGAGTGTTCAAACTGCCCTCTACACATCTGTGCCAGGGCACCTAGGGGCACTCGTCTTGGGGGAGCTCTTTCTAAGGTGCTGGCTGTTGGCAGAGGAAGGAGCTGGGGCAAGGGGCCCAGCCTGTAGGAACATTCTTCCTGATGTTTCCAAAGCAGGCTGCTTCGAGCAGCTCAACTGCCAATGTGAAAATCCTGCGTGCTCATCCTAATTGGTTTTCAGGGGAGATTGATTTTTGCTTGTAACTCCTGCTAGGAACCCTGATGTCTGTCTCCTTAGGGATCTCCAGATGAATTTTGTTTGTAGCCACTACAGAGTCCATCCTTTACCTTTTGTAGAAGGACTTGCTTAGGAGCCCTGAAGGTGAAGGTAGGCACCTCCAGTCTTTTGGCTTTGGAGGCTGTCCCTTAGAAGCATCCCCAGGTTAAGAGACAGACAAAGAGATGGCCACAAGGAGGAAATGAGGCTGCTGTCAGTCTTCCTGGGTCTGGCATCTTCCCAGTGGAGGTAATGAGTGGTCATATTCTCAAATCCTGGGGAAAGGGAAACTGCAGAGAGGGTCAGATATCTCAGGTATATGAGGAATGATAGGCTGAAGAAAACCAGTGTTCTGGCTCCAGAGCAAGCAGAAGAAGGCGCGCCAGACATAAATGGTACCCAGAGAGAATGTGAGGAGGGGGAAGGGTTAACAGGAATTAGGTTCAGTAAAACGCTTCTCTCTGAGCAGGATCTGTCCTGGCTGGCATACAGCAGAATTGTCTTCAGTAGGGAAGGAGATGTATAATTATAAATGCTTAGAGCTGGGAACAGGTTCTGAGTTTGCCTCGCTCAGCTCTGTCCCTGTACAGGGGAACTGAAGCCTAGATGAGCTTAGGTGACCTGTCCAACAACCTGAACTAGTGCCCATGTCTGAAAGGCCCTGGGCATCTCTCTTGAGCTCTGGGTTGGTAATATTGGCTGGAGAGTCATCTCTGAGGCTGTGCTGCACAGCATAGCATCAGGAAGTGTCTTTCACACTATTCCTTGAAATCTTGTAGTTTCACTAAGCTCCCCAGGGATACCGCAATATATCTGTATTTGAGTCACTGTAGCTCTTTTTTTGGCAGCCCGATTATTTAGACCTGACAGGTAGGCACAACTGTCTCATTAAAAGCAGATATACTTGTGTGGCTTTGGAAAAAAAAAAAAAAAAAGGAACATTCCGTTAGTCTAAAAAAAGAATACCAGTCATTCCTTTTATTTGTCAATTCAATGTATTAAAATTTGTTGTCATTAAATTTATGAAATGGGAACAGTTGTATCTTACTATTGTGAAATGCTCGAAGTTCAAGGTACTGTATACAGTGTGTGTGTGCCTGTGCACGCCCACACCTGTGTGTGTAGACACAGCCACTCCTTATGTCTGCTCTTGGCTTAGGTGCTTTGCGTATAATTTCTCAGTTATCCTCACAATTAACCTGTTAGGTAGGGACAGTCTCAGCCTGTTTTGCAAATGACTGAGGCTCAGAAAGGTGAACCCAAGTCCCAGCATCTGGTCTCTAGGTATTGATGCTGGAGGACCAGATGAAAGTGGCAGCTGCAAAGCAAGGCAGGCCTTTAGGCTTGTCTGGCTGCAGCCAGGATTCTCAGTCACCCTCTGCCTTACCCACAACCCCACTGTGCATTAGAATCTGGAGCGGAGGCAGGTGGAGAAAGGAAATAGAGATTGCAGAGGCCTCTTGGGTGGTTCTGTTAAATGTGCCCACTATTGAGAATCGATAGTTTTGTAGAAGGAGAAAGATGAACATTATTAAAATTCTCCTCCTTAGTCTCCAAAAAAGCTGCTAGGGGAGCCCTAGGCTGCTGGAGAACTGGCATCCTGAATGAGGCAGCATCTGCTTTAACCGCTTTCTCACTACCTGGATCTGAGAGGGGACTCCACCCTGACTTGTACACTCTAGGTAATTGGGGATATGGAATTTGTGTCTCACCAGTTTTGGTGTTTTTTGTTTTTTGGGGGGGTTAATCCTCACCCGAGGATATTTTTCCATTGATTTTTTACAGAGAGTGGAAGGGAGAGGGAGAGACAGAGAGAAACATCAATGTCAGAGAGACACATCGATTGGTTGCTTCCTGCACGCACTCCTACCAGGGCCCGGGAACCTGCAACCAAGGTACGTGCCCTTGACTGGAATCGTACCTGGGACCCTTCAGTCCATGGGCCTATGCTCTATCCACTGAGCCAAACTGGCAAGGGCTCTCACCAGTTTTTTTTTTTTCTTCAGGATTGCATCTCTTTTGTAAACTGAGGCCTCCCTCCACTCTGTCATACCCACACTGCGGGCTGGAAGGGCTAGAAGGCCTCAGTTTACTCATTTGTAACAGCCAGCAGCTTCACAGAGTATGAGGACTAAATGAGAAATCATTAATTTACCTGTTCACTCAACAAATTAGAGCATGAGTACACCATGCTCCGTTCTTGGCGTTGGGATACGATGTGGGCAGAATAAATTCTTATCCCTTGTGCTTATATTTGAGTTATATGGAGGGAACATAAGTATAAGGAGAGACACAGTAAAAAAATAGATAATAAGTCAAGTGGTAAGTATCATGAAGAAAAACAAGGTTTGTTTTAAGAGGGATGGAGACTGAAGGGTAGGTTTGCTTTTTTTTGCATTTTTACTGAGGTGAAATAAATATAATATGTTAGTGTTAATCCAATGGAATTTTGTATATTCACATTCTTATGCAACCATTACCTCTACCTAATTCCAAACATCTTTGTCATCCCCAAAGGGGGTGTCACCTTTATATAGAAAGATGACATTTGAGCAGAGATGTGAAAGAAATGAGAGGTGACCCATGAAAGTATCCACGGCAGGACCTTTACAGGTGGAGGGGACAGCAGGTGGGGAGACCCTGAGGCAAAGAGCTGCTTTGGTGAACTTGCGGACTAACAAGGAGGCCAGAAGTGGGGGTGAGCTGTGGGAAGTGAGGTGGGAGGACCTTCGGAAGCCCCAGCAATCAGATCCAGGAGACCAAGGGAGCCATGAAGGGGTGGAGTGTCTCAGTGGCATATTGGGCATGCAGCAGGCGCTCACTAGGTGCTCAGTATCATTTCTGGCTTCCTTCCTGGTTCTCTACAAATCATAAATTCTTGGTTTCATCTTAGTCTGGTTATCTGCATGTATCTTGTTAATGAAGGCAAGAATCATGTTACATGTGTTTGGTTTGCCCACCTTGAATACCTGTGAATTGACTAGTACTATTACAGATTTCTCCCTCTTCCTCCTGTGTGTTTCTGCTTGGAAAAAAGCTTTAACAAATCAAACATTTATGTTTTCCTTGATAAAATTTCAGGTTGTACTTGGGGATATTGCCTTCAGAAAAAAAAGGTATAATCTGTCTGAGCAGGTCGAAGGAAAGATACTTTAGTAACACAGGGATGAGATGGTAGTAGAAAGGAGTAAAAGGGAAGTTGGAATGCATTACTGTGAAAAACCGATCTAAAAAAATAAAAGGTTTCTGCCCCTTGTGAGGGCAGGGCTGCATTGTTTACCATGTGTAGATCGCTGGGAAGTAGGGAGAGTGCAGACTCCTTCACCAAACGGAAACCAGAGCCAGGAGTTATTTTTTAAAAGATTAAATAGGAAATGCTACTCTTACACAGCACGTATCTTGGAGTAAACAGGATGAGGTGGCACAGCCTAGAAACCCGAGCCAACTTTAAGTAATGTTTAGATCAAAAGTTATACATGTAAATGCCTTCCAGGGCCATCCAGGCCACAGGAGCAGCTGAGAATTGGCAATGGAAGACAACCGGGAGTGGTGAGGTCAGGGGCATTGTGAGGCTCACACAGCCCCTCCACTGGCAGCCTGCTGTTGGCCTAGAGCAGTGGTCGGCAAACTCATTAGTCACAGAGCCAAATATCAACAGTACAACGATTGAAATTTTTTTTGAGAGCCAAATTTTTTAAACTTAAACTATACAGGTAGGTATATTGTTATTAATTAGGGTACTCCTAAGGCTTAGGAAGAGCCACACTCAAGGGGCCAAAGAGCCACATGTTGCTGGCGAGCCACAGTTTGCCGACCACGGGCCTAGAGTATGTTCCTAGCAGTGCTCAGCTGGAGATACATGGTCTTATGGGAATTTTTAAATGTCAGCAGATATTCAGACTTAAAAAAAAGAGAAGGAATTAGAGGAGAGCAAAGAAATTGTGTGGTACAAACAAAGCAAATTTTAAGGCTAAATATGGTCCAAACGCCCACCAGGTTTCAAACTTCCATTCAGATGAAGCTACCCTAAAGTCTTTTGGAGAATGCAGGTTGTTGGTTAGTTTTTGGGCTGGGATTTGGGTCTGGGTTAGCTCTCCTGCAAACCCTCTGTGGCCCTGTTGATAACCTTAAGTTTGTAATCTGTAAAACAGGCCACCACCAGCTGTTCCATGTCCATGGGGAGCTTTAAAATCTTAATTAAAAGGCCCCAGCTAAATAGAAAGGACACCCTTGGTGAATGACAGTCTTCTCATGGCCCTCAGTGCCCATCAGCAGGTGCTGTCCTCAGGGCCCCTCCAGCCTGTAGCTGTTTGCTATTTTTAGTTCTACTGTAACTCCATTAACCAAATCCACCTCCTCATGTCACTAGTCTGTATTTTTAATTATGTAAATAGCTTTACAAATCATAGTGGTGTTGAACTGCATCTCATTTCCCAGAGCAAATCAAAGCCTGTTAAACTGTATCTTCTTGACCATCCATTCAGTCTGAAAGTAGGCACATAGAGGATGATTGTTTTCTTCTTGTGAGGAAATGAGTTGGGAAAATGGCGGTCTCTGTAAGAGGGTCTCATGGGATGGATGTGGGATTGCTTTAGCAGCTGACTTTTTTCTTTTAGGTTAAGATGTGGGTTTTGTGTCTCTATTAAGCCAGTTTATTGCTGACTCATTTTTAGCAATTAACTTTAATTCTCAGGCCACTACTCGGGTTTGTATCTGAGCAAGGAGGTATGTGCAGCCTTTGAAGTGTTGGAGGAGGATACATGGGGCCAGCAAGACTGTCCCCTACAGGTACCGTATAGGAAGGGCTGCTTTGAAACTGGCCATAACCTCCCCTTCTAAGGCCAATGATGAATGTGTTCTTCCAGAAAGTCTTTCCTTCTGTCTTACCTGCATCACATGGAATTTAAGCACCTTAGTTTTTGATTGATCTTCAGTAAAGAATAAGTGGTAAGCACCCTTCCTGAGTAAACCTTCCTTTTTGTGCTCTTGATTCTAGTGTCTTCTTACATGCTGTGTTGAATTGTTCGTTCTCTGCTGCCTCTCACTCTTGGCTCACCAACATGGTTAGATCTCCTCTCCAGTCCCACACTATACTGATCCTCCAGCATTCCTTCTACCAATGGCTTGAAGCTCTGATTGCCTGCTCATTTGTGGAGTTTTTGTAATCTGATGGTCAACCTTCTGCAATGATTACAACTCTTCTGCAATGATTCTCCCAGGGATGCCATCGATTCGTCCTGCCTGCCAAATCCAGAACGTTCTTCAGGTCTGACAGTGTTATTATTGTTGAGTCATTTGAGTTGCAGGCATTGTCATTTCATCCCTAAGTACTTCACCTCCTAAAAACAAGAACATTTCTATCTAACTACAATAAAATGATCATACTCTATATGTAATATAGTTGTTTGTATGGAAAAAGAATATAATAATTAATACATAATAATATAAGAATAAACTGTTTCATAACTATAAACCTACTTTTGCCCCACCCTGTATAGGCCATATTCAGTTTTTCTGGGTATCCCAGTCTTGTCCTTGATACCTGTCTTTTAAAAATCCAGGATTCAATTAAGGACCATGCATTGCATGTACATGTTGTATCCCTACAGTGTCCTTTAATCTAGTAGAAGAGTAGTCTAGGCATTGTGTAGTCTTTTATGACATTGATATTATTGAAGATTCCATTGTTGAAGAGTTTTGTAAAATGTCTCTGAACTTGTATATATCTGATCATTTCATCATGATTACATTCAGATTAATCACTTCTCGGCCTTTTGGCTAAGATCAAGTGCACATTCAGGTAAAGACATTTTGGTAGAGAGGAGAGGAGGTCGGGTACTGCTCAGCTACTCCCATCCTTGGCTCTCTGTCTTTTTTAATCTGCTCTCCCCCCTAAGTTACGAACTCCTTCAGGCAGAAAGAGTCATGTCTCATTTATCTTTATTCCCTTCAGCATCCAGCTCAGTGTCTATATACTGGACTCCTGAGTAAACCAGAGTGAGCAATAGTTGCCTGATCAATAAGAGTGTGAGAAAAGATTTCTCCTGTTGATTCTCAAGTGTGTCCCAGACACTGCCAGTGTCTCCATCACTAATACTGTAATAAGCAAATCATACATGGGTTATTGAAAAGAATTTTCCTTTTCAGTTGTATTTTAACTTCTGATTGTTTAAAAACAAAGGCCCAGTATGATGCCTTTATGTTTGTAGCGGGTCCTCACACCAGTGTCACTCCTAGTCACAGGGCATCCAGTCCTTCTTAATGGAGTGCATATGTCAGGCTCAAAAGTTTTGGAGGTCTAGCTATCCAAAATTTAAGAATGCTTTATTTTAATGGTATCTGCTTTAACATGTAGCTTCTATTAATGGCAAGTGATATGATTTTCCATTTTTGCTAGTTAAAGTTTTAAAACCAATTTAAGTAAAAAAAGCAAAGATAGATCTTTAAAAAAAATAAAATAAGGTGATGAGCAGATTTTGTGAAATTCACTAGGGAGTCCTTGAATAATGAAAGTTAAGGAAACACCAAAGGAAGAGTCTACTCCTTCTTTTTCTATTTATTTTTTTCACTTATATTTTTATTTTTGAATAGATAATGCATTGACATGATTCACACTCACGGGCATCCAGTCCTCAAAGCATGCCTCTCATAGCCACAGGGCATCCAGTTCTCACACCAGCATCCCTCACAGTCATGGAGTATCCAGTCCTCACACCAGCGTCCCCCTCAATCCATGGCATTTAATGCTCACACCAGTGTCTGTCACCATCATGGGACATCCAATCCTCACACTAGCGTCTTAAGCAGGAAGGGGTAGGGTCATGGAAATGTTTCTTCATTTAGGCAAGACTGTTGTCCAGCGACTTACACACTTGTTTTTCGCTGGCTAGCATGCCTGGCCATTTCAGACCAATCACTACAGTGGAGGCCTGGATTCCCATGGTTGGTTTGGGTCTGTTACAATTTTCCCCCAAGGCTTGCAAAGGGGCTTGCCTTTCCTGCAATCAGAGGCTTCCACCTCGCACAAAACTGGGGAATTAGCAGCCTTGTGGGAATGGCGATGAGTCGCTAGTGCAATGTCTGCTGAAGGACTTTCTAGGGATGCCAGTGCAAAAGCTGAGACCGAGATCTTGCTCAGAGAAGTCTCAGGTTAGCATGGCCATTTCTGAGCTCAGAACTGGAAGCAGTAACTGATCTGGCCTGAGGCATTGGTGGCAGGGAGACACAAATACTCATTCCTGCCCCAAGTTTTATACAGTGGAACTAGATCCCTGAGGTTGTCTTCTTTTAAGGTGTGTCCCCCCCCCAGGACTTACATCCTTTGGGAGAACTCTTTGTTCCAGTCTTCCTGTTAGAAGAAACCAGAAATGCGTCTGCTCCCTCCTAGCCTAGGCCTGGATTCTTGGAGTCCGATTGAGCACCTGGTCTTCAGCGAAGAGGTCAGAACCAGAGAGGGGGTACTGAGTAGACAGAAGTCGCTGGTCCTGAGAAGGTGCTGGCCTGCCCTGCTTTCAGAGCCTGACATTGGCGTGGTGCCCATGCTGAGAACCCATCTTTCCAGTCTGCCCCCTCCTTCTGCCTCTCTGTTGCTCTTTTCTCCTTCCTGTGCTTTTCTCACTCAACTCTTTTTTTTCTCTTTTTTAATTTTACTCCTTTCTAGCCCTGTAGAGCTGAGAGCTGGAGGCCCAAGGTCTTCTTCTGTCCTTGGAGTGCACAACTTTAGGAAGCCCTGTTGTTTACATCAGCCGTGAAGGGGAAGGGCACTGTTCAGAAGGTGGAGACTCGGGGAAGATTGGAGGAATGTCACAGGAATGAGAAACAGATGTAACGATCCAGTGTGGCTTAGCCTAGTCAAGGGAGTTGCAAGGAGAGGGAGGCAGAGAAGGCTGGAATTTGGTGGTCATACTCATTTATGTGTTTAATCCTTTTGTAGCTTTACTGGTGTTCATGGAGCAAGAGACTCCCGGCAAGGCAGTGAACAACAAGCCGATGATTAATTGCCCCTTTTAAATTGTAATTATGTCACTCACCAGAACCCGTGAACATTAATTCTCAATTTACAGAGTGAGTAATTGAATAATGAAGGGGCTGCCTGTTTGTTGTGCTCTGTTCTCGCCCTTGCATTTCTGCAATGCCAGGCCCTTCTGTCTCTTAGTCCTTGAGTAAAGCCACTTCCCTGGTGATGTTAGTGCCTCTTCTGGCCTTCTGATAGCGAGTTGTCTGGCATCACTTTCCACTGATGGTGGGTGAGGCATAGGCTGATGTCATGTTCTCTAGAGAGAAAGGAGACTTAGCCATTTCTGACTCCAGTCTGATGCTGCTTTTTAAGTTCTCTTCCAGAAACAAAAGCCTGCTCTGGCTAACTCAAGCAAAAGAACACGAGCTTATTGGAAGGATGTTGGCAGGATATCGGGAAGCTAGAGGCCAAGGGAAAGCTGGACAAGCAGGCCTTGAAAGGAGAGAGCTAAAACCAGGATCCAGGTGGAGGCACTTAGTCCTTGCAGGACACTGGGGCAGGACTCAGCTCCAGAGTTTCTAGTGTGTCATTTCACACTGGATTGATTCAAATTCTTGAGCTGGTCCCACCCTTGGCAATGGAGGGTGGGT
>NW_006290305.1:1446498-1462230 GCF_000327345.1 Myotis davidii | reverse complement strand
TTCATACCCCATTCTCAACCTTTGAATGTTCACACTCTTTTTTTTTCTTTTTACTCCTTTCTAGCTCTGTAGAGCTGAGAGTGTGCCCACTGTGGGAGGGAGTCCACAGGGAGGAAAAGTTAGCACCCCCTGGGGCCACAGGTCTGCATCCGCAAGGTTCTGGCCTTCTGTTATTAAAGTTCTCGTGGCCGCCGTTCTGCATTTTCCTTTTCGAATCTGCAGTCTTCTTTTCCGGCCTTGGGCTCCAGGAACCATGCTTTTCAGGTGGCTGCTCCTGGGCGTCCCAGTAACATCATGTTGTGTATGGCACTGGGAACTCCTGAGCAGACTCACTGTCATTTTGAATGAGGTATGTAAGAAAGACCTTGTGTTTTTAAGAAACCCTGTGGATGTCCTTGTGCTGGATGTCCCACCCCCTGCTACTTCCTGCCTCCCAAAACAGTCACATACCCTGTTTGGTATGGTTTTTTCACTCTGAAGATACTCGGCGTGGAGCTACATACACCTTTTTTAATCAGCAACCGTCATTTGTAAGCTAGCAGGCTGTGTGAGGGGTGTAGGCTGTGGCCATGGTCCAGTGTGCTGGCCCCCAGTGTTGGTGGGGAGCCTCTGTGGTACACACTGCAATCAAATATACCATCTTGGCCTCTTTGTTGAGGAACTGAATCAGAAAAAGTAATTCAGTGCTTTTCGGAGAGAGAGAGTAACAGGGCACATTTAGGAGTAGGTGAGTGCTATAGATGAAATGTTTGTATCTTCCCCAAAATTCACGTATGGAAACTGTATCTCCAGTGTGGTGACATTGGAGGTGGGGACTTACAGAGGTGACTCTGTCATGAGGGTGAAGCCTATGGCCCCTTGGCCCTTCTGCCATGTGAGGAGAGTGCCGTTTACGAACCAGGAAGCAGACACATCTGCAGGTGCCTCGTTGGCACTGGACTTCTAAGCCCCTGGATGTATTTTTTCTGAGACTTCAATATTTATTTATTTCAGAAATAAATATCTGTTGTTTATAAGTTACTCAGTCTATTTTTTTAATTTTTGTTTTAGTAGTTCAAACAGACTAAGAGTCTAATTGAACTTCTTCAGATCCCTATAGATTCATTTTTCTCTTGATCTTCCTTGGGAGACACCATGCTTCGTACAAAAGAGTCTTGAAAGCTGCCTGCAGGTTTTGGAATTGCCAGTGGATGTGTTAACCACAAATAGGATGGGTAAGAATCCACTTCACAGCCCCTGGCCTCATGGTTTTCTTCTCATCATCAGTGATTCTTATCTTCATTTGACATAAGAAACCCAGCTCAGCTTCATCCTCGTCTCCTGGATTATTCTGCCTTTAAGTTCTTGAACAACGATCTCCCAGACCACAGATCCACCATCTGTCGTTCTCTTTTTGCTCTCCCTTTCCTCCGGAACTTTCTCATTGCTTTCATTGCATTCTCAAACTTCCCTGTTCTCCCAGTTCATCATCTCTCTGGTATCATTTGTTTTCTTACCCAGTGAGCATGTCAGGTTTCACCTCTCCTTTCTCCAGCACTCACTGGGGGTCTGCCCGCAGCTGGAGTGCTGCTGGAGAAAACTCAGGAGCCTCTACCTGATCTTCCCTGACTCCCCACTGCAGCTTCTCACAGCCCTCCACACCCAGGCATCCCTCATTCCCAGCAAACACCTCTGCTTTGCAGCTCACTGAGGAAGGAGGCCGTCTAATCTGAACTCTTGCCGCTTCTCCCTTTCATGTTGGCGTCTCTGGTTCTTCAGTCTGTATGGCACTCTGGGACCTGTCATGTTGATTGGATTCTGAGGAAAGCTCTTATCTGGGACTTCCTTCTGCCATTGTTCTTCCTCTTGCTTAGTGTTTACATTTTTTCCTACCTACTTACTCGTCTTCTTAGCTTATCTATTTGCCCAAGATTCCCCAAAGCACCTTATAATTTTTTTAACCTACTTTTAGTGTTGTAGAAGCCATGCATCCTCTGTTGTTCTTTAGATTATACTTAAATTTTCTTTTTTAATCCTCATCCAGGGATATATATTTGTAATTGACTTTAAGAGAGAGAGAGAGAGAGAGAGAGAGAGACATCGATGTGAGAGAGAAACATTGATCGGCTGCTTCCCATACGTGCCCCAATGGTGAATCACATCCGCAACCTACATAGCGGCCCTGAGCGGGAATTGAACCTGCAACCTTTTGGTGTATGGAATGATATTCCAACCAACTGAGCTCCCAGCTGAGCTTATATAGTTTTTAAAAATTTAAATTTTGGAGCGGTTGTAGGCTCACATAGAAGTTTCAAAAATAGTATAGAGATTCCCATGTGCTCTTCCCCTAGTGATGTCATCTTGCATAACCATAGTATGGGCTTCTCAATCTCAGCTCTATTGACATTTTGGGTTGGATATGTCTTTGTTGGGGGGTGGGCGGGGTCTTCTGGATTATATGATGTTTAACAGCATCCCTCTACTCATTAAATGCCAGACCTCTACTCATTAAATGCCAGTGGCACTTCCCCAGGTGTGACACACAAAAGTGTCTCCAGATATTATCAAATGTCTCCAAGTCACCCAGTTGAAAACTACTCTGTATTAGTTTTTTTTATTACAGCTGTAACAAATTACCACTCACTTCATACCTTGAAACAACATAAATTTACCCTCTTTTAACTCCTTAGGTCTGAAGTCTGACATGGTGTAGCTGGATTCTCTGCTCAGAGTCTCACTGGACTAACATCAAGGTGTTAGCCAGGCTGCGGTTCTCCTTGGAGACTCCTGGGGAAGAATCTGCTTCCAAACTCGTACTGACTGTGGGCAGAATCCAGCTCCTTCCCTTGCTTTCTCCTGGCTCTTCTTTTTTCAAACCAGCAGCAAGTGTCTAGTTCTTCTCATGCTTTGAATCTGTGATTTCTTTTTCTACCCGCTAGAAAAAGTTCTGTGCTTTTAAGGGCTCATGTGGTGACATGGGCCCCCTGGATAATCCAGGATAATCTCACCTCATTCACAGTCTCCAGGGATTGGGATGTAGACATCTTTGACAGGCCGTTATTATGCCTGCCATCCGCTGTTATAGTACAGTGGTCACAACCAGGAAATTTGTGTAAATGCATATACAGTTTTTTTGTGTAAACCTAACTTTCATTTCTACAAGATAAATACACAGGAGTGGGATTGCTGGATCATTTGATAAGTGTATGCTTACCTTTAGAAAATACTGCCAAATTATTTTCCAAAGTGGCTGTACCATTTTACATTCTTACCAGCAATGTAGGTGTGACCCAGTATCTATATCTTTGCCACATTGGAACTGTCAGTATTTAAAATTATTTAAAGTATTTAAAATAAGAGTGTCAGTATATAAAACAATTACTCTAATAGATATGTAGTGGTGGTACTTTGTGGCTTTAATTTGTATTTCTGTAATGGCTACCAATGTTGAGTATTCTTTCATGTGCTCATTTAGGATTTAGTACCCACCTATCCCCATACATAGTTATTACAGTACTAGAGGCCCAGTGCATGAATTCGTGCATGGGTGGGGTCCCTTGGCCTGGCTGGTGATTGGGGGCCTATTGAGGCCATCTCGCCCAGTCCCTATTGGGGTCGATCGGAGCCTGTAAATTTTGGAGATTAAACCCTTATTGGAGATAACATTGGCAAATATGTTTTCCCATGCAGTGGGCTCTCTTGTTGTTTTGTTGGTGGATTCTTTTGCTTTGCAGAAGCTTTTTATTTTGATGTAGTCCCATTTGTTTATTTTTTCCTTAGTTTCTATTGTCCTAGGAGCTGTATCGATAAAGATATTGCTACGACATATGTCTGATACTTTGTTGCCTGTGGATTCTTCTAAGATTTTTATGGTTTCCTGTCTTATATTTATGTCCTCTATCCATTTTGAGTTTATTTTTGTGTATGGTGTAAGTTGGTGGTCTAGTTTAATTTTTTTGCATGTATCTGTCCAATTTTACCAAACATTCAAAGAAGAACTAAAATCTATCCTCCCAGGCTATTCCAAAAAATTCAAGAGGAAAGAACACTTCAAGCTCTTTCTATGAAGCCAGCAATACCCTAATCCCCAAACCAGATAAAGACACTACAAAGAAAGAGAATTGCAGGCCAATATCCCTGATGAACATAGATGCTAAAATCCTCAACAAAGTTCTAGCAAATCAGATCCAGCATTACATTAGAAAGATCATACACCATGACCAAGTGGGATTTATTTCAGGGGTGCAAGGATGGTAGAATATCCACAAATCAATAAAAGTGATATATCACATAAACAGATTGAGAGACAAAAGTCATATAGTCATATCAATTGATGCAGAAAAAGCATTTGACAAAATCCAACACCCTTTCTTGATAAAAACTCTCAGCAAAGTGGGAATAGAGGGATCATACCTCAACATAATAAAAGCCTTATATGACAAACCTACAGCTTACAACACACTCAGTGAGCAAAAACTAAAACCATTTCCCATAAGAACAGGAACAGGGATGCCCACTTTCACCACTCCTGTTTGACAGTACTGGAAATGCTAGCCATAGCGATCAGACAAGAAGAAGAAATAAAATTGGAAAAGAAGAAGTAAAACTGTCATTCACAGACGGCATGATATTGTACATAGAAAACCCTAAAGACTCCATCAAAAAACTACTAGACTTAATAAATGAATTTGACAATGTAGCAGAAATCGATGGCTTTTTGAATACACCAATAATGAACTCACAGAAAGAGAAACTAAAAAAACAATTCTTGACAAGGGAGGCAAGAGCATACAATGGAGTCAAGACTCTTCAATAAATCGTGTTGGGAAAATTGGTCAGATACATGAAAATATTCTTCTAGTCGTTTTTAGCAACAAGAGAGATGTGCTCAACCTGAGGGAGAGGGCTGCAGCATGGCAAAGATGGGAGAGTAGTTTCATTCTCCTAAGTGTCTGAGCTTGCTCTGGGCTGGCCACCACCGGGAATCCCTGCAGTGTTTCCTGCCCACCAGGAGGTCCTGATGGTAAAGACATGTGAATGAATTCCTAAAGCACTGGAGGACCTGGGTATGAATCTAGTTCTGCCCTTTATAAGGGCAGTTTATTGGTTCTGTTTTATACCCATTTTCTCTTGCATAAAGTGAGTTTAACAATCCACATCTCACTGGCATTGAAAGTATTAAATAAGAAAGCATATATAAAGCTCTTGACATGTACTCAACTTTCAGTGAATCTTCATTCTTTTTCAACACATATTTTAGGAAGCTGGAGAATTTTCTTTTGGCTGATTTAAGAATTGCACATAGCACATTTGCACATCCCTTCAGAATGTTTTCCGGAGTGACATAACACAGAGGCAGAAAATCATGGTTAATCCTTGAAGATCCTACTCAATTCCAGGATTTCAGTATTTTAAGATTGGGGGTGTGGGGGGTTGGCATTTTGGAAAGAAAATTTTTTTTCAAGCAGAGATTATAGGTTTTTTGTTTGGTGTCATCTTATCATGTAGGTGAGGTAACTTGGGTCCCCTGAAGGTTAAATAATGGTACTCAGTTTAACACGGTGAGTACTAAAACCAGTATAAGAGCTCTCAAATTTTCAACAGTCAAGCCAGGTCTTCATCAGACCTACTGCTCCTCTCCTGACCTGTGGGTCTCTTTTCTCTTTCTTCCAGACAACATTCTTTAGGGGAGTCTGGATGGTTTAATTAACCTTCTGTTTCATGTCAAGAGAGGCCTTTTTGCTAAGAGAAAGTGTGTGTGTGTGTGTGTGTGTGTGTGTGTGTAGAAGTACTGGAAGCAGAGATGAGAAGAGAGCCCAGGTAGTACCTTACAGTAGACTTGAGTGGTAGCTGTGGGTTTGCATGGGGACAGGAGAAATCGCTACTTTATCTCCTTCCTGTCTGTTGAATGCAGGTGGCACTCCTCACTCGCCAGTGAAGTGAATCTTTTCTTCCCCTCAGATTGCCTGTTCACCACTTCTCTACCTCGCACCTTCTTGCAGCAGGTGCCTATGCGTCTCTAACAGAACGTCTTGTCATCTTCTTGGGGAACCGTTATTGGGATAACACATGTGATTTTTCAGAGAGAAGTTTTACTCTTGCGAGAGTCATACTCCTCTGACACAGTATGGACCAGCTCTAGTAAAGTGGGCTTGTGAGGTGGTGTGGCTGGCATCAGTATACTCCAGAGCAGGTCTTGGTCAGAATCATGCTCCAGGGGTTAGGACCTTGCCCTCATAGGAGTAATGGTACAGCAGACTCCTGCTGCCTCAGTCGCCCTGACAGAGAGCTGCTGTGTCGAGGTGACTCTACTGCACATGTACTTGGGAGCCTTTGATGTGGGCCCACTCTGGGCCTTTCTGTCCAGCTGAGGTAGAATGTGGTGCCTTTTCCTCATCTCCTAGGCTCTCAGCAGACGTGAGAGCGAGGAGGTGGTGGCGGCAAGTAGAGCCAGAAGCCCTAGCAGTGATGGCGAACCTATGACATACGTGTCAGAGGTGACACGCGAACTCATTTTTTGGGTTGATTTTTCTTTGTTAAATGGCATTTAAATATATAAAATAAATATAAAAAATATAAATCTTTGTTTTACTATGGTTGCAAATATCAAAAAATTTCTATATGTGACACGGCACCAGAGTTAAGTTAGGGTTTTTCAAAATGCTGACACGCTGAGCTCAAAAGGTTTGCCATCACTGCCCTAGGGTGTGGCTGCCAGGGAAGTGCGAAAGCTGCCTTCCCAGGGACTGTTCTCCCCAGGCATTTTCTCTTTTCCTTGCCCAAGTCTCAGTGTTTTCCAGAGGCTCACATGTATGAGCTGCATCTGGTCAGCTGGTAGTAGGAAAGAGACTGGCGTGCCAGTGTTGCCCCCTTTTTCCCAAGGCTCTGGGGGGCGCAGAAGAGAGGAGGATTCAGATCTTTGAGCTGACGGACAGAGAGATGTCTGTCCACAGGGACATGTGGAGAATTCGGTGTTGTTTCCGTGGGGAAAGCATGTTCCTGTTTCTTCAGCTGTGAATACTAAGGAGAGATGATGAAGACAAGGAGGTGATGGAGATGACGGTGATGGTGATATGGAGGAGGGTTGGGCCTGTATGGGAGGGAAGGGTTGTCGACAGCACAGGAATAAATGGACCTGTGTAAAATCTCCCACATTTGACATTTTGTTTCCCAGGAAGTTGATGATTCCCTAAAATACTGAAAACACTGAGTTTCTGGTTTGAGCTAGAGAATCTCCCAGACTTTTCTGTTTCAGTTTGTTGTTCCCACTTATTTGTGCTAGAAAATGTGGTGTACCGTGGGACTTCAGGGACCTCTGATTGCCCACCTTAGGACCTTTTTTTCCTAACTGTATTATTTTATTTTAAATATATCTTTATTGATTTCAGAGAGGAAGGGAGAAGGAGAGAGATATAGAAACCTCAATGGTGAGAGAGAATCATTGATCTGCTGCCTCCTGCACATCCCACACTGGGAATTGAGCCCACAACCTGGGCATATGCCCTGCCTGGGAATCGAACTGTGATCTCCTGGTTCATAGGTCGACACTCAACCACTGAGCCACGCCAGCCGGGCTTGTAACTGTATTATTTTAAGTACAGCAGGGATACATACTTGGAAAGCTCATACATGTTCATTAAAATTTTTTTTAAGATCCTTAGATGTTTTTAAAACAAAAAAATTAAAGCCCTTTTGCCCCCATGGCACTCCCAGGCACTCTATGGAGTAGGGACCAATGCGGATCATTGTGGGCTCTCGTGAACATTTATGTCCCACCATGCCCGGCTGGCGTGGCGCAGGGGTGTGGTGTGGTTGCCTTGGGAAGGACGAGGGAGAAAAATGACAGGGCAACTTCGTCATCTTTGTCGAGCGAGAATGTTGGGAAGAGATGAATAATCTTTCCCCAACTGTTCATTTTTCCTTCTCAAGCCTTGTGCTGTGTGCTGCTAATGTATTTGATAAAGTTTCTCTCTTTTTCTACTGTCTATATTTTTTGCTTCACAGCTTGAAGCACAGCATTATAACGGAGGGGCAGAGGAGGAGGGAAAACCAAATGGTATGCTGGGAGTTCTGTAAGGAGATCAGCGCAGCGGGGGCTTCACCTGGCCTCCCATGCCAAGGCATGTGAGAGGGCACTCAGAGGGAAGACCAAGCTGTGTCTCCAAAGGTCAGTGTTAAGGTCTCCAAGGCAGAGGGGTCCCAGCACTCCATGGCAGATAAGACTTCACAGTGCCGGTTCTCGAGTGGCTTTTCTTCTTCAACCATCTATGTAGCGATAACGAGGGAAAGACATAAGCCTGTTAATACCTTGTCATTCTTAAAACAACAGAAAGTAGTTCTAGTAAAGAGCTTGGGCTCTGTGTTGTCGGTCTGCTTCCCTTGCTTTCAGGATCAGCCACAAGTTGATCTGGAAAACAAATTTGTCCTTTTTAATGGATACCTTCTGTTCTTTCTCCCCAGCTGGTTTTTCCTTTGTAGCAGGCGGCAGTCACCAGGGTGTGAATGAATGTTCTCTCTCTCTCTGGTTCCTGGAAAGTGTTAAGCTCTGCTCCTGGCCCTTTATGTCAGCGTATGTGTTCCCAAGGGTAGGGGCTGGGCCTGAGTTACTTTTTTGCCCTCCTGGTGTCCAGCACACAGTCTCCTTGGCCCTATGGTCAGTGAGGACCTCTGACATTCACAGATAACAGCTACCTAGTTTACTGCAAACAGACGTTCGTTTTTTGCAGGGATTCAGGCTGGGCTGTGGTCTATGTTGGTCTGCATTCAATATGGGCCTCTGCTTGATTCAGGCAAAAGCCATGCTGTTTCTGAGAATTCCAAGTTAGTTTATGCCTTGGACTGTTGTTCCCACATTCTGGAATGTTCCCGTTTCTGCTTCCCCCAACTTAACAGGAACATTTTCAGCGTCAGCCTAGATTACCCTCCTTTAGGAAGCATTGCTGGCCCTCCCAGGGTGCTTTCTGCCGCACTGTGCTCTGAGTTTTGTTTACCTTGGTGCTCTCTCCCGTTACCTAGAACAGTGGTCGCCAACCTTTCGGACCTCACGGACCACCGGTTGGCGACCGCTGACCTAGAATACAAATTTCTTGAAGGTGGAATCTGTGATTAAGTCATCTCTGAATCAATCTTTCAGCTAGGAACTTGGTAGGGACTAAAAAAAGGAAGAAAAGGAAAAAAGGTATGGAATGACTAAAGAAATTTTGTCTCTGGCTATGCTTAGCAGATAGTGGGTACTGTGAGCTGTAACCGAACTGATGGGATAGGGTCTTGAGATGCCTGGACAAACTGCATGACCTTTGTTCTAAAAGATTTATTTCCTTGTGGTTTGGTCATATATATTGTCATAGTATTCCTGGGATAAAACATGGATCTGTGACACATTAGAAAATGGAAAGAAAGGAGAAATGACTCCACAGTGGGGTAGAGAGGGTCAACAGGGAAAAAAGGGGACATATGTAATACTTTGAACAATAAAGTTTAAAATACATATATGAAATTAAATAAACCTACTTTTGAAATATAAAACATAATAGTGAATTAACAACAAAAATAACCTGTTAATTTAATTATAAGAAAACTTTGGTAAAAGCATTTTAAAATTAACAGGGTATTAATTTTCACATATGACATATGGACTGGAAATTTTGTCCATTAAATCTGAAGTCTGTTAAATCAAGGTCTGCAAAATTGAGGGTTTATTGTATTGAACACAACCATTTACCTTGGCTCCTTACCCAAGCCCAAAGCAATAGTTTGTTATTTCTTCATTCTTAAATATGGAGGTGGGGCGGAGGGGTGGGGGGGGAGACATCCCATCAAGAAACCATCAGACATTTGATAACTTTCTCTGACATTATCAGATTAAAATGAGAATAAAAACACCACAGGAGGAGGATGATGATGGCAAGTTTGTGATAGCTGGAAAAGAAGCTTGTAATTTGTAGGTACCTGGCTCAGCCGACCAGAGAGAGCTGGAGTTCAAGCCTACAGCATAGAAGCACAAAAAGAGTTGGGCAACATCAGGGAGCCCCAGCGAGCTCCCAAATCAGAGGAACCAGGCACCTGTGCAAGTGGGTGCAGGGGGTTGGGTAGAGAAAGTCTGTGCGAGTAGTCAGAGTCCTTCCCCACCTGTATAGTGTGGTCATTGCACTTCCTCATACTTGTAGAGGACCCATGGTTTATCCTCCAGGTTATCTCCTGGTGAGGTTAAAGTGGAAGGACTCCGCACTTCGTGTGGGGAAACAGGCATCCCTGAGAATGGTACATCATGCTCAAGACCAGGTGAGACCCTTTATATCTGCTTGACTCCAAGAGCATAGGCATAACCCTTCCAGACAAGAGATTAAACCATTTCTTTATGCAAAGTTGAAGAGTCCAAGTGAAAAGCTGCATAAACAATGAAAGTTGGAAGTTCTCCAGTAAAATGTTCTAAGCCAGATCACCCTTCCAATTGACAAATTGCACCATACAAACAGATTGGTTACTGCTTTATTCTTAAATATGAGGGGACGATCCCATCAAGAGATCATCAGACATTGGATAACCTTTCTCTGACATTATCAAAATATAAACCAAAATAAATATAAGACCAAAACAGTCAGCTTCTATAGTCGCAAACAATCAAATAGAGAAAAAAAGGAGCTCAGGAAACAATGCAGGGGAATAGAACAGTTAAAAAAAAATCCTCAGATTAGAGGAAATATTGCATTCATAAAATAAGAAGAGGAGCTGTTAAAAAATAACACTTAGAAAAAGAGAGCTCTTAGTAATTAAACATATGATACAGAAATGAAAAATTCAGTTGAAGGGCTAGAAAATAGAGTTGAGGCATTCTCCCAGAAATTAGAACAAAAAGACAAAAAGATGGAAACTCTGAGAGAAACATTAGGATCATCAGATACTTTGTTTAGGAGGTCAAACATCTAAATAATAGCAGTTCCAGAAAGAGAAAACTGAAGAAATTATTAATGACATGATTTTAGGAAGTTTCCCAGAACTGAGGAATAAGAGCTTCCAGATTTAGAGGTCCCATTAGTTCCAAGCCCATCAGCTTTTCAGAATAGATTTATACTTGGCTACATCTCCATGAACTTTTAGAACATAAAGCACCAAAACTGATCCCACGAGTTTCCAGAGAGAAGGACATATTATCTATTGCTGCATAACAAATCATTCCCAAACATAGTGGCTTAGAACAGGGAGTGGCACACTTTTTCTTAAAGTATTTTAGGCTTATGGGCCACACAGTGTACTCAACTCTGCTGCTGCAGCACAAAAGCAGGCATAGATTATACCTAAATAAGTGGTTATGACTGTGTTCTAATAAAACTTTATATACAAAAGCACACGACCACTTCAGGGCTATAGTTTGCCAACCCTGGCTTAGAACAACATTATGTCTCACAGTTTCTGTGGCTTAGCTGGGTCATTCAGCTCTGGGTCTCACAAGACTGCCACTGGGGTATGTTGTTTACGGCTAAGATCCAACCAGGTTTGACTGGGTGGATCTGCTTCTTCGCACATTCATACAGCTCTTTGCAGAGTTTGGTTCCTTAGGGCCATTGCATCAAGGGTCTCAGTTTTTGCCACTCGGTTCTCTCCAGAGGCAGTTTGCTTAATCAGAGTGAGCAGGCTCTAGAGAGCATGAGCAACACAGAAGCCACCGTCTTTTGTAACCTCGGAAGTAATATCCCATCATTTTTACCTTATTCTCTTTGTTAGTAGCAAGTCACTAAATCCACTTCCTGTTCAAGGGGAAGGAGTTAGAAGGGTGCAAACACTGCAGAGGGGAATCATTGGGGCCACCTTAGAAGACTACGTAATTCAAGAGGAAAAGAGAAGAGGTTTGTACAAAGGGTTAAGAATCAGAGTTGTCTTCAGTCAACAGCAACATTGGAAGCTATAGACAATGGAACAATGTCTTCACAATTCCTAAAAGGAATAAACATTAAATTCCAGAGAAAACAAAGTTATACTAGAAAGGAAATATAATTGCTCATCTGTGAATAATATGTACATTGTAAACACTAAACATTGAGCTATATAAATGTTATAATCAAACCCACTGGGATGATGGGGCAAGGGGGAATATGCATGGAGGTATGTATATGGGAGCTAAATCCTCTTCTTTCATAATAGTAAGTCAGTAGATGGCAGAATTGGAATCATGGAGGCAGATACTTGAAGAAATAGCTAAAATAATCTTGGCTGTCTCTGGGGAAATGGGGAGAGTTGAGGCAAACACAGATAGGCTTTACATATATTTGATGTTAATAGAAATGAACTTTAAAAAGAGGACATCTAAATGCAGCATGGTATCTGGGATTCGATTCTGGAGAACAGAAAAAGGACAATAGTGAGAAAATGTAAAATTCGAAGTCTTGAGTTTAATTTATAGCAAAGTTAGCTTCTTCGTTGGGACAAAAGTACCATAGTAATGTAAGATATTAACATCAGAGCAAGCTGGGGGAGGAGAATGTAGGAACTCTATATTCTCTTTGAACTTTTTTTTGGTCAATTTAAACTTATTCCAATTTAGATTTCTTAAGAAAAAAGAGAGAAAGGCAAGATGAAGAAGGCTCAGTGTTGAGCTCTTAGGCTACTGAGTGGATTGTGGATGGATCGGGTGTGGGGAAGAGGACAGGCTCAGCTATAGATACTTCAGAGAAGTTTGTGTATCCAGGCACATCAGTGGTCCTGTAGACGGGACCTCCAGATTAGAGACCCAGGAGTTTGAGCCACCTGTCCATGCATTATTGATTGGGAGCAGTTGGAATGTGTCCATGGAAAGTGTCTGGGAGGGGAAGAGAAAATAACTTAAGACAGAGTTCTAATGAATACCAAAAACATTAGGAGAAAAAGTGCTATTTTTGCCGTTTGAGGTTTTTTCCTAATTGTAGTTCTTTGTATTGATTCAGTTATTTTTTAGGGACCAGTTACTGAGCTTCTACATTATATAATAATTTTAATCAAGAGCTAACAAACTTCAAAGCCTGTGAAGCCAGGCCGAATTAACTGGGGGAAACTGATGTATGTGGATAATGGGGAATGGTATGAACTATTGCAAACTGAAGTGTGCCTACTCTGCCCAGAGTGGGGACTCCAGCTTCAGCTCCAGCTGATTGTTGCTTCATAGGAATGTGGTCTAAAAGTGACACTTTGTTTTCTAAGTCAGAAATACAGAGTTTTATGTGAAACCTCCCAATTTTAGACAAACTTAGTGTTGGCAATTAATTATTTTTAATTTTTGCTAACCAAATAGAACGTATCTGTTGATACAGAGTGGTTTACAGGCCACTTGTTTGTGAACTCTATTTAAATTCTTTCCTGTGTGTGTGGCCACTTTTCTGTTCTTTCCCAGCCCCAGATCTTTATCTATGCATTTAATCTGATTTACCCCAGCAGACTGGCAACATAGTGTTTGCTGAGGCTGTTGACAAATTTGGATTTAGGATATTCCTACATGGTCCTGTGTACTAAATCCCCAGAAGCTCTGGCTTACTGATGTAAGCTGAATGCAGTTTGCTTAAAGGGACTTGATTTATCTCATGGTTGTCCCTTGTCATTGATGACCATGTCATAGGGGACAGGGCCTAATTTCATGTCAAAGTGAGACAATGTGGCCCTAAGACCTGTGGAGCTATTATTTTGGCCTAGAAGATTAATCTAACCTGGCAGGAATTGCTCTTCATATAGCTGTGCCAGAGCATGGCACATTTTCCTTTCAAGTATTTGCAAATGAATTTCTGTTTTTATTTCTACCTCCATGCTGCTGGTGGCAGTCTGGGAAGAACATAGCTTTAGGAGGAAAAAATGGGAACCCTCAAATGAAGTTTATAGACCTGCAGTTTTCCAATCTTGTGTCCTGGAAGTTCTTTGTACATACAGACATCATAATGGCTCTTTTCCAGGTTGTTCAGGCATATTCTCAGTCCTCCATGAAGTCTTAGAAATATCAGATTTCCTGGGATATATTTGGCCACTTTCCTGAGAGTCCCAAATACAAACTTGGAGATACAGATTTGGTTTCCCACCCTCCCCTTCTCTTTGTGGCCTAATCAAAAGTCTTCAGTCCATATGACTTTGACTTTGGAGGAAAAAGCATTACAAGTATTTTTTAAAACATTTTTGTTTAAAAATATTTTATTGAAGAGGAAGGAAGAGGAAGAGGGAGAGAGAGATAGAATCATCAATGATGAGAGAGAATCTTTGATTGGCTGCCTCCTGGCATGCCCTCTACTGGGAATCGAGCCTGCAACCCGGACATGTGCCCTGACTGGGAATCAAACAGTAATCCTGGTCCATAGGTCGATGCTCAACCACTGAGCCACTCTGGACAGGCACAAGTATTTTTCACATGATCAGTTACCAACCTCATATTAAAGACTGGTAAGATCATATTTTTCTGGCTTCTAGTATAGCTAAAGAATGTTTTCCCATTTATTTTATGTCTTTTGAGTTGCATCTCATTTCTTGCTTAAACTTTATGATACTACTTTTTGTGGAAGACTGTTTCTTTTGCCTATTGATTGGCATTTTGGGATTTATTTTTAATCTAAGTATAGCTGGCATACAACATGATATTAGTTTCAGGTGTGCAATATAGTGATTTGACATTTATATATATTATGATGTAATCACTACACTAAGTCTAGTAACCAACTGTGCAAAGTTATCACCTGCCATTTTATATATACCTTTGAATTATCCAATATGTTTTGCCTCCTCATCCTGGGGGTTTCCTGTTGGAGGCCCTGGTGTCTGTGGCTTCTCTTCCTCCATACAGTCTTGGAACTTATCATGATTATATGTACATAATGCCTGCTTTGTATATTATAAATCTGATCAAGTTTGTCAAAATTAAACTTTGTAAATATGAATCTTTTTTTCTTGGAGTCAGCATGGTGTTGTAAAGGAATATGGAATTTGTAGTCAGAAATTAGATCAGGTATTTTGCGTGAAATTTCTTACCTAGAGCAAGCAGTGGGTCAATAAATCATATAATTAAAATAAAGTTTTGGAATCAGATCCCTGTTTTTACTTTTACTCGTTAAGCAGTCTTGATTGGGCAAGTCAGGTTGCATCTCTGAACATTGGCTTTCTCATTTCCTTGGTAGGGATGCTGTCCCTATCTGTTGACCACACTAGGTTGTTATTAAGGATCACATGAGGTTGTGAGTAAGTCAGTTCAAAATTGATGTCAATAAATTACATTGCTGCTGTTATTTTAAAATATGCTATGGCAGTTTGCTCTTTGAAGAAAACATAAGGAATATGAATGGTCACCTTACTTTAATGTATTTTCCTAAAGTGGCAGGTACTAATCTCTAGTGAGAGGAAGGACTGAAAGAAATATCACTCTGGCCACTACGGAGTGCTTTTACCTGCATTAGCTCCTTGAATCATCACAAGCATTTGTTGAGAAAGGCCTTAACTTTATTTTTGTAAATGAAGACAGGAATGCCTGGCTGGAGAATCGACTCTCCTGACCTGCACAAGACAGTCTGGATGTCCATCAATTGTCCTGGAACGTGCTGGATCCAGAGCCCACACTCACCTGCTTGTTTCCTGGCTAGTCCTGGTTCTAGGCCCTTGGGCCAGTCTTAGAGGCCTGGAGCTGCCCAGGAGGGTTTCTGCCCAGAATGAAGCTCAAAATATCAGTTGCAGGACACCAGCTGCAGCTTGAGGGAGCTACCAGGCAGCTCTTAGTTCTAAATTTTTTAAGTATTCATCCAGATGGGAGAAAATGGGAAA
>NW_006290305.1:1441280-1446471 GCF_000327345.1 Myotis davidii | reverse complement strand
AAAGAGTCCAAAATCCAACTCAGTATTTGTGAGATCTAGGGTAGAATTCCCCCAAAGGGATTGTTCTGAATCCAGCATTAGACTTAGCTAACTTTGCTAGGCTTATTGCATCAAGAATATTGACGTGTGGCTTTTCTTGATTTTGTGCTTCTGGATTGAAGTACAGTTTTTGAGGATGGGTTATTGGCCTGAAATCATATGTAGTACAAAAGAAATATAGATAGGGAAGATTTCTCTCTATTTATATAGAGAGCAGAGGGAAAGACATGGGTTTGCTTTAAAAAGGTTGGAGGTAGCTCTTTGTGACCACCTCTCTGCCTTCTTAAGGGAATTTGTCTATCTCTGATGAATCTCAGACAGGAAGGAGTTTATGAATCTCACTCAAACTTGATATTCTAAGCCCTTTTATCTCAGGGTTATGTTTTCAGCAAGGCCTTGCTTTATTTCCTACATAATCCTTAAATCTTGGTATTCCCCAGGGTCATATCCATTTTGATTGAATAGGGATATGATTCCCTACCTTCCCATGGCATCAGCTGTCCTCCCCAATTCTGTGGCATGTCCAGGTCAGATTTCTCTTTCTTGTCTTCCTAATCTGCTATTGTCCTGGTGTTCTCCAAGTGGGCTAACGGTAATCTAGAAACCTGGTTAGCATCCCGACTCCTCCCTTTCTCTCACCTGGTTACAGTTACAAGTCCTATTCACTTAACCTTGAGTTTTCCCTCTTAAATCAATACTCTTTTCTTCCCATGATCACTCTTGAAGCCATGTTCCTAGCTGCTGCTCTGTGGGCTCCTGGCCCTACCTGATCTATCAGTAGTCCTCGCTCCCTTGGGATCCATCCTCCACCATGCCCCCCCAGAATGATCTATCAGAAACACATGTCTGATAATGCTACTCCTTTGTTCAAAACCTTGCAAGGCTTTCCTTTATTTCTGTGACCAAGTCCCCACCCTATAGCTTAGCAGTCAAGGTGCTTAGGCCTCGATCTAGCTTTTCCCCAAGTAAGAGACCTGAACCCCTCCTGGAGGCACAGCACTTTTCTCCATTTGCAAAAGATTCTGCAATTCCATTTCTCTCTGCTCTGCTTAGAATGTACTTCCTGCTTCCAAGGTGCTTAAGTCGCCAGTCTTCTGCCCAGGGAAAAGATGTCTGCTGACCTCAAGCTCAAGTGTCCTCTTCTCTTCCGTGGGCCCTTCCGATGCCTGCTTCTCCTCCTCCCGCCCCTGCCTCTGTCCCCTCCTCCTTTGGAGCACTAGGTTAGGATGTCCCCTCTTCCTTTGTATGTTACTAGGTTAGGATGTACTCAAGGACTGTTGTTATTTGTATTATTTCCTCCAGCAACAGTGTAAACTGTGTGCTTGAGGTATATTTGTCAGGAGAATGACAAGAGCCCAGCACAGAGCCAAACACACAGAGACTTCGTCACGTTGGACATGTAGAAACAAACAGCCATTGCTTGGCTTTGTTGGGGCAACCACCTCCATTTCTCACAGCTCACATTTCCTTTACAGCAGATGTGCCCGGTGATGGACTTTTTGAGCCAGCCAGTTATCATTAGTAAGGGAAGTTTGTCTCCCTTCTGGAAGGATCTGGCTTTCAGAATCTTGGGATTCCTTGAGATGTTAGGTCTGGGCCTGAGAGATTAGGACAGAGGAGATTCCCATGGGCTTTTTCTTGAGCTCAATCCTTTAACAGACTTACCTACAGTGATGGGAGCAGGGAATCTTACATAGGCATTGGGGAACTCATTATTGAAAGGAGTCCTGGCCCTAACCGGTTTGGCCCAGTGGATAGAGCATCAGCCTGCAGACTCAAGGGTCCCAGGTTCGATTCTGGTCAAGGGCAGGTACCTTGGTTGCGGGCACATCCCCAGTAGGGAGTGTGCAGGAGGCAGCTGATCGATGTTTCTCTCTCATTGATGTTTCTAACTCTCTATCCCTCTCCCTGCCCTTCTGTAAAAAAATCAATAAAATATATTTTTTTAAAAAAAGAAAGGAGTCCTGCTGGGGACCCATTTTTAAGGGTATGGAAGCTCCTATACCTACCACTCTCTCTGAGTGGATTATGGCCAGTGAGCTCAGGGATATACCACAGCAAAATGTTTTTGCCTGTCTGTTTTAATGACTGAAAGCCAGAAGGCAGCAGAGCACTATAGAAAAGAGAAATGTGGTTTTGTTTTCTCTTTACAGTCGAGTACCTTGGGGTTTTTGCCAGATAGATTTTTCTCTTGCCTATTTTTTTTTTTTTAAAGTGAAAAGGCTTTCCTGGCAGATGTCAGGAAAAAAAAAAAAGGCCCAGGCTTCCTTTCCCTGTCAGCTGACCGTGTGTTTCCACACCTGAGGTTTGATTTAGAGAAGGCCAAGTGCCTGGGACTCCCTGGTTCAGGGATACCTCTCGGTGCATCGGTGCATGACCAGCCTTGCAGGGCATCTCCACCAGGGTCGGTCAGCTGCTCTCCAGCTTACTAGTTCATAGTCTTGCTGTCCTTCTCTTTGCTGAACTCCATGCAGTTCCCCATTTTGTAGGTGAAATGCAAGGCTACATTTGAGCCTTCCTCTTCCCCTCCATGGACTTCCTGCCTCAGCTGGCCTGCATTCCTCTCTTCTCTGTGCCCTGTGCTGTGCTGCCTCTGGGGTCTGGGACTTTGCTGTCAGCCTGGATGCCCATACCCCTTTTCCTATTTGAAATGCAGTCTCTCCAGGTCTTGGTTGAATGCTACCAAGAGACCGTAGAATGTGCTGAGGAACAGCTCCCACCACCAAGTTTTGATTTTCAGGCCATCTCATTTCATCCCAACAGGCATCAGGCCAATTATGCCACCTTCTACAGGGGAGAGGCTCTGAGGGAGGAGGTGAACTGCCCAAAGACAGAGCTGAATGACTGCCAAGTCAGGATTTCAACCAGACTGTTGTGAATGCCTTCCTTCTCTTTTTTCTTTTATGTAGCTCTCTTTCCTGATCTTCATAACTGTAAGGAATCTCTTTTTCCTCTGAGTTCTTATGCTTTTGGTAGCCCTAACGGTACAACTTGGAACTTCCCACCTTTAATGGAATTATAATGGTTGAGCTTTTCATCTGCTCATGTGCTTTGGGAGACATTGACTTTGTCTCCCACAAAGCCCAGCCCAGCCCCTCACCAGGTTTCCTGGCTCCATACAGGCTTGCTGTGTACATGAGCATTCCACTAAGTTCCAAGTCAGTCTCCCAGAGCTGACCAGATCCCCTTGGACAGCCAGGCTGCCTTTCATTGTGTTTATTACTTGCACTGGTTTTAACTCTATATTAAAATGTATATTTAAAGAGGAAATAAATGAAGGCATATGAAGTGACGGCCTATCCATGTGGGCTCCAATGTTCTCTAATACAGATCACCATGGCAACATGGTAGCCTTCACATTTCACCAGTTAAGAAGATGAACTCTCCTGCCCACAGACGCTAAGCCGATTGGCCACTGTTTTACTCAGTGCTCCCTGCAGAGGTCTCTTCCTGAAAGACAGTGGACCTCATTACCAGGAACCTTTCCTTGGTAGGGGGTCAACAGATAGCAGCCCTGGCCCCTTTCATCCCCTGTGTCTCCCTGTTGTCTGATTCTGTTCTCTGACAGCCTGGTTCCTCCTGCCACAGGCTTCATGGCATTGTCAGTGGGTCTAAGAAGGTCTGAGGTGAGCTGACAGGAATATCAGCCAGGGGAGCTGTGGTCTGCATACCTGCTTTGTCTGCTCTCATTCCCATGCAGAGGCCAGGAATATGTGAGGATGGATTTTTAAGGTTCAGTTTAGCAGGTCAGCTTGAAGCTTCTGGTACGATATGGACAGCTCTGTTTTATCTCTCAGCTACGTCCATTTCCACTGGTTGTCCCCACCCAATGCAGGCTGTGGGTAGCAGACTCCAGCTTCCCTTTCTGCAAAACCAGCCTGTCCTTGAGCCTCTGCCAGGTCATGATGAAAGGCAGGATAGTAAGCTCCTGGTTTCAGGCTTTTTTTTTTTTCCAGGGGAAAAAAGGATGTATATAATTTTAGGTAACAGAACACATTAAAACCAAGTGCAGGTACAATGGACCTGAACTTTGACAGTTGCCCAGGAAGCCATGGTAGCATTCTTTAAGCCCATCAGTCTTCGAATCTGTGTGGCCAGTACCTGTTCCTGGACAGTCTGACTTCCCTGCCTCTTATTTAATAGCAAAGGGTGCCTTGCTGGCCAGATTTTTGGGTGTTGCATGAAGGCATTTTCAGCTTTGGTGGAAGTTGGCAAAACTAGGAGATTCTTTTTTTTATTTAATTTATTGCTTAAAGTGTTACAAAGGGTATTACATATGTGTCCATTTTTCCCCCCGCCCTAGACAGTCCCCTAGCCTCCCCTATCCCCCAGTGTTAGGAGATTCTTAGAGAAAGATTTACCCATTGGGTCCCTCCGATAAAGAGGCTATGCATGCAGTAGTATGTATGACAGGTTCATCTGCTCCTTTGGAGGCTGCGACTGTCATGGAGGCATGAAAGCCAGCAGGCTACATCTTCCCAGTCCAGAATGCTTGGTCCTTGGTGTTTCAGAGCTGACTGAGATCATGAGTGGCCACAGGTGATTGAGGCCTCTTTTGGCAGACAGGAGTCTAAATGGACACACATATGCATGTCAGGGAGTGTTTGCTTTTGAGTGTGCATATGGTAGATGTGACCTACTACTGCACTGTTCCCACTATATTACCCTTTTCTCTAGGGAACTGCTCTTCTCCTCTGCGGGAGGCACTTTCTAATGAGTGCTCTAGCTTCTTACTTAGTCAACCTGGCTACAGTGGTTGGTCAAGGAATTTTTAAATATACACATTATTGAGTTTAACAATAAATTCAAGGATATTTTAAAAAATAAATCTTTATTCAGATGATTACAGTTGTTCCTCTTTTCCCCCCCACAGCTCCCCTCCACCCAGTTCCCATCCCCTGCCCTTCCCCCCCACTAGCCGCCCCGCCACTGTCCTCATCCATAGGTGTATGATTTTTGGCCAGACTCTTCCCACAGCCCCCCCACATTCCCTTCCCCGCAAGAATTGTCAGTCCACTCCCTTTCTATGCCCCCGATTCTATTCTATTCTATTCACCAGTTTATTCCATTGTCAGATTTATTATTCAATTGATGTTTAGATTCACTTGTTGATAGATATGTATTTGTTGTCACTTTGTTGTTATAATTTTTA